>NC_051229.1:26368098-26968098 GCF_015220715.1 Pygocentrus nattereri
ACAATAGCAGAAGCGATTTGAATTCAGAATTTTGTATCAATAACAGTAAGTTATACAGTGGTTGGTATAGTGTAGTAGATATGTAGTGGTTGGTATAGAGTAGTGGTTAACACCTCTGCCTTCTACACTGTAGACTGGGGTTCAATACCTGCCTGGGCAAGCTCCCTACACTATACCAATAAGTGTCCTTGGGCAAGAATCCTAACACTGCCATTGCCTACCTGTGTAAAATGATCTAATTTTAAGTCGCTCTGGATAAAAGTGTCAGCCAAATGCCGTAAATCGTATTTATTATGGACAAATACAGAAATGCAGCCTGGAAATGTTAATATGCCATCCATTAGCATCCATTGCTTGGTTTTTATGTGTTAGCTTTGTAGCTCCAGAGCAGGGGGTGAGGTTAATTAGGGTTGGGGCAATTGGAACGTTCCAAGGGTCCTAAAGAGACAAGGGCCTAAAACAATCGTAACATTAAAAATGAAGGTTAAAAGAGGTTAAAAACAGTTATGATATACTGGAGCCGTTAATAGTACAGAGGGTATGAAAGGGGCTATGGGATTATGACATTTTTGGGAGTGCAAAATTCCTACTGCCACCTGTTTTCCCCACCCTTACCACCTATGTAAGAATGCCAAATGCCTACTCATTTAGTCTTTGTTGTAATGTCTCACAAAGGGTTTTTTTTGTGCTTTTTACATTAGTTCATAAAACGGTCATATCATTTTTGGGGAAAAAACACTGCTCAACAAGGAAGACTGGTAAACATGAAGCTGAGCATTAGCTTGTTTTACTTTGTAAAAGTTCTTAAATAAAAAAAAAAAAACACAGAATAGCCATATGTATTGCACAATTGCATAACTCTTGAATTTATTGAAATAAGCTAGGAAAGAAAACATCAACCCATGGCTTGACTGTCATTCAATCAATCACAGGGCTATAAGCAATGGGCTGGTGTGGGACTGGACCGGACAATTTTAGTATTAAAACACAAGTATTAAAACATTTCACATGTTCAGAATTTTATATAATGTTTGTATGCAGTTGCTCAGTTATGGTCAGAATCAGAAACATTCAGGTACACGGCAGTTGTCCTGAGTTTTAATAGAAAAACGTCCGTCTGTAGACTCGCACCCAAACGGAGATGAACAGCAGGCAATGGAGTGTTTAACAGTCTCTAGTGTTTTCAGGGTTCCAGAAGATCCAAAAGCAACAGGAGAGAAGAAATGTTAGAGTTGCGTATAGATGACGGTTCTGAGATGCGCACACTACACACACAAGGTGAAAGGACTTTGACCAAAGAGTCACACTGGACAGATACATGCTCCTCTCCTTTAAAGGAATGTTTTGGGCAAACATCTGGCTTACCCCTGACCCCAAATGTAGCCCCTCAGCCAAGACAGGCTTGGCGTCTGAAGTTTGCTTCTTTAGTTTTGTACTAGAGTTACCAGGCTAATCTAAAGATCTGCCTAAATCTGTTCAATTCAGGCTTCAAGACGCCTGCTGCACTTTTTGGTGTGCAGCATTTTCTATAGAAAATAGCACATCAGTGTCAGGAACTACATAAGCAAGTCTGTTTGAGGTGACTAAAAGGGCCATATCTTGGAACGCAATGAACGGTCTCCACTTATTTTTTTTTTTATGTAAATATTCACGCTGAAGTTACAAGGAGTTTCATTCTCGACTGCTTTTAGAACAAGGCACAATACAGAGCAGCCAGTCAGAATAGATCTCATTTACATACATCAGTCCTAAATGCACAGTGACAAAAAGTCTGTGTAGTTCTAGAACTGTGTAGTTCTATTCTTGTAAAAATGAATTACATAAGCGTCATAATTCTCAGAGAAAAGTTAAAACACACACAAAATAAATGCAGGATATGGACCTTTAAACAGCTCCGTGTCATCAGTGCTGGGACGTATTTATGCAGTTTACACACAACACTAATTAATGGGCTACATGCTTCTATTAGCTGTCAGCCACGTTCGCTCTAGTGCGAAACAAAAGAAGCAAGCTTTAACACGTGTTAGCTGTTCACCTACATCTGTGGTAAGAACATTTGCTGGCACTTGACTTGGCAGTCTTTTGATGTTAATTTGGAGTTTTGCAGCAGCTCCAGTTTGTACTGAATCCGTCCTTGGATGAGACGACAAATCCTTAATTTTCCTTGCCACTGTTTTGATCATGGAGTCTTGAACCTGGATTTTTTATGTAAAGCTGTTTTGTGATGACGATATAAATAAACTCTGACTTGACTTAATAATTACTGAGACATATTTTTGTCATTTCTATTTCAAAAGATTTGTCATAACATCAGACTTGATTTTTGAGTTTTGTAATATGAATTTGGAATTGTTTTTGAGCTAATGTCATATTTTTGGCCAAAATAACACAATATAACTCTGACAAAGGCTGTGTAATAAGAACACATGGGCTTTGTTTAATAAGATGCCTCACAGTTTGCGTAAAATAAAAAAGAGTGTTCTTCTTAAAAGAATAATTCAGCCAAAAAAACAAACTTACCCCATTTTCTATTTACCCAGCTGTAGTAGATCAGGACATGTTTAGAGTTAGAATTTTGCTTCTGTAGTTTAGAACTGGAGATGCGAGGCTAACGTTGCTAACAAACACTAGAACTCGCCCAAATAGCCCAAATTGTTTCTGTAAAAATATTACATTTTAGGCGTTTGGCTGACGCTGTTATCCAGAGCAACTTACGTGATCATTTTACACAGGTAGGCGAAGGTGGTGTTAAGAGTCTTGCCCAAGGACTCTCATTGGTATAGTGTCGGGTGCTTGTCCAAGCAGGGGATTGAACCCTAGTCTACAGTGTAGAAGGCAGAGGTGTTACCCACTGCACTATCCAACCAATAAAAGTTCTCTCCCTCTGCTCAAACCACATCCAAATCTTGTTATTGTTGCAATTTATTGTTGCACAGACCTGTTGATGTAGTTACTGTGAGCTGTAAAAATTAAGACTTCTAAAACTGCTACATGCACCCATTTCAAAAACACCAGGTCTGTAAACAAAGCAGGGCTGATTTTTGGATCAGATTTCTCTGTGTTTATGATGTTCGTTGTCACAAATACGGATTCTAAGTCAGCACAAATATTTCTGAGTGGTGGTTTGTGAATACAGACATCTAAAGTGGCTGCGCTTAGTCTTAATAAAAACCTGAATGCAGTTTGAGCAGGCAGTAAGATGCATGGTGATGTATTTTACAGAAGCAGTTGGGTGACTTGAGTTCTAGCGTGTATTTGCAATGTTAGCCTCACTGTTTCAGCTCTAAACTAAAGAAGTAAAATTTGGACTCCAGACATGTCTCAGCTGATCGACTACATCTGGGGTACATCCTTTAAATGGACACAAAGGTTTGTTAAATAATGACAGACTACATGCTGATTATCACATCTGTGTGCTCAGGTTCCCTCCATTAACAATCTATCAGTACCAACATTTCGAACCAGTTAATCCTCCAATCAGGTCAGTTTGCGCATCGTGTTTTAAACTGGATCAAGTGCAACTCCAAAAGTTCATAAGAGTCTATTTCATGTTGAATTGCATTCATGTTCTGTGGGTTTTGTCTGTATGTAGTCTGAGTCTGAAGCACATTAGAGCGTTCCTATACGGTGGTGGGGCATCTGTAGAGTCTGCAGGTTGGGGCAGGTGAAATACGGGGCAGGTAAGAAGCATGTTGCAATTCCGTTAGAGGCGAAAGGAAGAGTTGGCCCATAAAACACTTCCTCTTTTCCTTTAGTGCTCACGTCCAGCACCTGTCAATCACACAAGCACATCAGTTACCCCTTTATCTCATTATTTATCCCTTAACTGCATTATTTACTCTATAAGTACATTAATTACCCTCACTGTTTACTTCTTATGGGCATTAATTAAACCTTTACTGCATTATTTACTCTTTAAGTGCACTAACTACACCTTTACTACTGTATTTACGCTATAATTGCACTAACTACACCTTTATTACTGTATTTACTCCATAAGTGCACTAACTACACTTTTACTTCTGTATTTACTTCACAGGTACTATAAAAATACATTTTCTATCCCAAAACTACTGTATTTACTCCATAAGTGCACTAAACATATTAAAACATCAAATGATGTTTTCTATAAGTGCACTAAGTGCCCAAAATTACTTTAATCACATTATTTACATCATGCGTTAATCTGTAAGTGCACTGATTATGTATTTACTATATTATTTTACTCCTTAAGTGTACCTACTAGGTTACCTTCCATGCTATTTACTCCATATGTATATTTATTACCACTTTACAATATTTATTCCATACTAGTATTAATTATATTACCATGTTACTTACTTCATAAACTACACTCTTACCATATTATGTATTGCATAAGTGCACTAATTATACCTTTACCACATTATTTACTCTAAAAGTTCATTCATTTACCCTTTTTTTTTCTGACCTGTACGTGATAAATAATTCATATAAAGTTACTGACCTGAATGCAGGCCAAGGGTTCATTAGTCCAAATTGAATATCCACCAACCACATATATCCTATCGTCATGGACAGCCACACCAGCCTCATTTTGGCCTGTGTACGTATAACCAGTGAGGTTAAGCAGTTTTTCCACTGAATAAACACATATAAACACATTATCATACACTCACACATACAATCTTCTTCTTCTTTCGGCTGCTCCCTTTAGGGGTCGCCACAGCAGATCATCTGCCTCTATCTTGCCCTATCCACTGCCTCCTCTACTTTTACACCAACCATCTCCATGTCCACCTTCACGACATCCATAAACCTTCTCTGAGGTCTACCTCTTTTCCTTCTACCCGGCAGCTCCATCTCCAACATTCTTTGACCAATATATCCACTATTCCTCCTCAACACATGTCCAAACCATCTCAACCTGGCCTCTCTGGCTTTATCTCCAAACTGCTCCACCTTCACTGTCCCTCTGATCTGCTCATTTCTAATCTTGTCCAGCCTCGTCACTCCCAACGAAAATCTCAGCATCTTCATCTCCGCCACCTCCAGCTCATCCTCCTGTCTTTTAGACAGAGCCACAGTCTCCAAACCATACATCATAGCAGGACGCACTACTGTCTTGTAAACCTTCCCTTTCACTCTTGCTGCTATCCTTCTGTCACACATCAGCCCTGACACCCGTCTCCACCCACTCCATCCTGCCTGCACCCTCTTCTTCACCTCTTTTCTACACTGTCCATTGCTCTGGATGGTTGACCCAAGATATTTGAAGTCATCCACCTTTACGACCTCTACTCCTTGCATCTTCACCTTTCCACCTGCTTCCCTCTCATTCACACACATGTATTCCACCTTGTCTCTACTGACCTTCATTCCTCTCCTCTCCAGTGCAAACCTCCACCTCTCCACATACAATAACCATTTTAATTTCAGCTTCAATTCAAAGATATTTTTTAATAGTTGTGCTGAACTTTATCTTGAAAAGATACCCTGCCATGCAATCATATCGCTGTTGTCGGAAGAAAACCTCTTATCTCCAATATGGTAACTTTACAGGAGAAGGAAAAAACCTACTTTACTTTTAATGTAAGTCAATGGGAGACTATTTTCCAAAGTCATTCTAGGTCATTTCTTTTGGTCCATTCTTCATCAAATTTACACACAATGTAAAGAGCCACGGGCTCCAGTCAAAAACTGAAAAACAAGATATGAGGTTTTCTTCCGAAAGCAGCGATATATAACAATGTCACAATGTTAGTTACTGCCCATATTCTATAGCAGGGGTGCACAACTCCGGTCCTGGAGGGCACCGGCCATATAGTCCAGCATAGTTTTGAGGTTTCCCTACTAAAACACACGCATTCAACATGCCTTTTAATAGATGAGTGTAATCAGGTGTGGTTGAGCAGGTAAATCATTAAACTGTGCCGGACACCAGCCCTCCAGGACCGGAGTTATGCACCCCTGATCTATAGTCTTATACACACAGCTGGACTTGGGGCTGTCACCAGGGCAGAATGAATTAAGGGGGCACATTCTGACAAGGCTGGTGATCATTTGAGTGAAACAAAACTACTGTTTCGAATAGTGAGGGTGATTCATGGCAAAATCAGTTAAGCTAAGATATATTTTGTTTAGCCAGATTTAGAAAGCTAATTTAGTTACATACTTTGGATTTCTGATGAGTTTAACTGTTTAATCCAGATCCTATGTCTTTCCTCTTGTCTCTGAGTTAGAAAATGAGTAAAATTTAGAGTATTAATTATTTGAATAGAGGATGTGAAGTATAAATTCCCCACAGACTGCTGCGGCATATTGGTGCCAGCTAGGTTCTGATTAGGCAATCATTATTTAGGAAAAGGGCCTAGTTTCTTAAGCTGAACTGAGACAATACCTTGCACATGTGAGCGGTCAAATCAAGTGGTCTGCTCACCAAGCATGGTGTGTACAGCAATATACTATAGTTACCCAACCAGCTATTTGTAAAGTGAATTGAAATGTTGGAAAATCCAAAAAGTTTCAAATTGAGTGGTATCACCCCTTTTTCGCACTCTCATGGCATTGGGCTTGAATGGGTTGTGTGTGCTAAACAGGCAGGAGGCTGCAGCTGCAGTGTGCTGGTGTGTGGTGAATGTGTGCTGACCGGTCAGTAAGCTGAAGGTGCAGCGTGTCCACTGGTCCATGTCTATACTATAGGAATCTATATGCCGAACGAGGATGCGGTCATTATTGAAGTCCAGATCATTTCCTCCCAGCACATACAGCTGTCTCCGCACCGCCGCCATCACATGATACACCCTCCGCTGCAGCATGGGGCTGCGCACCAACCACTGATTCTTGCACACACACACACAGAGAACTCAGTTTAAGCAATAGAACGCAAGATGGGCTGTTTTATTCACCAAAATATTATAAGTTAGTTCCACTGGCACAATCTGATTGGTAGAGGAGCACTGAACATATGTTATTAGTGATAACAGCACATTTTTTCCCCACAATAACGTTATAATTCAGCTGATCAGTGGTTGCTGTGTAATGCTTAAACTTTAATACATATAAAAAGAGAAAATGGATAGGTTAGTTAACTTCTATAAGACAGCATCTGACCTGCAGGCTGTTTTGATCAGATCTATGGCCAATTCTGAACCTGTCGCTACCCCTCAGTAAGCTTTCTGATCGGTAGCTGTGACAATGGAACATCTAAACAAACTAGAATAATCTGGAATGTAAGTATTAAATACATTTCTGAAATCTAATCTAATCCTGGTGAAATCTGAGATTTCCTCATGTACCAAATAATTTCCTAAAGAATCTAAAGAGGTTTATAAACAACATAAACATGAAAAAGAAGTGGAGCATCACTCAGTGACTGGAATTCCTGAGGACTGCATGTCCATGAGTGCTAATACTGTTTTCTCATACTGACATGAGCGTCCACTGTACTGGTGCTTCCTGCACCCAGCAGTGGCTGATCTGTATTCCTGCAGTGTGTGAGCACTGTAACTGAAACTGTGTGTGTGTGTGTATAAGTGAATAAAAGAGAGAGAGAGACAGAAAGAGAGAGAGCATGAGCGTGACCATCTGTTGGGGGCTGTATGGGGGGCTGGTGTTACTGGCAGGTGAATGTGGAGCTTCTGTGAATACCAATGAGTTCATCCTTCTCTTTCTCTGCTTTAATATCCATCATTTCTCTCCTCTCTCTGGCTCTTGTTCTTTCTATGTCATTATCTCTCTTTCTCTCCATAGTTCTCGGTCTTTTTTCTATCTCTACTCTGTTCTCTCTCTCTCTTTTCGTCTTTCTCTGTCTTTCTTTTTCTTTCCATTTCTATCTCTCCCCATAGGCTACATCTACTCCCCTTATCTCGCTCTCGCTTTTCTGTCTCCCACTCCTTCTGTATTTAATCGTCTCTCTCTCTCTCTCGCTCGTTATTTCGTTATTTTTTTTTAATTTAGCAATTCTTTTTTTCTGAAAAAAAGAAATATGGTGATGTTTGTTGAGAGAATTTCTTAAAGTATCGCACTATTTTTGCCACATCACCTGTATTTCCATCTTTTTCTCTTTTTTTCTATCCCTTGCCTGTCTCACTTTTCTTTTGCATCTCACTTTCTCTCTTTTTCTTCTTTCTTTTTCACTCTGACTCATTCTTTTTCTCTCTCTCCACAGCTTGTTTTTTCCCTGTACCTACTCTTCTCTCTCTCTGTCTGTGTCTCTGTCTCTCTCTGAAAAAGTTACAGATGAAAGCTCAGTTACTGTTTGTAGCAATGTGACATACTTTTGTCCATTTTTGTAGATACCTGTATCTCACAACCCACATAAGCAACTACAGTGGTGCTTGAAAGTCTGTGAACCATTTAGAATTGTCTATATTTTTGCATGAATCTGAGATCAGATCAGATTTTAACACAAGTCCTAACAGTAGATAAAGAGAACCAATTTAAACAAATGACTCAAAAACATACGACTTGGTCCATTTTTTTATTGAGGAAAATGATCTAATAACAATAATTCCACAAACATGTGTTGTGGAGATCAGACTATGTTAGATCCCTGTTCTTTAAATAAAACAGGGTGGTTACTCACACCTGACTGGCATCCCATTGCCTGAAAACACCTGATTCTAATTTCACCTTCAAATGATCTGCTAATCCTAAAGGTTCACGTACAGATACGCAATATTGGATCATTTTTCTCAATAAATAAATGATCAAGTCTAAAATCTTTGTCTCATTTCTTTTATTTGGATATACAAATTTTCAAGCACCATGAGATTACTTAAAAAAACTAACACACTATGAGGTGTGAGAGGATTGTAGCATCATGCATATTTTTACAGTACATAAGCTTCCATTACTAGTTAACTATGTTTGCTTCACAGCTCTAGAGCCAAATTACTGAAGTAAATTTCAGACAAACGTCATGGCTGACTGACTACATTTGAGGTGAGTGGTAAAATTTTCATGTGACAGCTTATCTTCACACAAAGTACACATACACATATTCATTTTACTACAAATTATGAAAAGGATCACAGACCTTTCCACTGTTTACCTGTTCTGGGTCATACACCATCAGTCTGTTCTGGTACTGTGCTGTGTTTGTGACGCCACCTAGACAGAAGACAGGAAATTGTTCTTATCACAGCCAGGATAAACAATAACCTAGCAATCAATTAATCAATCACAAACACAGAAAGATTCGATTTTATTTCGCTGCACACGTTACTACTATGTTTCAAGTCAAATTTTATATAGTGCTTTTCACAACAGCCATTGTCACAAAGCAGATTTACAGAAAATTCCAGGTCCAAGCCCCCATGAGCAAGCCGATGGCGACAGTGGCAAGGAAAAACTAATGTTTATATACCTTCAAGTGTATATACCCGCACACTCCGTACCTGATATCCACAACAGGTCGTCTGCCACACATCCAGCGTGGCAGGAGAGTGACCGATCAAATGACTGGACGTAGCTCCATTTGTTCCTGCGGGGGCAGTAGCGTTCCACACTGGGCAGCACCTGCCTCAGCTCATTCCTGCCCCCCACTGCGTAAAGGAACTGCCCCAGGGCGGCTAGCACAAAGTGCTCACGGCATGCCTTCATAGGCGCCACGTCTGTCCAGCGGTTTGCCCGAGGGTCGTAACGGCACACACTCCGCACGGCACATGTACGGCCGTTGACGTGCTCCACTTCGCCACCTGCCACGAAGAGGAAGTTACCCATCACTGCCACACAGTGGTGGCTCCGCCCTGCCGGCATCGGCGCCAGCTCGCTCCAGTTGGCTCCACCCCCCACCTGCCGCAGATGTTCCTGAGGGGCGGGGTTAAAAAAGCGCAACTCTCTGACACGGCTGACCTCGCGTTTGCGCCCACCGGTGATGTAGAGTGTGAGGGACCGGTAGCGGGGGGTGGTCCGGGGAGTCTGCTGCAGTGGCTGGGCAAAGGGGCAACGCTGATAGTCCAGTGCCTCCTCCAGCAGAGCGGCAGCAGTGGGGCAGGACCGTAACAGGGGCAGGCTGCAGGACACACGCTGCAGGGTGGACAAATCCATCAGGCCAAAACGAACGTGCTGTAAAAGCTCCTCAGAATGATGAAGCCTGCAGCCATGCTCCAACCAACGCAACATCAACTGCAGAGTCAGAAAGAGAGAGAGAGAGAGAGAGAGAGAGAGAGAGAGAGAGAGAGAGAGAGAGAGAGAGAGATAAAATACAAAGAATCACAGAAAATAGTAATACTCCTAATGATAACAACAATAATGTTAATAATAGTAAAAGTAACATAATATTGTGATGATCTCAAAAGTTATAGCACAATATTATTATAATACCTAGCCCAATAACTAGCTATGAGGACACTGAGGTCTGGACCTTGGTAGTTTCAGGGTTTTTCATGCATCTCCATTCACGAGATTTAATGTGGAAACAGCGCTGTTCTGATAATTCAGTGCACAGGCCTCCCCAATTAAATGGGGAAAGAAAACAGTGACATTTGATTTGTTTTCTGTGAGTGCTGTCACTGTATAATGGCCATTCAAATCATTATGCTCTAAGCCACGTCCCCCTTATTTTCTCATCACTGCTATCCACCGCTGCCTCAAGCCTTCGTTTCATTATCAGCGCCTGTCATGTCATAACAAGCATGAAGACAAAGAGGTTGATAGTTTTGAGAGTTTTATGATATTCAATGTGGAAACAACCAATCAGCAGTGACTGGTTCTCAGCTGACCTCAGAACAACTGTGGTTCGTTCCATAGACTACTCACTTTGTTTACCCCTGTATGAGACACTATGCTGATGCTACCCAGAGCAATTTTAACTTTTGAGATGTAGCTAACATTACAGGAATGCAGCATGCACATAGCGTAGGCTCACATAATAACTATGAGAAAAATGCTTGTAAAATGCCACTCATTACTTGTTTTTAATCTGGGTTAATCAAAGTTGCTCGCTAAATAAGCATACGTTAGTCTAGTTTCAGTAGCTGATCAGTTTAGGCTGCATGCTTTAAAGTTGGCTATATTATTTTCATAAGTACAGCCTTTAATAAAGTATCTTTCATATATGTTTTTTCATTAATCTGTGAGAACAGAGGAGAAGAGAACAAAAGAGATGATAGAGCTTAATGAAATAAAATTGATGTAATTATCAACTGATTTATTATATGTAGGTTTCAGCATGTATTTTCAGCTGTAAATAAATGGGTAAATAATTGATGAATTAAATAAAATTAAACAAGGAGTTTATAGAAGAGTAACAGCAGTTTAAATAAATGAAAGGAAAAACTACATAACAAGTACGGACAAGTGAAAACGGAGCTATGACTTCACTAAGAAAACTCGAATAGAAATTGACGGTGTAATACACATACACATATGTTTAGTCACTGTGTGATGTAGGCCACTTTTCTGCAAACCAGACCCCACTAAAAGTTTTTTATTCTAGTTACAGACAAAGGAAAATAAGTGAAAAAACAGGTGTTTCAAAAACTCGAGAGAAAATGGGAGTCATGAGTCATAACAACCGTACAGGACCTGGCAGGCCACAAAAACCATCCCCATTAGATAAACAGTGCTTAAAGAGTGAGAGAGAGCGAGAGCGAGAGCGAGAGAGCGAGAGAGCGAGAGAGAGAGAGAGAGAGAGAGAGGGGGGGGGGGGGGGGGGGGGGGGGGGAATTAAACCAAAAAATCAACAGGTATTTCTGTCCTTCCTTCCACTGTGAGAAGACTCAACAGTATCGGGTCTGAAAGGAGGTGTAGCTGTCAAGACGCTGTGACTGGAGCTATTCAAAGGTATTGGCACTTATTGAAGCTGGTGGTCAGCTGGGAGCTACTAAGCATCAACAGCAAGAAAGCCACTTTACACTTCTACTTTCATAAATGCATACAATGAACAAAAAAAGACAAATTATTTATCACATTCACATGGCAATTAATCATCACCTAGAATTTTATGATCATCACAGGCTTAATAACTTAATAACTGAATAAAATAACAGATAAATTTGCACTGAAATTAGGGACACTTATACTCCTGAGATAACTTATTTTTACTTTAAAATCAAGAAAAATATTGGGTTGGGGGGGTGTAAACTTTTACATGCAGCTGTACAGGGTGAGTCAAAAGTCACTGGACACCGTTTTATTTTATTTTATTTTTTATGCTGTCAAGCCTCCACGATGTGGTGCTGAAGGTGGTGTTTGTTGCAGATTTTCTCAGCATACACAATTTGTTTGAGATGACCCCAGAGATAAAAATCCATAATAAAATAAAAAATTAAATTAAAAAAACGTGTCCTGTGACTTTTGACTCACCCTGTACAGCTGCATGTAAAAGTTTACACCCCCCCAACCCAATATTTTTCTTGATTTTAAAGTAAAAATAAGTTGACATACTCAACAGAGAACACACTTCTACACATTATTATCTAAATTTAATATATAGAAAAAATAAAACATAAAAAAGAAAAAATAATAAGTTAACAAATGTAAAAAACTGATTATTCTACAGTGAACTCAAAATATCAAGTTAACTCAGCTATTTTTTTTTTTAAGTTTAAAAGCTGCATTGCTTTACAGAGTAGAGGACGAGTTAAATTACTTCCTCTTAGAAAATCAACACAAGGCGTGATTTGACCAGCAGTGTTCAAATGTTTTCATACAACTGTCTATGAAGGCCATGTACACACACATGCTGGCAGCAGGGGGATCTTGAACAAAGGGGACTTAATTGAACCTGACAGCAATCTGGACTCATTTATCTACAGAGAGATGTGAGTGGGGGTAAGACGGCCACAGTTTGGCAACACCCAGCAGCAGCTTTTAACACAATCAACTGAGGCAGTCAATTACAGCACAGTAATGGAGAGTGTTTGGCTAGTAGTGAAGCACTGACGCATAAAACCCAACACAGGCTCTCGCAGGACTGGCCAAATAATTTGAATACTTGAGAATTTGTTCGTATTGATATTCATTTCTCTATATAGTGCTTAGAAACTTTGTCTTTATTTCTAAGCCACAAAAACTACAGCCTAATCTACAACAAATCTCGCCAGCAAAAGCCTTTAACTAGAACAGTTATTGTTATTATATGGAAAATGCATGGGAATATTGTTAATATATGGAAACTGGCTGCACATACACATTGGCTGATAACTGCGAGGGTGTTTAGTGGTCCTGGTTTGGGTGACATTAAAACCAGTAAGCTCTTTAAACCTGTTTATTGTGAGATCTGGTGGTAGTGGAGGAGGGTAACACCTTGGGCACTCCTGAGCAGAGGTGTGGGGCTTAAGTTCATTCTAGCCTGTGGCCCTTTAGGCCACAGACTGAGAGCCGCATTCAGAGAGGTGGAAGTGACAAGTTTCAGTGGACCAGCTAAACAGGGAACCTGCTGAGCCACTTCCTGGGTTTTTCTGCTTGTGTTAAGACCGGCCTGTAGTTCTAAAGGTTCTTTAATCACTTTCTCCACTCTGTAGTTTGGCTAAGACTAAGCTCAAATTGACCTTTGTGTCACTCTCATTGCTGATTTCTATGATAGTTTGGCTAGTTTTCCGCTTCTAAGTAACTCAATAACTAAGACAAACTAAAACAACGGTGATTAATAAAATGGTAATGCTAATTCATTACAGCTTTAGTGTCTAGACACGTGACTTATAAAAGCTGTATTTGAACGAGAGGACAACAATAGCGGATTCCATCAGGGCAACATACAGCACATAAACAGCTGGGCTAAATATTAATACACTGCCCTGCTCTGAACTGCAGCAACAACTATGCTTAACATTTTGGTACGTTATGAAACACAATTCTCTATATAATGTTTTAAGAGTGATTTGGTGTATGAGTGTTCAGGCACTTGCTTGGTAATAGTAATGAGTTTGCAAAGCCTGTAAAATGCTACTGGGGCCGGCCCTACATGTCAGACTGTAACATGTCATGCCTTTAATAATGGCTGCAGATCTACTGTATCTTGCCCTTTTTCTTTTCCTTATCCTTTATCCATGCTGAATCAACCCACGCCTTTCAGGTCCTTTTGTCTTTTCTTCCATAGAGAGCAGGGAGAGATAGGAAGACAGACAATGAGGGAAAAGGTAAATGTGAGAGGAAGAAGAAGATTGTGATGGAAAGTAGTAAGAAAAAGAGAAAGAAGACAGATAAAAAGCAAACAAACGCAGAAGGGCACAAGGAAGGAAGAGAAAGAATGGACAAAGAAGACAATTAGAGATAGAAAGAGAAAAAGAGAGAGAGAAAGCACGCACGAGAGAGAGAGAGAGAGAGAGAGAGAGAGAGACAGTGATCTAAAAAGGGGACAAGGAAAGAAGAGTAAGAGGAAACAAGATGTAAAAAGAGATAAGGTGAAAGACAAAGAGAAATAGAGAGAGAGGGGTGTGATGCAGTGTGTGTTGACTGTGAAGGTCGTGATGGATCAGAGAACATCCTTAGAGCAGAATAAATTACACACAGACGGAGCGAAAGCAGAACGGGAAAAAAACAGAAAGAGGAAGAAAATGTGATTTCCAGAGCGTGCGTGTGTGATGAAGATTGACAGGTGGGGTATATCAGGGCAGGTCTGGTTCACACGCACAGACACACACACACACACATACACACAGCCGTCTGATGGCTGAATTAACCCGGTGTGTGTGAAGTGCTAGAAGAGGCTGAGTGTAATCAGGCGGTGATGAGGCTGGAGCTGGCCAGCGGAGGGGTCAGAGCGAGGGGCCATCAGGGGAGGAGTGTTTTCACCAGTTGGGGGGAGGGCTGGAGGGTTAATCAGAGAGAATCTGGAGGGGTGGTGTGACTGGCGAAAATGGACAGTCACACACATGCGCAGCTACCACCAGGAAAATGCTACCTACCAGTAGACACAGTGCCAACAGGAAAGTTTGGTGGCGAAGGGATAAAGGTCTGTAGCTGTTTCTCAGATTTTGGACCCCTTAGTTCCAGTGAAGGGTAATGTTAATGTTACAGCATATAAAGACACTTTAGACAGTTATATGTATAACTTGGTGGCAACAGTTTGGAAAAAGCCCATTCCTGTTCCAGTGTGCCTCTGTGCACTTCAAAGTGAAGTCCATAAACACATGGTTTAACAAATTTGGTGTGAAGCCCACACAGAGCGCCGATCACAACCCAACTGTACAACTTTGGGATGAATTACAGCATCGACTGTGAGGCAGGCCTTCTCATCCATTCCAACAAATACTCCCACAGCCTGTTATAGCTGCAAAAGCCAGGGACAACTCCATATTAAATTTTGGAATAGCTCATACAGATGATGGTCAGGTGACAGCATACTTGTGTGTGTGTGTGTGTGTGTGTGTATAACAAAACAAAACTAGGAAGTTTCACGTACACACACAAACTCCTACCTGCCATATCTCCTCTTCTGTGAGAGATGTGAGCTGGTCGCTCTTTAGCACCTCCCGCAGGAGGCGGAGTGGCAGCAGAAGGAGCTCCGCCTCCTCCAGTTCTGCTAGGTGCTGCACCAGGTAACCAATCACAGCCTCCTCCAGCACAGGCAGGTGGAACAGATCAGCCAACCGGTACAGCTCCAGATAATTCACACTGCTCAACTCCTACACACACACACACACACCAGCCACCCAGCAGAATTTCATATAATTCACACAAATATAGAGTCATGAAGGGTCAAACATCTCGCACACAAATACACAGAGATCGATTTGCACAGTGACACAGCCACAGCTTTAAATTTGCTGAAATACACATGGTGACCCTATCCAGACATGATTAAATTTACATAGAGTTCTATGCAGGAGTAGATTTGGTTCCTCCAAAAAAGGACACAAAATCCATTCTCCTTGGATCTTTTAAGATGTCTGTTAACAATAACGATTCTGTTGAAGTCCAGAAACAAGTTTTGACCAGCACACGTGTGCCTACAGAAAAGGTGGTAATGTAGATTTATGCACTTTCACTTTTCATTGGTTATGATGCAGAGAGTTTGGGTTGCCAGGTTTCCTGCCAAATTAGGCTGGTTTGAAAATGCAAATGCAAATGAAATGAAAACTTTTAATGAGCAGCTTTTAACTTTTTGCTGGAGATGTTTGTCTGGAGATTTCGCCAGAAAGCTTGCACAGAAAGATCTGTGGACATCATATGGATGATCATTTCCAGAATGAAAATGGCAGCAGTGTTGCCAGTGTTACAGTGATAAGAGTCAACACCATGCATGATATTCTAAATGCTGTTGGTAACTGCTGTGGAGAGTTTTGTTACGGAGATTAAATGTAAAAAAATAAAATAAAATAAAATAATAATTTTTAATTTTTACAATTTTTTTCAACTCGACCACTGTGTCCCTCCGCACCTAAGAAAATGACAGATTGATTTACCTACTGCTTCTCACTGAACTCAGCAGTCTTCTGATAATTACAGTATAGATCTCTGTGATGTTCCAAGATGTCAGGTCTCATTGGCAAAAAAAAAAAAAAAAATTCTGATTGTTGCTCCTCTTTGTAGTTAACCTCTCTGCATGTAACCATATCCAACATTCCCCAAATCATGAAACAAGGGATACTTTGGAACATATTCTCAATCATTTACTTGGTTTGGGTGGTAGAACTTCTCCATTCTCTCTACACTGTAGCAGCATTAGCAGGAGAAGACTTGCTTTGTTAAGCAACAAGTACTTTCAGCAGCCAACAAGTGCACAGCATGAAACCACACTGCCATCTACTGGCAGCACTGTTCAAGCTTATAAAAATACATTCACTTACAATAGACACTTAAAGAAGAAGAAAGAAGACACTAGACACTTAAAGATGGAAGTGAACTTCTTGTAGAATCCATTACACAACAGCAATAAATCAAACATAATATTTTTAATAATTGTTAATTCATTATGTTGAGATCACCTTCTTAATTAAACGAAAAGCATATTTAATCCTACAAACTCACTTGTATCTAGTGGTTCATTATACTGCACCATTACACTACAATGTGAAGAGAGAATGGCATATTCTACTGCTTGATAAGCAGTGTAAATGCTTCAATCTTAAAGGCCTTTACTCAACTCTAATGCAACAAATCCCCTGGGTGGACTCTTCCCGAAATCACACCTGCAGCAGTGCAGACTTGTGCATACTTTTAAGCAAGCTGTGGACATTTTTGACATTCTCATCATGAGCTCAAGTGATCATCCATTTACATAACAACACAGTGACACTCTGAGAAGCTGCATTAAGCAGAGGCTGTTTACTTAATTTTTATTAATTACAGCACAGAGTGTATTAAAAAAATTCAGCATAACTGTATTTAATGTAAATCTTCTGTGAATAAATGCATACTTTGTGTAAGTATGGTTGAAATATCTTAGCACGACTTTATGACCAATACAGCGCTTGCGATTTACATGTTATTACTGTCTCTAAATTAAGCTCCAAGGCTTTTTTTCAAAACATGACTAGCACATCAATTTTTTTCCATGTCTTGAATGCAGAGTTTAATATGCCAGACGGTGGGTTGACAAGCTCTGCGTTATTAGGTTTAATTATTCCACTTAAACTTGGCAAAATATTGAATAATGTAAGTCAGAATTAAAATTGCAGCTCTTGCTATTTGAAACTGTTCAGCTATGTTTGTGTACCTGTATCAAATACTGTGAGCAGAGTGTAAGAAGCTCCAGAAGCTGCAGGTGACTCCCAGCAGATAAAACATCCTGAATAACCCCAGGATCTAACAGAATCTAGTGAGAGAGAGAGAGAGAGAGAGAGAGAGAGAGAGAGAGAGAGAGAGAGAGAGAGAGAGAGAGAGAGAGAGAAAGAAAGAAAGAAAGAGAGAGAGAGAGAGAGAGAGAGAGAGAGAGAGAGAGAGAGAGAGAGAGAGAGAAAGAAAGAAAGAAAGAAGAGAAACATTTACGCTTTCAACAATCAATTCACCAATGTTTTGAAATTCCTGGGTTTTTAAATAGTTGAGATGTAAACAAATGATTCAGAGTAGTTTGAACTGACATGCTCCATTCTAGCGAAACTTGCGGAATTAAAACTGTCCACTATGGTGGTCGTGAGTTTCTCCCTCACAGAAAGTTATTACATTAAATGAATATACTGCATGATGCCTACAACACTTTCCAGGTAAGGTTTTTGGCTCAAATGTGTTTCTTAAGAGCCATGCATGGTGGAGAGCTATATATAGGGAGTTAGAAGGTAAAATAGTCCAAATAGAAAGCAAATATTCCATATTTACCACAATTTTATTATCAATATTATCAATATTACATAAAAAAACTGAAGAAGTGTGTAGATTCACTGGTGGTTTTAGACAGTAAATAAAATGGCTGTGAACCACTTCAACTTTGTTTACATCCCAAAACAACTGAATTATGTAGAATTTTGGAGAAAAAAAACAAAAAAACAACAACAACAACAACAACAACAAAACGGTAGAATTCCCGTAGATGAATTTACAGGGTAAAGAGTAGCTGGATACAACCTAATGTGGGGTAAAATGTAACGTAGCCTTTTTATGTAACTAAACATGTTTAAGTATGTTACGCCCAAAGACGTAGGGTTTACATGGTTTTTTTTATCTCCTTTCAAGCTTAAGCTCTCGTCAACTTCTTGCTCTCCTGTCTATCACAGCCATCAGGTGCTGCTGCCAAGGGAGGTGTAATGGAACACATTGATTGGCCGCACTGAGATCAGGGTAAGAGCTTATAAGCCTGGTGACCGGCTCCTCCTCCTTCCCTTGATGTTGATGCCAGGCCAGCCAGACCAAGAAGTTCTAACACTGAGTAGTTGGACCTGCTCTCTGTGTAGCTGCTAGTCTAATGTGTTGTGTTAAACTGTCCACTGTGGTTGTTTGCGAAGCCTTTTCTTAAAAGACTTAGACTTCTAGATTAGAAGCCATAGGGGGTATAGCCTTATTTTCTTTGGAGTTTTTCTCTCTTTATGTTGAGGGAGTTCGGTAGTTTTTGTATTTTTATTTTTGTTTAGTTTTATGTTTTGTGAGTTCGCTGATTTGGGGAGGTATAATTTTCTTTGTTCTTTTGGCCGAGACTCCTGAAGCTTAAGCTTCCGCATTTCATAATAAAGCTCATGAGACTAGTAATACATGTTTGAGTATGACTGGTCTGGCGGGTTAGTAAAGTGAAGTTAGGGGAGACACTTTTATGTTGCGGTCTACCCTCAACGGGTCGCAGTAGAACATTCTTTTGGTCATCTTCTCATACTGTCATGATTACCTGAAAGACTGTTTTATACTATAATGGAACAATTTAATCATTTGATTTCAGCCTCGATTCTCAGTCAGGCTGGGTTTGTGCCGCGTGGCTAGGACAGTTAGGAGAGACAATCTAGGGTTATTATAGCTACAGTAACAGTAGCTTTAGTATTTAACAAGAAATGATTTATAGGCTGTAAACACACTATTGTTTGGTAAGTAAGGGTTGTTCAGCTCATTTCAGCAAAAGCTTCGAATTGTGTCATGTGAGATTCCTCAATTTTTCAGTCGCCAAAACAATGTGCAAAATTTAGTGGGACTGCGTGAGATGATGAGATGATGGTGCTAAGACTCTGAAGTCTGCGTAAGGCTTAAGATTTCCACACTGTGTTAGTATTTGCCTCAGTGTCATACAGTTTCCACCCTGTGTCATCAGTGAAAATTATATTAGACTCTTACATTTGATCCAGTGACTGTCAATCAAGAAGTGAGCATTAATAAGCAAACTCTGGGTCAGGTTTACTAAAATAGGCATTAACTGCCCACACTTTACATTAGCAGGGCACTTTACACTTAATATTAGCACTTTAAATTAGCAGCTTATTTACACTACTCACAAAAAGTCAGGGATATTTGGCTTTCGGGTGAAATTTCAGGATGAACCTAAAATGCACTCTAACTTTTACAGGTGAACTTAATGTGACCTTCTCTAAATTTTTGAAAGCACATGTCCAGCTGTTCAATGTTTTAGTACTTCTTGCACAACTTACTGTTCTCTAACAAAAAGCTTAACAGCAAGGTGGTGGTGGTGGTGGTGGTGTTACAGTGTGGGCAGGTGTGTCCAGTCAATACAGAACTGCCCTACACTTTGTGAATGGCACAGTGACGAGCCCAAACTACTGAACAACATCATTAATCCAGTCATTGTTCCTCTGCATGAACAACACAGGCCTCATTTCATCTTCATGGACGACAATGCTCCAGGTCATTGAGGTCACATCATTAGGAAATGGCTGCTGGAGACTGGGGTACCTCAAATGGAGCAGCCTGCACTTTCTCCAGACCTGAATCCCAGAGAAAACCTATGGGATTAGCTGAGTCGCCATGTAGAGGCTCATAACTCTGTACCCCAGAACCTTAATGAGCTGAGGGCCGCCCTTCAAGAAGAGTGGGATGCTCAGCCTCAGCAGACAAGTCGACTGGTGAACAGCATGAGACGTCGTTGTCAAGCTGTAATTGATGCACAAGGGCACATGACGAGTTATTGAGACATTGAGATTTTTGTTGGTGTTTACCCATCACTGCTGTTGGCTTTTGTTTCAGTAAATTGTTTGAGATGAGGAAATCACCATCGCATGCTTCTACAACCCCAATTCCAATGAAGTTGGGACGTTGTGTAAAACATAACAGAATATGATGATTTGCAAATCCTTTTCAACCTATATTCCATTGAATACACTACAGTCGTGGGCTGGAGGTTAGGGATCCAGCCTCATGACCGGAAGGTCGCCGGTTCGATCCCCAGAGCCGACAGCACATGACTGAGGTGTCCTTGAGCAAGACACCTAACCCCCAACTGCTCCCCGGGCACTGCGGATTGGGCTGCCCACCGCTCTGGGCAAGTGTGCTCACTTACCCCTAGTGTGTGTGTGCTCACTAGTGTGTATGTCGTGTTTCACTTCATGGATGGGTTAAATGCAGAGTTGAAATTTCCCCATTGTGGGACTAATAAGGGTCTCTTAAACAAAGACAAGATATTTAATGTTCAAACAGATAAACTTTATTGTTTTTTGCAGATATTCGCTCATTTTGTATTTTTAATGCCTGCAACACGTTCCAAAGAAGTTGGGACAGGGGCCAGAAAAGACTGGGAAAGTTGAGGAACGCTCAAAAAACACCTGTTTGGAACATTCCACAGGTGAACAGGTTAATTGGAAACAGGTGAGTGTCATGACTGGGTATAAAGGCAGCATCACTGAAAGGCTCAGTCATTCACAAGCAAGGATGTGAACAACTGCGTGAGCAAATAGTCCAACAGTTTAAGAACAACGTTTCTCAATGTGCAATTGCAAGGAATTTAGGGATTTCATCATCTACAGTCCATTATATGATCAAAAGATTCAGAGAATCTGGAGAAATCTCTGCAAGTAAGCGGCAAGGCAGAAAACCAACATTGAATGCCCGAGACCTTCGATCCCTCAGGCGGCACTGCATTAAAAACCGACATCATTCTGTAATGGATATTACCACATGGGCTCAGGAACACTTCAGAAAACCATTATCAGTGAACACAGTTTGTCGCTCCATCTACAAGTGCAAGTTAAAACTCTGCCATACAAAGCGAAAGCCATATATCAACAACACCCAGAAACACAGCTGGCTTCTCTGTGCCCGAGCTCATCTGAGATGGACTGACGCAAAGTGGAAAAGTGTCCTGTGGTCTGATGAGTCCACATTTCAAATTGTTCTTGGAAATCGTGGACGTCGTGTCTTCAGGGCCAAAGAGGAAAAGGACTGTCCGGATTGTTATCAGTGCAAAGTTCAAAAGCCAGCATCTATGATGGTGTGGGGGTGTGTTAGTGCCCATGGCATGGGTAACTTGCACATCTGTGAAAGCACCATTAATGCTGAAAGGTACATACAGGTTTTGGAGCAACATATGCTGCCATCCAAGCAACGTCTTTTTCAGGGACGCCCCTGCTTATTTCAGCAAGACAATGCCAAGCCACATTCTGCACGTTACAACAGCCTGGCTTCGTATTAAAAGAGTGCGGGTACTATACTGGGCTGCCTGCAGTCCAGACCTGTCTCCCATTGAAAACGTGTGGCGCATTATGAAGTGCAAAATACGACAATGGAGACCCCGGACTGTTGAGCAACTGAAGTTGTACATCAAGCAAGAATGGATAAGAATTCCACCTATAAAGCTTCAACAATTGGTGTCCTCAGTTATTGAGTGTTGTTAAAAGGAAAGGTGATGTAACACAGTGGTAAACATGCCCCTGTCCCAACTTCTTTGGGACGTGTTGCAGACATCAAATTCAAAATGAGTGAATATTTGCAAAAAACAAGGAATGCACATATGTTTGCTACAATAGTGAAATTTAACTTGAGAAATTTGATGAACCTGAAGTTGGCTTCTTATTCCAACTTCCTATTTCACCTTAAATGGCAGAGTAGTTATACTCAAAAGAAGCCAGTGTTTGTCAGGCCCACACAGCTACTTATAGAAAGCAAAACTGACCTAGTTTTATCTCTCTCTATCTATCTATCTATCTATCTATCTATCTATCTATCTATCTATATTCTATTTTGAACAGTAAAAATGTTTCAGATTTTCTATGGTTGCTAAAAATGATATTAGTAATGAAGGGACATCCCAGAATAATATACCACTGTTAAACTATGTAAATAGGTTTACTGAAAAAAATAAATTAAATATTACTTTAAAATATACTGAAACCACCTGAAATTTTAATTATACAGCTAAATATATTTTTGGCCATACTACTAACTACTAAATTACATTGCTCGATGTGCTGAGTGGACAGCTTTCACCAGAGGCGAAAGGGACCAAACTGTGAGGGCACACAGTCCTAAAAAGCAGTTGTGCTGTTTCTTCAAGAAAAAGGGAGCAGCACTGCAAAATTGTTAAAAAAATAAAGTACCACTGCACTCCCAGTCCCAGGGCAAAAAGCATGCCCATTTTATCAGCCCCTTTTTCACTGTGTTTGCGTGAAGCCCTGATGAAAGACGAAGCCGATATGTGTCAGAAGGAACCTAGATTTTTTGGAGTGTATCTTGGTTGGGTTTGGCCTAAATAACTTTGTGGGTCTCCAGAGGAAATATGATTAATCATAGTTACAAGCCTCCACAGCTTACGCTGAGGATACACCCACACACCAAACCTCAATCCTACTGAAATCTGAAACAACTGTAAAACTCAAAAACTCCTGAAAACATCCTCACACCTCAAAAACACTTCACAACCTCACAACCCTTATGCAGCATCTGATGTAGCTAACGGGCTACTTGCCTAAATCCACACATACTTGTCTCACCTGTGTCGAGTTGATGCATGAGCTCAAATAGTCCTGCTTTTGTGACACTTCTGCATATACTGAAGGAAACTGTTGCACAAGAAAGATCTTCACTGACGTCAAGGTCTGATATGACTGACTTAGAACTTATGATGTCTGATTTGACTGGAAAAGCTGGGCTAGAAAATCTCTGGTGTAAGCTTCCATTTCTAGTTATATTTGCCTCATAGCTCTGGTGCAAAGCTGAAAAAGCTAAGGGAGGGTTGTCCAAAGTCCAGCCCCAGGCCCAAATGCAGCCTGCGGATAGATTTTAATTGGCCCCCGGCTTTCATTTAGGAGTGTGCTATAAGTGACTTACCAGACAATGCGTTGCAGTTTTTCCTTTCACCTCATGGTGGCAGCAGCACCACAAAATTACAGTGTAATGCACTGCACTGTGGCCAAGAAGTTAGCTAAAGTTTAAGAGTATATAAGTTTATTCTCTGATTAGATCAGCAGCTTAACTTACTCAATTACATTTATTCAAGACTACAGCCACAAAGCACAAATTTTAACACTGAGAACTGGCGACTTGGATAAGACAGAAACCTGAATACTTTTTCCTTAGACAGCCAAAGTCAAGTGACGGGTGAGCGCCTGTCAAAAGACTGTAATAAATTCAATATATTAATAATATCATTAGACATTAGAATAAATATTCAGGAGAGGGCAGAGAAACTGAAGCAACTGCGAGTCTAAAAGCACCAACTTCTTATCAGAGCAAATTCAGTAGATCAGTAAACATTAACTGTTTACGGTCACATAAACTGTGACTATTTTTGATGTTTATTTTTGATCTTCTCATTTAATAAAGTGATTTCTGAATGCTGTCACTACATTTATTTCATATGTAAAAACATTGTTTAAAAACACTGAAATGTAGAATTTTTTGTTTAGTTTGTCTCATCTTACAGTACTGTGCGAAATTCTTAGGCACCCAAGACACATTTTCAAAATCTATTTATTTGTCTAGTTTGTGTTTATTTGCTGAGAAAAGTGTCAATATTTGAATGAACAAAATGTATAGAATTTATATATATATATATATATATATATACACATATATATACACATATATATACATAAATACACACACACACTGCTCAAAAAATACAGGGAACACTTAAACAACACAATATAACTCAATCAAACTTCTGTGAAATCAAACTGTCCACTTAGGAAGCAACACTGATTGACAATCAATTTCACAGCTGTTGTGCAAATGGAATAGACAACAGGTGGAAATTATTGGCAATTAGCAAGACACACTCAATAAAGGAGTGGTTCTGCAGGTGGGGACCACAGACCACTTCCCAGTACCTATGCTTTCTGGCTGATGTTTTGGTCACTTTTGAATGTTGGTGGTGCTTTCACACTCGTAGTAGCATGACTCCACAACCCACACAAGTGGCTCAGGTAGTGCAGCTCATCCAAGATGGCACATCAATGCGAGCTGTGGCAAGAAGGTTTGCTGTGTCTGTCAGCGTAGTGTCCAGAGGCTGGAGGCGCTACCAGGAGACAGGCCTGTACACCAGGAGACGTAGAGGAGGCCGTAGGAGGGCAACAACCCAACAGCAGGACCGCTACCTCCGCCTTTGTGCAAGGAGGAACAGGAGGAGCACTGCCAGAGCCCTGCAAAATGACCTCCAGCAGGCCACAAATGTGCATGTGTCTGCACAAATGGTTATAAACCAACTCCATGAGGATGGTATGAGGGCCTGACATCCACAGATGGGGGTTGTGCTCACAGCCCAACACCGTGCAGGACGCTTGGCATTTACCAGAGAACACCAGGATTGGCAAATTCGCCACTGGCGCCCTGTGCTCTTTACAGAGGAAAGCAGGTCCACACTGAGCACATGTGACAGACGTGACAGAGTCTGGAGACACCGTGGAGAGCGATCTGCTGCCTGCAACATCCTTCAGCATGACCGGTTTGGCAGTGGGTCAGTAATGGTGTGGGGTGGCATTTCTTTGGAAGGCCGCACAGCCCTCCATGTGCTCACCAGAGGTAGCCTGACTGCCATTAGGTACCGAGATGAGATCCTCAGACCCCTTGTGAGACCATATGGTGGTGCGGTTGGCCCTGGGTTCCTCCTAATGCAGGACAATGCTAGACCTCATGTGGCTGGAGTGTGTCAGCAGTTCCTGCAAGATGAAGGCATTGAAGCTATGGACTGGCCCGCCCGTTCCCCAGACCTGAATCCGATTGAGCACATCTGATTGAGGGACATCATGTCTAGCTCCATCCTTCAACACCACGTTGCACCACAGACTGTCCAGGAGTTGGCAGATGCTTTAGTCCAGGTCTGGGAGGAGATCCCTCAGGAGACCATCCGCCACCTCATCAGGAGCATGCCCAGGCGTTGTATGGAGGTCATACAGGCACGTGGAGGCCACACACAATACTGAGCCTCATTCTGACTTGTTTTAAGGACATCACATCAAAGTTGGATCAGCCTGTAGTGTGTTTTTCCACTTTAATTTTGTGTGTGACTCCAAATCCAGGCCTCCATTGTTTAATAAATTTGATTTCCATTGATTATTTTTGTGTGATTTTGTTGTCGGCACATTCAACTTTGTACAGAACAAAGTATTCAATGAGAATATTTCATTCATTCAGATCTAGGATGTGTTATTTGAGTGTTCCCTTTACTTTTTTGAGCTGTGTGTATGTATGTGTGTATATATATATATATATATATTTTTTTTTTAATAAATGATTTTCTGGCTGTGAGTGTGTTTGTTTACCCATTTCCAAACCTCTCCTGGAGGAAGCCCAGTATTATATGTAGTTAAAAAGCAACTCCTGGTTTGACCAAGCAGTGCTTCAGTAAATTGTGCTCATGATGTAATTGATGATATTAACAAGTTTCTGTGGCAGCTGTGAAGGTGTCAAGGAAAAATATGGATCCAAGAAATTCTTGTTACTTTTTATTGTTTTTATCCTTATTTGAATTATGAATATGACTTTATTCTAATGTATATTGTGATAAACTCACTGCTGAGGTACACTTTATAAATTTGCTTAGATGCCTAAAACCTTCGCACAGTACTGTATGTTTTGTAACAAGTGAACAGCTGGATAGGAAAAGCACACAGACAGCTCCAATTCTATGCGCTGATATTTTGAAAACTGGTGAATAATATTACAATATTACAATTCCACGGTAAGCTGCGTTAGACTGGGAAGGTTTTTAGAATCATGATATGAATTAACAAATTGAGTGGCATGCAAAACATCCAATCACAGAACATTTAGCGTGACATGCACAATGAAAACAAACTTGGATTAACAGTTGGCAAACTTGTGAGGACATCTCGTTTACTCGCCACCTACAGTGCCAAACACAATATAGGAATAACTTTTTAAAAAGGGGTATACAGTGAGGCCTAAACCACACTTTAAAGGCTTATTGGTGAAAAGATACAACTGCTTGCTACCAGCATTTAGTTTAATAAAGAATCATTTTTATTCATCGGACAGTGCACGTACTAGGGTCAATCTAGTCTCAGTGAGTTTAAGTGATACTTCTTAGTCCCACAACAGGGAAATTTCACCTCCACATTTAACCCATCCATAAAGTGAAACACCACATACACACTAGTGAGCACACACACTAGGGGCAATGAGCACACTTGCCCTATCCACGGCGCCTGGGGAGCAGTTGGGGGTTGGGTGTCTTGCTCAAGGACACCTCAGTCATGTACTGTTGGTGCTGGGGATCAAACCAGCGACCTTCCGGTCACAGGGCCACTTCCTTAACCTCCAGCCCATGACTGCCCAGAGGGGTGAGTTTCTGAGAGCAACAGTGATTTTAGTGTGCAGTTTACATCAGACAGCCTGTGTACTATTGCGTAAAGTGCTGTGTAATGCTGTGTGTCAAAGACATCCAGAAAACTGATAATAATGACTTGCACAGGCTGAACGACAATTAATGTTTAACAGTCGACTAGTTATTCAAAAAAGTAGCTGACTAGTTGACTAGTAAAAAATAGTCTCGGCTGATCGACTACATCGACTAAAAGGGGAAAATGTGGAAACATTAAACCTTTAAAATATCAAACCTCCTCTTCCTGCAAACATGGATTTGTATCTTCAGAGTACAATTACACTCAATGACTGTGACCAACGGAAGACTGCTATTGACTGGGGTTAATGACTGTGACTCACTGATTAGATTGTGCTGGTGGAGCAGCAGATTTGATTAGTGTGTGTGTGTGTGTGTGTAATTGCATTTGGTCTTACCTGTCCTGTATAAGCAAAGTCCAGTGCATGTTTTAGTCCAACACCTGATACTCCCTGGAGAGTGACCTCATCTGCCTCACTCTCTGCCATACACAAACTGAACATGGCCTGAAAATACAAACACAGACACATACTTGTTGTGTGTGTGTGTGTGTGTGCGTACATATATATATATATATATATATATATATATATATATATATATATATATATATATATATATATATATATATATATATATATATTACTCTTTACATTGTTTGTAAATTTTATGATGAATGGCCTAAAAGAAATGACCCAAAATGACATGGGAAAAATTCTGGTTCCATTGACTTACATTGAAAGTAAAGAATATTTATATTTCCTTCTCCTGTAAAGTTACCATTTTGGAGATAAGATTTTCTTCTGACAGCAACGACATTATGTATATATATATATATATATATATATATATATATATATATATATATATATATATATATGAAACAATAACTATTTAATAACTGCTAATAATTCATAATAACTTGAACATGTATATGCAAGGTGCGTGTATATATAAAATGTTCTAAGCCTAACTTCATTTTAACCTCAGGAACCAAAAAGAAATAGCTTTGCTGTTTTAATTTTAAAAATGATACAGCTCATTCCATTCCACTGGTTTGCCCTGATTTTCTACGATGCACACAAGAGCACACACACACACACACACACACACCCACACACAGATGAAAGTGGCGGAGAGGCTGTACAGGTCCCGCTGTGTTCCAGTGGGGGTTTGGTGATCAAAGGCATTGATTAGTGTTAACCAGTGGGATATCACACACACACTGATCTACAGTCACACACTGCAGAATCACACACATGCATAACCATCAAACCAGGACACACAGAGCAGCTCTCCCTCCATCTGCTCAAGAAACCTGAGCTGTTTCACTCCACGTCTGCTACTTGTGTCACTTCAGCTTAAAAACATGAAATATACCATTACCAAAATTACAGAACTTTCTGTTTGGAGAGAAGATCAAATTAGTTCCAGTCTATACTCTACAGGAGAAATGCATTACTGAAAAGACCTGAAAATGAGGGACTTTTGAATTGATTTTCCAAAACTTCTGCAAAATTAAATATTTAAGATGTAAATAAAGTCATTCAGTGTGGTGAAATGCTCCATTCTAGAGAAATTCAGTCAGAATTGCTTGTAGTGGTGGTGACGAGCACCAGATGTCCAAAGAGTTTAATGCCTCTAAAAGCTCTAAAAGAAAGTTACTACACATAATGGTTAAAAATACAACATCACATACATGTCTGAAACATTATTTCCTGATAGGTTTGTGGCGGTTTTGACCTAAAACCTGCAGACTGCCTGAAGAAAACCTTTCCTCTGTTTTCCATTTTCAACATATAAAAACTCTGGTTATTTGGTTCAGTGGCCATTTGGGTAGTAAAGAAACTGGCTATTTTAGTGTTGCAAATGTTGTGACTCCTCGTTTCTATCACCACCACTATGAAGAAATCTGAGCCTGTGAGTTTCTCAACAATGCAAAATTTCACAATAAGCCACTCTGAATGACTGTTTACATGTCAACAATTTAATTATTAAGAAAGATTTTTAAAAAAGCAGTGGTACTTCCCTTTAACAAGTCAGACTCAACTGCATCAGATCAAAACGTCCTTGCTGAACTGCATGTTTGCTTCTGCACTGGAGATATGAGGCCAGTGTAGCTAAGTAATAGCAATATGCATTGCACACATGCCTCAAACTGATCTTGAAAATGACTGAAAAAATATTGGATCATGCTCACAGCACTAGCAACTTAAGTGAAGCTATCTTAAGCGAAAACATATGTTATCAAATACTTACAAAATCAAAATGATCATCCTCCATCATTGCTGTGGTGTCAGAATGGTGAGAATTCCGATTTTTTTTTTTTGAGATGAAAAAAAATCGTTTAGAGTGGTTTTATGTCAAACGTTGCATTGTAAAAAAAACTTTCTGACAGAATTTCTTTACAATGGCAGTGATAGAACCAAAGGCTGAGATGCCTAAAACACAAACATAGCCAAAACCTGGGAACCTATTTGTGTCTTCTGAGTTTTCATATGTAGTGCTGATAATGGTATAATGCTGTTAAACCCAAAAAATATATTTTTTCTTTGGGTACTATGTTGCTTTACAACATGCTGCATGTATGTCTCTACCTTAAACAGAATTTAAAAATGAGGTTTTTGGCCAAAATCTTAAAATCAACTATCAATCTTAGGTATGAGGCAATCTATTCCTAACTGTCACGCCTCAAACGGACTCTCTCCTAGTGTTGCCAACTACATCTCCCATGACACCACGAGAGAACACGTGACTGAGGACTTCCCATCATGGACTCCAATACCCAAGAGTAAACACGGGATCACGTGACAGGTGACGAACCTATCACCGCTTTCAGTCTCCTTATTACTGACTGGTTTCACCTGTGTGGTCTTATCTTATGACTGTCTTAGTTTAGTATAAAAGCCCGGGCTTTAGTTTAGTTTATTGTGAAGTACTGTTTCTCCAATTAACTTGCTGAGCAGTTTTTCTGACTGCCGTTTGGTTCTGATCTGGTGCTTGTTTATCTCAACTCTGATTTTTGCCTTGCCCTTTTGTTTCTGGTTGCCTGATCTTGGATTTGTGTATTTGACCATTCTGCCTGGTTCTCACGACCTTGCTTTTTTTTAGATTGCCCTCTTGGTTTTGTTTGCCAGTTGAGATGATCACATTTTGGATCATCTATGCTCTCCTGGTTTTGACCCCCGCATGCACTTTGATGTCGACTTTGCCTTATGTAAAAAAAAAGTCTTCTTTTTGCTATTTTCCGCATTCGTCTGGATTTTGCTGAACCCTCACACTAGCCATGTCATGTAGTAGCTTTGTGAGGTAACTTACAGACATTAAAGGCTTCAGGTTCCTTTCACTACCGCCTAGGACAATTCTGACTTTGACTTCTGCCACATCTTAAATGCAGTCTGCTTGATGCGAACTGGTAGGGGTATACCCCTACATTACTTGTGAGCTACATTACCTTTGTAGCTCTAGGGCAAAACTAAGGAAGCAAACTTCTTACACTAAACATGTCTTGGCTTACTGACTACATCTGGGGTAAAAGAAAAAAAAAAGTGTAAATATGGCTTTAAGAGCAGACAGGTTCAGAATCAGGGAATGGTATTCCCAAAGTAGTCCTAAGTTGACTGATCTCAGATCAGATTCCTACATATATATGAAGCTTATGGTCACAGAAACCGAGCCTAGGATCTGTATTCCTGCTCCTGAGGTGGTTTTGTGAATACCAGCACAAACTCACCCTGAAGTAGTCGCTGCAGGCTGCCAGCACAGCTCTGTGCGCGTGAAACTTCTGCTCTCCAGCCACCAGCGTGACATCACACAGCAGGCCATCCATCCGCTGCTGGTTCAGAGCTGCCAGGACGGAGTGCTGGTGGGATTTGGACTGACACAGTCTCTGACCTGTCAACATGGCCTGTGGGCTAACACACACGTGCAGAAGTTGAAAAAAATGTAACATGATGCATCAATATGAAGGTAGAAATTCAACCTTAATTTTCTAATGTTACAATCACTTATAATCAGTTGTAAGATTATTAAAAAAACGTAGTTCGGAGGGGCTGGATTCCCCTGTGGTATTCTTCAGAATGGTTTTGTGATGCTGTGAAGTTAGAAGACTCTTAGCTAGAAACAGCTGTGAAAGATCTTCAGGAGTAAACTTCACAAAAACGCATTGTGAAAATAATCCAACAATACATCAACACATACAACCAAACAGTGAGACTTTCCAACACAGGACCCCCAAGACTTCTGCCAGATTTCATGCTGAATCATAGTGAGGTCATACTGTAAAACAAAATGAATTGTAATATTTTACCTGTAAAATGGTAAAAAGCGGTACAAAAATGAATAACTACTAATTCTATTTTAGCACTGTATAGTAATGTATGTTTATCATTTTAGCTAATAATGATCTAATAATCTTCACAGCTGAGTACGTGTGTTTAACTCTTTTGAATTGCCCTTGTTCAATCGCTTTGTTTACAGATCAGTTTAAATCAGCTGTCTTTATTTGTGGCATGTGTAGTCCACATTCTGCATTTGACCGACTTTGTTTTGCAAGTCACAGTGAATCAGAGTACATGATCTGGACACTTCAAAGTCAAGGTGGGCAGCGTTGGAAAACAGGTGCGCAGACTGGCTTTGGTTGCTGCAGTTTCTGATTCAGAGCAAGTCACAGTGGAAGTGTTTTTGGGTGACTTTCAATGAGAGGAAAGAGAAAAGCAAGAAACGCAACCCAAAAACAAAGAGAAACACCAAAATATGGTCAGGAACATATTTCCTACAAACGAGGCTCTAGAACTGCTGTTCCACACAGACTCTCCACATCCCAAATCATGTTATTCAGAAAACGTGAGTGAGTTTGGCATCATCACACAGACTGTGTAAAAATACAAAACACTGACCCCTTTCTTGTACAGATTTTGTACCATTTTGTAACTAGACAGAAACTGCAAAAAGAACTTTCATAGAAGCAGTGCTCCACAAAAACACTGGACACTGCCCAGAAAAAAGGCACAACTTAAAAGAAAAAAAGTTCAACTAACTTGTATTTTAGGTCAAAGGGTTTTGTGCTTTTCTTTCATATCTGCTCTAGTATCTATAAAATAAGCTTTTCTTTTGATGTCATGGTTTAACATTACTTTTTCAAAAAAAACTGCAAAAAAATTATGCACTTTATTAGTGTAACAGCACAGCGCTCGTAAAGACTTTACTAATGAAGATGTAATCCGAGCTCATAGTCACAAAGTAGGCATGGGTTAAAACCAAACAACTTAGCCAGAAAGCAAACACAACAATAAACAAACAATCCAAAGGGTGAGGCAAAAGATCAAAGTCCAGAAAACAGTCCAAAAGGTCAGAACACAGAGAGATGACCACAGGCAGACAATCCAAAGGCAAAAGCAAAAGACGTAATCGGAAAACAGGCAAAAAGGTTATAAACAATCTGGCACATATACAAAGAAAACGCTCAGTAGGTCAATAAACGATACAATACTTCACACTGGTCCTATTCTAAGCCTGGGCTTATAAACTAAAGCTAATAATCATATGACATACAACACAGGTGACCCAAATCAGTATTCAGGAGAGTGAGACTGGTGATTGGACCGTGAAGGCAGGTCAGAGGTTGCAGGAGTCATGTGATCTCCCAGAGGAGTCTGGGGGATGGCATCCAAGTGAGTGTCAGAGCCTGAGGGGTACGTGACAATTAGCTGCCATCATGCTGAATCTGGGGATATATAGTACTGTGCGAAAGTTTTAGGCATCTAAGCAAATTTTTAAACCATTGACCTCAGCAGTGAGTTTATCACAATATACATTAGAATAAAGTCATATTCATAATTCAAATAAACAAAAAACAATAAAAAGTAACAAGAATTTCTTGGGTCCATATTTTTCCTTGACACCTTCACAGCCGCCACAGAGACTTGTTAATATCATCAATGACATCATGAGCACAATTTACTGAAACACTGATTGGTCAAACCAGGAGTTGCTTTTTAACTACATATAATACTGGGCTTCCTTGAGGAGAGGTTTGGAAATGGGTAAACAAACACACCAACATCCAGAAAATTGCTATTTATTATACACACACACACACAAACACACACACACATTTTTTATATATATATATACATATACACACACACACACACATCATTATTAATTTATATTTTATAAATTTTGTTTATTCAAATATTAACACTTTTCTCAGCAAATAAACACAAACTACACAAATAAATAGATTTTGAAAATGTGTCTTGGGTGCCTAAGACCTTCGTACAGTACTGTATAACATTTTATAGTTTTGTTAAAAAAAAAAACAAAAAAAAAAAACGCAAAATGCACAAGCATGCAAGGTGGAAGTGTCAACTTTGGTCTTAAAGCATTAATGATGCAGTCAAGATTTTCTCAGAGACAAATCCAGTGCTAAGTTTAAATTCTAGCCAATTTTCTCTTAATTTTACTTTATACCTTTTTCCCCTGGCAGTTTCTGAAATAAACCATCCTGAAATAAAGACTGCTGGGTCGTCCTCACTGAAAAGGTTCTGGTTACACCCCTGATTGTGAACAAAAGTATGAAAATTACACGCAATCAAAAAAAAAAAAAAAATAATTATATATATATATATATATATATATATATATATATATATATATATATATATATATATATATATATATATATATCAAATACATATTGTTAGATGTTCTTTGCCTATATAAATATAAAATTCCATAACTTTAGACCAGTGGCTCCCAAACTCAAGTTCATAAACAATTTCTAATATTTGATGTTTACACTTAACTCTCTATTGCACAATGTTGGCACAGAACAACAAACCCATTTTCCTCACTTTACAATAACATTATACATATTTAACAACAAATACAGGGTTAACAATAAAGTGCAGAGATTGAGTAAGTCATTAAAAAGCATGTACCTCATCATACTCTCATCTTTACGTGGACACTTAAACCTCACTTTTAGCATTCAGTATCATTTTTTTTTTTTTTTGTTATGAGAATTTACAGAAATATGTTTCTTTGCCCTCTCCATGGATCACCACCTTATCGTGGTGGAGAGGTTTGTGTGCTTGAAGGACCCTAGGAGCTATGTTGTCTGGAGCAAAAGCTCCTGGTAGGGTCTCCCATGGCAAACTGGTCCTAGGTGACAGGCCAGACAAAGTGTGATCCATAACCACCCCTATGAGGACAACAAAGCAGGACTCGTGTACCCTGCCCGGATCAGGGTTACCGGGGCCCCACCCTGGAGCCAGGCCTGGGGGAGGGGCTCGCCAGCGAGCGTCTGGTGGCCGGGCATTCACTCATGGTGCCCGGCCGGGCCCAGCCCGAAGGAGCTACATGAGTCCCCCCTCCCATCGACCCACCACCGATGGGAGGGGCAGTAGTAGGGGTGCGGTGCAGTGTGGATCGGGCAGTGTCCGAAGGCGTGGGCCTTGGCGTTCTGATCCTCGGTTGCTGAAACTGGCTTTTGGAACTTGGAACGTTACCTCACTGGCGGGGAAGGAGCCCGAGTTGGTGCGCGAGGTCGAGAGATACCGACTAGATATAGTCGGGCTCACCTCAACACACAGCTTGGGCTCTGGGTCCAATCTCCTTGAGAGGGGCTGGACTTTTTTCTTTTCTGGAGTTGCCCATGGTGAGAGGCGGCGGGCAGGTGTGGGCTTTCTCATAGCCCCTCGACTCGGCGCCTGTATGTTGGGGTTTTCCCCGGTGGACGAGAGGGTAGCTTCCCTACGCCTTCGGGTTGGGGAACGGGTCCTGACTGTTGTCTGTGCTTATGCACCGAACAGCAGTTCAGAATACCCAGCCTTCATAGAGTCCTTGGAAGGGGTGCTTGAAAGTGCTCCTCCTGGAGACTCGATTGTCCTACTGGGGGACTTCAACGCTCATGTGGGCAATGACAGTAAGACCTGGAGGGGTGTGATTGGGAGGAATGGCCTCTCTGATCTGAACCCGAGTGGTGTTCAGTTTTTGGACTTCTGTGCAAACCACAGTTTGTCCATAACGAACACCATGTTTGAACACAAGGATGTCCATAAGTGCACATGGCACCAGGACACCCTAGGCCGCAGTTCAATGATTGACTTTGTAGTCGTGTCAGCGGACTTGCGGCCATGTGTACTGGACACTCGGGTAAAGAGAGGAGCTGAGCTGTCAACTGATCACCACCTGGTGGTGAGTTGGATCAGGTGGTGGGGGAAGATGCCAGTCAGACCAGGCAAACCCAAACGTATAGTGAGGGTTTGCTGGGAACGTCTGGCAGAAGAACCTGTCAGATTGATCTTCAACTCACACCTCCGTCAGAACTTTGACCAGATATCGGGGGAGGTGGGGGACATTGACTCAGAATGGGCCATGTTCCGCTCCTCCATTGTTGAAGCGGCTGACTGTAGCTGTGGTCGCAAGGTAGTTGGTGCCTGTCGGGGCGGTAATCCTCGAACCCGGTGGTGGACACCCCAGGTGAGAGATGCCGTCAAGCTGAAGAAGGAATCCTACCGGACATGGTTGGCCTGTAGGACACCAGAGGCAGCTGGCAGGTATCGACAGGCCAAGCGATCTGCGGCTTCAGTCGTTGCCAAGGCAAAAACCCGGGTGTGGGAAGAGTTCGGTGAGGCCTTGGAAAGTGACTTTAAGTCGGCTCCGAAAAGATTCTGGCAAACCGTCAGGCGACTCAGAAGGGGAAAGCAGTGTGCCACTAGCACTGTATATAGTGGAGATGGTGTGCTGCTGACTTCGACTGAAGACGTCATTGGGCGGTGGAAGGAATACTTTGAGGACCTTCTCAATCCCACCGACACGTTCTCCAGTGAGGAGGCAGAGTCTGGGGACACGGGAATAGGCTTGTCCATTACTGAGGCCGAAGTCGCTAAGGTAGTTAAAAAGCTCCTTGGCGGCAGGGCTGCAGGGGTGGATGAGATCCGTCCCGAGTTCCTCAAGGCTCTGGATGTTGTGGGGCTGTCTTGGCTGACACGCCTTTTCAACATTGCGTGGACATCGGGGGTGGTGCCACTTGATTGGCAGACTGGGGTGGTGGTGCCTCTTTTTAAAAAGGGGGACCGGAGGGTGTGTTCCAACTACAGGGGAATCACACTCCTCAGCCTCCCTGGTAAGGTCTATGCAAGGGTACTGGAGAAGAGAGTCCGGCTTATAGTCGAACCTCGGATCCAGGAGGAGCAGTGCGGGTTCCGCCCTGGTCGTGGAACACTGGACCAACTCTTCACCCTCTCCAGGATTCTGGAGGGTTCATGGGAGTTTGCCCAACCAGTCCACATGTGCTTTGTGGATTTGGAGAAGGCATTCGACTGTGTTCCCCGGGGTATTCTGTGGGAGGTGCTTCGGGAGTACGGGGTACATGGCTCTTTGCTACGAGCCATTCAGGCCCTGTACAAACAAAGCAGGAGCTTGGTTCGCATGGCCGGCAGTAAGTCAGACTTTTTCCCAGTGAGAGTTGGACTCCGTCAGGGCTGCCCTTTGTCACCGATTCTATTCATAATTTTTATGGATAGAATTTCTAGGTGCAGTCAGGGGATGGAGGGTGTCCGGTTTGGTGACCTCAGGGTCACATCGCTGCTGTTCGCAGATGATGTGGTCCTATTGGGGACATCAGGCCGTGAACTTCAGCTTTCACTGGATCGGTTTGCAGCCGAGTGTGAAGCGGCCGGGATGAGGATCAGTACCTCCAAATCCGAGGCCATGGTTCTCACGCGGGAAAGGGTGGAGAGCCCTCTCTGGGTCGGGGATGAGCTCTTGCCTCAAGTGGAGGAGTTTAAGTATCTCGGGGTCTTGTTCACGAGTGATGGTACAAGGGAGCGGGAGATTGACAGGCGGATTGGTGCTGGGTCAGCAGTGATGCGGGCTCTTTACCGGTCTGTTGTGGTAAAGAAAGAGCTGAGCCATAAGGCAAGGCTCTCGATTTACCGGTCGATCTACGTTCCCACCCTCACCTATGGTCATGAGCTTTGGGTAATGACCGAAAGAACGAGATCGCGAATACAAGCGGCTGAAATGAGTTTCCTCCGCAGGGTGGCTGGACTCTCCCTTAGAGATAGGGTGAGAAGTTCGGTCATCCGAGAGGGACTCGGAGTAGAGCCGCTGCTTCTTCACGTCGAGAGGAGCCAGTTGAGGTGGTTCGGGCATCTTGTTAGGATGCCTCCTGGACGCCTCCCTTGGGAGGTGTCACAGGCAAGTCCACCGGGGAGGAGACCCCGGGGAAGACCCAGGACACGCTGGCGTGACTATATCGCCCAGCTGGCCTGGGAGCGCCTCGGAATCCCTCCCAGGGAGCTAGTGGAAGTGGCTGGGGAAAGGGAGGTCTGGGCTTCATTGCTCAGGATGCTGCCCCCGCGACCCGAACCCCGGAGAAGCGGAAGATGATGGATGGATGGATGGATGGATGTTTCTTTGCCTACAAGCAACAGTGGAATGGATTTAGCCAGTCATGAACCACTTCAGGGAACAAAGCTCTATATCATTTCTTCCCATTGTCACACAATGTTGCCTCAAGGCAACATGAAACCAAAAGGACTGCTGCACACATTATTTTAAAAAAATGCTTTTGAATTTAATAATCAGGTCCACATTATGCAAGAAAAGTGATTTGAATATTTTTTTAATTACTGTCTTAATCTGCTTTCTGTGTGGAGTTCTGTGTGTATGTTCTCCCCGTGTCTGCGTGGGTTTCCTCCAGGTTCTCGAGTTTCCCCCCACAGTCCAAAGACATACAGTTAGGCCAACTGAACATACTAAATTGTCCCTAGGTGTAAGTGTGTGTCTGTCTGTCTGTCTGTCTGCCCCGTGATGGACTGGCGACCTGTCCAGGGTGTATATCCTGCCTTCCGCCCGATGAACGCTGGGATAGGGAGAAATAGCTTAGAAGGGGTGTGTGTGTGTGTGTGTGTGTGTGTGTGTGTGTGTGTGCTCTTATAATGCATGCAGTAAAAGGTTAATCTAATAATCATTCTAGAGAAACTCACAGTTCATTCATTCACTTATATTGTAGCTGTGAACAAAGTGAATGAATTTAATACTCATTGTTAAGGCCTGTATGATGTTAATGCATTCCAGGCTGTTTCAATTTCACAGCCATGGATTAGTTCGAGATTGTAGTGAGATATTCATTTGGAGCGTTTAGTTGTTAGCACTATGGTTGTATAGTGATTACTTTTTTTTTTTTATTAAAACTGAAGAACGTTCACTCCTCCTCCTCATCCTTCTGCTCTGAGCAGCACTTTAGAATGGACTCAGTCTACACAGGCCTAACATTATTTACTCAGAATATTTGGTGTGATGTGTGTCCTCATAAATATGTGTTTATTTATAAGCTCTAATTAAGGTGGATTATCTAGAGACATTTTACAAAGCTTAATTTCTTACATATGCATGGCAATATGCACTTATACTGCATGTGTAAGGTGCGAGAGGGTGTATGTAGCAGGAGGTTTAATATCTGAACTGTAAAAAGGAACCACAGCTTTCAATCATCCTAAACTTGTTAAAATAATCCGTGAATTACTAAAATAATGTAATACTAGTGACAGCTGTGCTCTGACCCACAACCTCCAGATCAGTAGGAGCATGTCCAGATGTCGAATCACTGACAACACCAGGTGTCTTATGTCTGTCTGAGAACACATGCAAAATATTTCAACCACAGATTGAATCAAACTACTATTAGCTCTGCTGTGGTCAGGCAGCATCAGTCATGCCCGCTATCAGACAGCAGGCTATTGTGTGTTTTGTAGCAAAATGCACAGCCAACTTACTTCCTCAAGGAAAATCATTAATCATTCGTCAGCATTTTATTCCCTGTCTGCTGAGATTACCAACAATATTAGAATATCAGGCATGATGTTAACTCTCATCACTGCAAGCAGTTATATGTCTACTGAGGTAGCTTACCAATTCCCATTCCGCAGATGCAGGTGGCATTTTCTCCTACAATAATAATAATAATAATAATAATAATAATAATTTAAAATTTTCTCAACTAAACAGGAAAAACACAAAGCTGGCAACCCTGATGGCATGGTGTACAAACCACTCCACAGGGTGGATTTTGGGGTTCCCAGCAAAAGGCTGGTTTGTGGCCTCCTGGCTGATCACTTAAAAATTAGTTGAGGCTCTTGGCTCCCAAGCGGTGCCAACCACAAAAAAATATAATATGTCTCAATTTGAGATCGCTGTAAGAATATTGTAAGATTATTAAATAAGATATAACTACTACTACTACTACTACTGCTGCTACTACTACCACCACTACTACAATGACTACTACAACTACTACTACTGCAACTACTACTGCTACTAATACTACAACTACTACTACTACTACTACTACTGCAACTACTATTACTACTACTACTACTACTACTAACTAATAAATAAATAAATAAATAAATAAATAAATGAACAAACTATATAACTATAATGAAAATGCTATTGTGGGAGGAAAAAAAAAATTATATATATATATATATATATATATATATATATATATATATATATATATATATATATATATTTTACTAACACAATTTTAATAATGACATTACTGCACAATATTCAGTAATTTTGGTTAAGAAATTATCTGACAAAATAGTGATATCATTTTGTACACAGTAACATATGAGTAATGAGTAAGGAGATTAGTAACATAACACCATTACACTTTAACATAAATCATCTGTAACCTGTACATTAATGTTAGCATTGTGCACAGTCTGCTGAGCATGTGCTGCACTCTGTTCCGACTGAAAAAACAAAGCTTGCTTGTCTCCCTCTGCATTTCTTTGTTGTACTTGGATGACTTTATCTGATTTTCTCTCTTAACGTACAGAAGATCACAAGGAAGAATCTCTGATCCATTACGTAAATAATTACTTAACTGCCTTATCATACCAGCCTGTGTCATCATGGAGTAGTCCATTATAACCATGACCAGGTGGGTGGGACTGCACTGACGCTCCTAAAAGAACAGATATTCTTAAAATTTAACTGGAGTATTTGTAAGTCGCTTTGGATAAAAGCGTCTGCTAAATGTAATGTAATGTAATGTAATGTAATGGATTTTGAAGTAGGTTATTTTACATAAACACAAACCAGTATAAGTAATTTGTATGCTCATGGAGCCCTTGGCTCTTAGAGGCCCTAGGCGGCTGACCACTTTTACCTACTGCGAAGTCTGACTCCACAGCATAACCAATGAAAAGTAAAAGCGTGGACTTTCTACATGAACATCGTCACTGTAGGTGTTGCACATGCTCTGTCCTGATAAGAGCTTATGGTTAAACTCTAACCTACAGATGACCAAAAAATACTGAATAAAATCTTAAGGGGTTGGAATTGCTCATTTTTTTTCCATGAGGATGGCATCCCCACACAAACGAAGCTGGAATGCATTTCTGTTTTATTTACATGCATTTGCATTAACCCAACCAATAGCCATTGTTGCTCATTTTTGGATATTCTATTGAACTTGTTACACCCTTTGGAATAAACACATCATTTTAATACCTACAATCTGTGTTCTTCTGTGTGAAAGCCTGTGTTACTGCAGTAGCAGTAGCAGCAGCATGCCAGATTACTGCAGATTCATCACTGCAGCGCCATACCCCCAGGGGGGGCAAGTCTCTCTCTGACCGTCTCATACACACACACACATACACACACACACTGCAGTCCACTGGTAACCCAAACACACCACTATAAACACAACAAACCCTGATGACCACCTTGTACAAGTTAGCCTGGTGAAGAAAGCACTTTAATATCTAGGATTTGCCTCATATTGAGCCATTTTCAGCTGAACACGTTGGCATATTCTGACAAAGGTCAGTAAAAGACTTGGAACAGTGCATGCCAAAAAAAAGAAAAACGGCGCAAAAGTCAGTCGAGTAATCCAGTTGTCATGTAAGAAAACAGTAGAAGACCTTGATTTACATTAAAATTAACACTTGCATTAAGAAGGGGGAAATAAACTGAAAAAAATACAGTGCTTCCAAAACTGGAGCTCACAAAATGTTTAACGATACAGATGAAATGGGATTGTAAGGATCCAGCTTTGGTCTGAAAGGACATGTATAGTGGTCGGTATAGTGTATACATGTATAGTGGACATGTATAGTGGTTGGTATACAGCTCACAGTAACTACATCAACAGGTCTGTGTAATAATAATGAAGATTTGGATGTAGTTTGAGCAGAGGGAGAGAACTTTTATTGGTTGGATAGTGTAGTGGGTAACACCTCTGCCGTCTACACTGTAGACTGGGGTTCAATCCCCCACCAGGGCAAGCACCCTACACTATACCAATAAGAGTCCTTGGGCAAGACTCCTAACACCACCTTTGCCTACCTGTGTAAAATGATCAAATTGTAAGTCGCTCTGGATAAAAGTGTCAGCCAAATGCTGTAAATGTACGTGTAGCTGTCAAGTTGTTACTGAGAAAAGACAATGTGCAGTAGAACACTGAAGATGGACATGTGAGATGTGGAGTAAGTTCTTATGGACTGGATCATCTAAAATTGAGATCTTTAGATGTATCAGTAGAGAAAACATACACTGCCAAAGCAATGTACCATAACGTGCCAATACTGTATCGGGTATCAGTCAGATACTCATCATACTCATAAAAATGCACCAACCTCAACATTCAGATACCTGCTGTGATGTAAGCCAAGTGTACACTGCCGTGCTAATGACCAAACACAGTGAAGGGTTCTCTGTCACACAGAGAAGAGGTCGTTTCAAACATTCCACCTTGCCAGATTCTCTCCAGGAATACATTGTGTGATTTTAGCCTGTTTTAACAAACAAACACAGTCACAACTGCTTCAGCAATACGGATTTAGGAACACATGTAAACATTAATGCAGTGATTGTTTGTAAAACAGGCTGTAGAGAGACGTGTTTTCTTACCGTGTACATCACCACCTGGATATCAGATTCAGCACACAGCGTTAACAGCGCTGCTCAGAGTGCAGTATGTTATTTTGAACGAAACACCTGTATGTCACACTGCTCATAGACACAGCTGTGTGTAGAGGCTGCATTTGTGTATAACCAACAAGAGTTCTAAAATCACAGTGTACGCCTGGCTTTAGAGGACATTCAACTTCAGCTCAACTAGCCACATGAAATACTTCTAACAAGACGTAAAACTTGAAACATAAGCACTTCAGATGCTTTAGCTCCAAGTGTGTTTCCACTGAACTACAGAGACTGTTGTTTAAAGAGAGATGCAAGGAGCAAAACTATGACTTGTACTTGATTTACAGAGGTGCTCTTCTGAATGCACTTCTCAAAGGTAACTAATGTAGCATAGAAAACCAATGTAACGATTTAACTGTTAAAGTACGTTGTATTTATTTACCCTAACAACTACTTCATTCCATTATGGTATCGGGCTCGGTATTGGTGAGTACTATGGGTGCGAGAAAAAATTGATTCTTGGATGCATCGCGAATGTGGACGTGAACGATTCTAAATCGATTCACAAATGTCAAAAATTGATTTTCTAAATATTTAATTTATAATATAATGTTGACGGAATGCAAGAGGCGGAACCTGGAAGCCCGGAAGTGCAGCACCTGGACAGTGTGAGGTGCACATAACAAAAACAACACTGGAAATCCGAAAATCCGACTGGCACCGTCTGCATTAAAAGCCAGGTTAGATCAGGAGTCACAACCCAAACGTTAAGAAGAGACATTTTGTCCTTTCATTACTGTAAGTAATGTGGATAATGCATCGTTGCTAGGTGACCTGCAGCCTAAGATGCTCTCGCGCTATGCTGCTCACATCCCGTTTCGAAGATATTTTACTGAAACCCCCCAACTCTCTACAACGAGACCAAAACCTACGTTATAAAATCACTAAAAAACGGGAGGGACAGCTGTAACGTGTGCTACGTGGACGTCCACCGCCACCGGATCTTATTTCACCGTAACAGCGCATTTTATGACAGATGAAGGGCAGCAGCGTCTCATGCGCTCCAAACAAAAACAGCGCATGAGGGGCTTCCAGTTCACTAAACCACACCACTTCCATTTCATTTATTAATAAAAGATATTGAGAGTAAATTCATTATGCATCTTTACAAATACTTTGCTTTAAAACTACCATGTCCTGACACAATGAGAAAATAGAAATCCTGAAAAAAAAAAAAAAGATGCATCGATAATCTTTTTATAATTGCATCATAGCCTCTGAATCATAATCGAGTTGTGAGGTGCCTAAAGATTCCTACCCCTAGTGAGAACTATATTCTATTTCATATATCACGGATACCATATGATGTCATTTTCATTTTTTCACCATTTAAAAAGCCCCTTCACATTGTGTGGGCAATTCATAATGAATGTACCACTAAAAATGAAAACTTTTCACATTTTTCACATTTGTTTTTTCTTAAGACAACAACAGCATGTTACCCTTAACTGGAGTTGAGGCGTGTGCAGCAGTACGGAGTTGAGATGTTTGTACCTGGGAGGGGGCTCAGAGGGCATACTCCTGAAGGACGGAAGGGTCTGCTGGGACTAAAATACACAGCGGGGGCCACACTGAGCATGTGCAGAACTCTACAGAGAGAGAGGGGAAAGAGTGATTTAGGTCAGTACTTCTCAACTTGTCTAACCTCAGTGCCCACATTTAGCTGTCATTAATAAAAACTCCCCCTCCTGCGCATCTAAAACTACAACCTTGAAATACACAGAGATAAAGCCAGAGAGATAAAGGGCTTACTCTGGCTGGCAGCTATGATGCTAATCTTTCCCCAACTTAATGAATCTGAGGAATTACATTACATGTCAACATCACGGTGGTGTCTGGTTTCTCAGGGCAGTTCGGCCAAATGATCACATAGTAACAACAAAGAGCCACAGTCTGAAACATAGTCCAGTCTGTAACAGGAGAACGCAGTGTGTGACTATATAAAAACAACGGTCACTCCATTCTCACCTTAACGTAACGTGTCTAAAGCTTTACCCAGACGCTTAGATCAGCAGCAGCAGCAGATTCACAGCCGTTTTCTGACCCCTCGGCATCGATGTTATGTCCTTGTAGCTATTGATCTGATAACAGAGTGACCTTCAGACGCACAGGAGGACAGAAAGAGAAATACCGAGAGAGATTATGTAAACATTACCACCAGACAGATCAGTTGTGAGATGTACTTAATCCAAACTGGCACATCACAAACGAATTACATCAACCCAGTTATTGTAAGTAAGTAAACGAAACCTGGCAGATTTCTATAGCGACTGCTTTACATTCAAATTAGCTGACAGATGACATGGCAGATTTTTATAAGCCGTTTTTAACCTCAAGCTCAGACTGTGGGCTAAATGAGCACATAAAGCACATTAGTGCATTTCCAGCACTTTCTAGTAGACGCAACATAAATAAAATGATCTGCTCTTTAAAACAATCTGGCACTTTAAATTCACAAATAAAGTTGGCTATTTGAATAACATAAATTAAATAAGGTGTTACATGGAATAAAAGTGAGAAATAGCTATTTAGCACTATGACTTGTGCATTATTATGCTCTAACACTGTGGTATAGGTGTAGCAGCAGCGTTCAAACACAGCGCCACTTACCTGCCTCATATCACTGGCAGCACAGATCTGCCAAAATACAAATATCAATTGGCTGATTGTGTTTGGAGCCTAAATCTGCCAATTCCAAACTCTGACTGTGCACCCATTTATTATTACCAACATAGGGAAATTAGTTATATATATTATAAAATAACGAAGCAGTCGGGTTAGGCTATATTTCTGGCCTCCAGGGTCATCTTGAACAACAGACTTTGGGCAGCCCTGATATACAAGCCCTGATACGAGCACTGAATTAAGTGTTGATTGCAATATATTGTGCTGCACTTATATATTGCATTTTATTTCATTGTAGTGTATTGTATTGTAGTGTAATGTATTGTAGTATAGTGTAGTGTATTGTAGTGTATTGTACTGTATTGCAGTGTATTGCATTGTATTGTAGTGTACTGCAGTGTAGTGTATTATATTGTATAGTAGTGTATTGTATTGTAGTGTAGTGTGGTGTGGTGTGTTGTATTGTAGTGTAGTGTATTGTATTGAAGTGTACTGTATGGTCGTGTAAAGTATGGTAGTGCATTGCAGTGCAGTGTATTGTAGTGTAGTGTAATGTAGTTTAGTGTATTGTAGTGCAGTGTATTGCATTGTATTGTAGTGTACTGCAGTGTAGTGTGGTGTATTGTAGTGTATTGTATTGTAGTGTATTGTATGGTATTGTTGTGTAGTGGTAGTTGCTTAGTGTAGTGGTTAACACCTTTGCCTTCTACGCTGTAGACTTCAATCCCCGACCACCCTACACTATACCAATAAGGGTCCTTGGGCAAGACTCCTAACACCACCTTGGCCTACCTGTGTAAAATGATCAAATTGTAAGTCGCTCTGGATAAGAGCGTCAGCAAAATGCCATAAATGTAGTGTATTGTAGTGTAATGTATTCTGCCTTCCGCCCGAAGCCTGCTGGGATAAGCTCCAGCATCCCCCCGCGACCCTGACGGAGAAGCGGCTTAGAAAATGGATGGATGGATGGATGGATGTATTCTGGTGTGGTGTATTGTAGTGTAACGTATTGTATTATAGTTCAGTGTATTATAGTGTATTGTAATGTATTATATTGTATTGTAGTGTAGTGTATTGTAATGTATTGTATTGTATTGTAGTGTAGTGTATTGCATTGTAGTGTATTCTAGTATAGTGTATTGTATTGTTTTGTAATGTATGATATGGTAGTGTATTGTAGTACAGTGTAGTGTATTGTATTGTATCGTAGTGTAGTGTATCATATTGTAATGTATTGTAGTTTAGTGTATTGTAGTGTATTGCATTGTAGTGTAGTGTATTGTAGTATAGTGTGGTGTATTATATTGTAGTGTAGTGTACTGTAGTGTATTGTATTGCAGTGTATTGTAGTGTAGTGTAATGTATTGTAGTGTAGTGTAGTGTATTGTAGTTTAGTGTATTGTATTGTACTGTAGTGTACTATATGGTAGTGTGGTGTATTGTATTGCAGTGTATTGTTTTGTATTGTAGTGTAGTGTATTGTATTGTAGTGTACTGTAGTGGAGTGTAGTTTATTGTGTTGTATGTTATGTATTGTAGTTTAGTCTAGTGTATTTTATTGTAATGTATTGCCTTGTAGTGTATTGTTGTGTAGTGTATTTTATTGGACTGTAGTTTATTGAGGTGTAGTGTATTGTAGTACATTGTAGTTTAGTGTAGTGTATTGGAGTGTAGTGTATTGTATTGTAGTGTATTGTATTGTATTGTATTGTAGTGTATTGCACTGTTCTGTGTTCAACTCTGTTCTTTTCTCAGAGTATCAACAGTGACTTTTTGTTTTTAGCACTATCTCAGCTCAGGACCGTCTTTCTCTCTAACCTAGTGGTAACTAGCAAAGATACTTTCTCTAGACAGACAAAGCACTTCTTGTAAGTCGCTCTGGATAAGAGCGTCTGCTAAATGCTGTAAATGTAAATAAAATTTAGTCCTTCAAAAAAGTTTTATTACTACTTTGATATTACAACATTACCACTATCTGTAACCATTCTATTACTATCCGTTATTCTTACTCCTCTGCCTGTTCTTACAGGTGGGCAGTCCAAGCTGAACCTGGCCTGTGTAACGCACAACACTGACGAGACGCAGTGCAGCAAAGATAATGATATATCATTAGAATAAGCCGGTGAGTGAGCCGGGGCTCCCAGCACTGTTATTTGTGCGTGCAATGAATAGAAATCACACTCATTTATTCATTCACTCACTCACTCATTCATGCATTGCCTGAATTCGTTCTTGTTCGCAGCATCGCCCACGCTCGTGCAATCTCAGTTAATAAAGGGGTCTCCTAGCAACAGGGCAACCAAAACGGCTGGTTCGGGGTAAAAACACCAAAACACAAGTTCGTGTTTGCGCCGTGTCTTCTCTCAGAGCGCATCGCGCACACACACACACACACACACACACGGACAAATAAACCCCACCATTTTGGTTCCATGCACACCGTCTAGCGCTCATGTGACGGTTAACACATGCATGTCCGTCCAGTCGGGAACATTTCAGGGCTGTTCTGCTCCTTTAACGCGCTGCGGAGGTGCGTCAGGTGCGCTAGAGCAGGAAAACACTACGAGGTTCGAGTGTTATATACACTAACAGCGCATGGCGCTCGGCTACCTCCTCATCCAGCGCCGCTCTCCCTCCGGGACTCTGCCGCTGCTGTGGCTTTCTGAACATCACTGTCGCACTGACCGACTGCTCACAAGGCGCGTGCTGAACGTTGAGCTTGGTCCAGCGTGTTTGAGGCTGCTGTCACACGCATCCACCCGTCTATACATCCATCCATCCATCCAAGCATCCAGTCTCCGCCTCTCCAGGTCATGTGCGCTCAGCTGGGTCATGTGACACGCATTTCTAATCACACCCGTATACCGCCAGGCCCCGCCCACACTCGCTGGGATTGGCTAGCAGGTCCTCCTCGGCTGAGCGCCGACGAGACGCCTGTGCGGCTTTTAATTCACGGCTGCGTCCCAAACCGCGTTTTAGCGTGGCGCCTGGGTTCCCATGATGCTTTACTCGCATGGGAGGCAAATCCAGCCAAAGAAAGAAATTATAATTAAAACAATACATTGTAAATTCAAACCTCTTTCTCCAAACATCTGCGCAAATATACCTTCCAAAATTGAAAATGAAATAGCTACATTTGCAATTTTATTTTTCACATGAGAACTATAAAAATAGATTTAAAGCAGCTATTCGTCATTTCATTTTAGTCCATATTCTGTTTTTTTCAGAACAGCTGACGCGCTTTAACTGCCAGAATGAAAAGGCAAATGCAAATGAACATCAGCGCCCCCTGCTGGATATTCACTTTTCATCTTCCACTTTCCGTTCTTTTTTCAAACTGACCAACATGCAAATGCGGCAGTGTGATGTTGTTACACTAGATTATTCAATTCAGGGATTTTATTTTGAAAACAGCAAGGGCTTTAACTTTCTGAGCAATTCATTGAGGAGAGAAAGGTGGGACTATGAAATGTAAAATTCTATCTGTAAAATTCTTAGTTCTAATTATTTTACTGTTTCTTTTGGCTGCTGCAAATAATTTAGCTTGAGAAATATATACAAGAGAAGTTTGATTTACTAGTGCAAGTTCAATACGATCGGAGTTTCAGCAGTCTTTACTTTAGTGGAGCACGAAGTAAGCTGTAGCGCCACCTTTCGTCCTCTTTGGAAACGCCACTGTGAGAGAAGGTTTGTGCTGGCGCAGCTCCGTTATTTTAAGTTAAAACGCACTTTGTATTTTCCAGTTTTCGACATAAAATTAGTTAATTCACTCATGAAAACATTATAACACGTTTGTTTTTAAAGAAGAACTAACTTTTATTCACAATTTTAGGGTCTGTATAGTTCATGTGGTGTAGCCACTTTGTTGTAATCTGAGTATGCTGTGTTTAACAGGTGAGAGAGAAAAGCTAATGAAGTCTGTTTATTCGCCTTTTGTAAACTGTGCAGGTGGAGAAAATAAACACTCCCTCAGATTAAGCTGGTGTGCTGATCTTCTTTAAACCCTACACAATGCAGAAGTAAACCTGTTACACAAATATATGTTAATTAGCACTAGGCGGGGCTACGGGGTACATTTTAGGACATCCTCAGAGTCAGAAGGGCATCACGCCTCAAGCTAAACCACTTCGAGTCTCAAGAAAAACCAACCTCAATGCAGTATATGCTCAACCATTTGGCAGATGCTCTCATCTAGAGTGACTTACAATGTGATCATTTTACACAGGTAAGGTGAAGTTAGGAGTCTTGCCCAAAGACTCTCAGTATAGTGTTGGGTGCTTACCCAGGTGGGGAATGAACCCTAGTCTACAATACAAAAGGCCAAGGGGTTACCCACTACACCAACCAGGTTTGCATTTGGCTTGATACCTTTTCTCTGAGGCCGTTTGGTCTGACGGCATTTGGTCACATATTACTCGTGCTTAGCTGGGCTACATTTAGTTCTGAAAAAAAGTAAATGAAAGTTCAGTTGCATTTTTAAGTTTGCCAAGATAATGTTTACAGGTTTATAGGCAAACTTTTGAGTAGGTAGGGTACGTTCTGTGTTTTGGAAGTGCGAGTTACTATCACCCATGTTTGTGTTCTTATTCATAAATTCGGGAGGGAACCACTTCATCACCATCAGCTAAACAGTGGTTAAATTTTCCTTGTTTGAGAGAGGGAAGAAACTCAAGCTGCACTTTTGCTTCAAATCTAAAAAACATCCACAGGTGTTTCTGTCCATCCTTTCACTGTGAGAAGACAAAGCTATGGGCCTGAAAGGATGTGTAGCTGTTAGGAGCCCATTACTGAGAAATGGACATAAACAAAGAAGAACATTTGCAAACTAAACAAAGCAACTAGTGTTCTCAGAACAATGACAGACCACCTCAGGGTCCAGGCCTCAACATCTCGGAATGTGCTTGGGAGTTGTGAGATGGAGACAATATAAACCTTTTAAATAAAACACTACAAACCTTTATAAACATCTTGCAATCTTTTGTTTTATACATTGTGCACATCGTCACAACTTTTTTAGAAACAAGGTTGTATAATATAACAGTTGGTTTGCTTTCTCAGTGGGTTAGGGAGGCCAAATCAAACATCCTCATGGGCCAACTTTGGTCAGCAGACCATAAACTGAGCAGCCATGGTTTTAGTTATTGTTGTATATAAAGTAGCAAAAAATATTAATATTATACAGTATGAGTGAGTAATGTACTACAGCTATGTATATAAAAAACAACACTGCTGGGCTGCTCGACTGGGATTTATGATGTATGTGGTTGAAAACTACATCAGTAGAAACGATATCCCTCAGAAATTAACTAAAAAAATCAATAGAGGCTTTTAGTGCTGATGTCCAGCCCTAATGGAGAGAGATTCACTTGCAGTGGAAGGCCCAGAAGAACAGCAGGAATGAGGGGTATCTGGCCCCAATAGGGATGAGCAGTGTGATGTAATTTCTTCTCTTCAGCATGTCTTCTTCTTCTTTCGGCTGCTCCCTTTAGGGGTCGCCACAGTGGATCATCTGCCTCCATCTTGCCATATCTACTGCCTCCTCTACTTTTACACCAACCATCTCCATGTCCACATTCACTACATCCATAAACCTTCTCTGAGGTCTACCTCTTCTCCTTCTACCCGGCAGCTCCATCTCCAACATTCTTTGACCAATATATCCACTATTCCTCCTCAACACATGTCCAAACCATCTCAACCTGGCCTCTCTGGCTTTATCTCCAAACTGCTCCACCTTCACTGTCCCTCTGATCTGCTCTTTTCTAATCTTGTCCATCCTTGTCACTCCCAACGAAAATCTCAGCATCTTCATCTCCACCAACTCCAGCTCAGCCTCCTGTCTTTTAGACAGAGTCACAGTCTCCAAACCACACATCATAGCAGGACGCACTACTGTCTTGTAAACCTTCCCTTTCACTCTTGCTGCTATCTCTTCAGCATGTACATGCTTGTTTTGGGACATATGGAACTTTGTCTACTCCCATACTGAGTTTTTGGGTATCAACAATCGGAATAATCCACTGTTGAGCTGCTTTTATAGGATTTTAGGGGAGCTCAAATTTCCTCCTTACCCCAATTGCAGTCACTCAGCCAAGACATGTTGAGCATTGTTACTTTCTTTGCTTTTACACTAGAGTTTAACACAGTTAACAAGTAATGGAAGCTTATACCCCACCGATTAGCACTGAGCAAAGTACAGGCCTCCCTCACACAGTTGCCTCAAATCATGGCAAGTTGTTAAAGCAATACTACATAAGATTTTTCTTGTTAAAACTGAAAGAAGTATCATTACTGAGTCAGGAGAAGAAACATGGTATAATATGATGTGCAGTCACCCTGTAAAGTCACAGACATTGAGTCAGGTTTGGCGGAGTGGAGTTTTCCAGACCATGTCATATGTCTTTACATATAAATGTCACATGCACAGGCCCAACAAGTCCATAGACCTCAATGCAAAATCAACATTATAGTGATGTTCATATGATGACAATAGTAGATAATTCACTTACATCCTTCACCAAATTTTGATCGAGTTCTCTTTGAATACTCTTTCAATGTACTTGTGTGATGTGGTAAGGTGAGGCCTACCCCATCACCAATGAATACCATCCCTTGGATTATAAAATACATTTGTGTAAATGTGAAGGTGCTTACCTGTGTCTGCCTGTGAAAGGGAAAATAGCAAAAGGGGGACAGCAGGAAGACCTACTTACCTTATCCTTATCGGGAGGATGCACCAATGGGGAAAAAATGGAGGGGTTGGGGTGGGTAGGGAACGGGGGTCCATTTCTCACCTAATATCCTGTGGCAGTGGGGGGGAAGAAAACTATTAATTGTTATAAATTCATGACCAAGACAATGTACTTACTGGTAATGAACTGTTTAATCTAGGTTGACTGTTGTGTATAGCGTTATCGTTTGTTTCAGGTGTGAACCACACTGTTCTGACCTCATGTTGGGGAATGGGTTCTCTGAGGGCGAAGCTTTAGACTTAAAACCTGTGGTGTACTTTCTGTTTGTCTCGTCTCTGCTTTTCTGTTAAGGCTGCGTATGAGTGAACAGAGTTGGTTTTGAGCTTGGGCTTTGTTGTTAGTGAGATGTTGTCTTGGTGCCTTGAAGGGCAGTGGGGCCACCCAACTGTTACTTTCGTCTTTCCTGAGGCCTTGTTCCATGATTTCCATGAAGGTGATGTCCTCTATGGATGGAGCCATTTGATTATCCTTGCTGGTAACCTGGAACACTGCATGGCCAAGCCGGCTATCATCTTTACTACAGGTATGTCTCATCCTGGGGAACTCAGCTTGGATATATGGAGACATGGGGCTGAATTGCTCCTTCACATGGATAACATTAGGGCAAGGCTCAAAGATGGTTGGGTGTCCTTTCTCTGAAGCACTGGTGTAGAGCATGTTCACTGTTACTAGTATATGGACAGACAGACATCGCCAACAATCACCCATCCCAAGTCGAGCTTCTGGGCATATGGGGCATCCTGAGGTCCATTTAGCTGTTTGCGCACCTTATGGACTCTGATCACATCACGACCTAAAAGCAGCATTATGGAAGCTTTGGGTTCCAGCTCTGGGATAAGGTGAGCTATTGATCTCAAGTGGGCTTGATGGAGAGCTGCACTAGGAGTAGGAATCTCCATTCTATTGTTTGGAATCTTGTTGCATTCCAAGAGGCTCGGAAGAGGGTGACATACTTTCCCATCTAAAGATTCTATCTGGAATCCAAAAGCTCTTCTACCCATGTTCTCGGACACTGATGGTAAAGAGAACTGGGACCTTTGATGATAAAGATGTCAAAGAATTCAGAACAAGCTAGAGATCTATTGCTCTGTTCGTCGAGGATTACATAGACTTTTATGGCTCTGTCTCAGTTACCTGTAGGGTAGACTTTAGTTAAAAGGATCTTTGAGCAGGACCTCTCAGACAAAATCACCACCACAGACCTGAGTGCATAGAGTAGTTGTCTCGGAAGAGTGGACAATGTTTTCCTCCCTCGGAATCAGGGCTTGTTTCTTTGTTCCAAGGTGCTGGTCCCGGGTGGAGACAGACATCGCCAACAATCACCCATCCCAAGTCGAGCTTCTGGGCATATGGGGCATCCTGAGGTCCATTTAGCTGTTTGCGCACCTTATGGACTCTGATCACATCACGACCTAAAAGCAGCATTATGGAAGCTTTGGGTTCCAGCTCTGGGATAAGGTGAGCTATTGATCTCAAGTGGGCTTGATGGAGAGCTGCACTAGGAGTAGGAATCTCCATTCTATTGTTTGGAATCTTGTTGCATTCCAAGAGGCTCGGAAGAGGGTGACATACTTTCCCATCTAAAGATTCTATCTGGAATCCAAAAGCTCTTCTACCCATGTTCTCGGACACTGATGGTAAAGAGAACTGGGACCTTTGATGATAAAGATGTCGAAGAATTCAGAACAAGCTAGAGATCTATTGCTCTGTTCGTCGAGGATTACATAGACTTTTATGGCTCTGTCTCAGTTACCTGTAGGGTAGACTTTAGTTAAAAGGATCTTTGAGCAGGACCTCTCAGACAAAATCACCACCACAGACCTGAGTGCATAGAGTAGTTGTCTCGGAAGAGTGGACAATGTTTTCCTCCCTCAGAATCAGGGCTTGTTTCTTTGTTCCAAGGTGCTGGTCCCGGGTGGAGGGCAGTGGGATGCTTTTCACTTTCACATTCACTGCATTTACTGCTCGATTTGCACTCCTTGGCAGTGTGTGATGTAGACATGCAGCATTTGTAACAGATTCTGTTCTCTTTGAGAAAGGCTTTTCGCTCCTCGATAGGTTTCTCATGGAAGGCACGACATTTCCTTAGAGTATGGGGCCTTTTGTGAATAGGGCATATTTTCTCTGGATTTTCTATTCTTCTTTTGTACCCATCTTGGTCAGAGTAGGCTGCAGCAGGAAACTCAGTTTTGAGTACAGTGATTTCTCTGAGTTTGCTTTGAGTTTGCTTCCAAGGAGGCTTGTCTGATTTGCTGGGAACATCCACTCGTCCTGTAAAACTGAAACTTGGATCATTCCTTATCTGTGCTTGTTGGCTGATAAAGTTCACGAAGACAGCAAAGGGAGGATATGCCACTTGGAATTGCTCTTTGTAGTTTGATCCAAATGACAGCCATTTTTCCTCCAGACTGTAGGGTAACTTCTGGACCACAGGATTGACACCTCTGGGGGTGTCCAAGTAAGAAAGGCCTGGAAGATCTCCTTTTAGCTTAGCTGCTTGTAATTCCATCAGAAGATCACTTAAATCTCTGAGCCTTGTCTCTATTACCAACTTTGGGAAAGCTCTCTACTTTCTGGAAAAGTGCATTCTCTATTGCCTCGGATGAGCCAAAACATTCATCCAATCTGGTCCAAATCATCCTCAGTCCCTTTTCTGGCTCCTTAACATGGATTGCTCTTATATGCCTGGCATGGTCAGCCAACCCCTTTCCCAACCACTTGACTAAGAGATCCATCTCTTCACTGCATGTCAAGTTTAAACCTCCCACTGCATTCTGAAAAGATCATTGCCAAGATCTGTAGCTCTCTGGTTGGTCATTGAATTGAAGTAAGCCAGTACTGACAGGCTCACAGCGAGCGAGGAATCTGACGAAATCTGTCATGTTGGAATTGTGACAGTGAGAATGTTGTGGTACATGTCTATGGAGAAAGGGAGAAGATTGGCTGGTGTCTTGGTGTCATGTATAGGAGCATAGGGTGAATCTGAAGCATGAAATGGGTTCTGAGCTTTCGGACGATCCATAGGTGGAGGAGCATCCAAAGCACTCATGTTGATAACAGAAGGAAGACAATCTTCTACTTTGGTGCAGAGAGAAAGGTGTTGTGTTGGGTCTACATGCACCTGCCTCCTTCCGTCTTGAGGGAGTACCTTTGCCTGTGCAGCTATGTGCTTGTCTTCATATGCACTAGCCTATTCTACAACATAATCTTTTGTACGCTGTTTAGGATCAAGAGGCCCTGCATGGAGTTTGCAGCTATGTTTCTCACTACTGGTATCTGATGCTGCTTCCAAGACCTCAGCTTCAGCTACAGCTGCAGCAGTTTCTTTCTCCAGTGTTAGCATCTCCATTGCAGCCTCTAGTTGAGCTTTTGAGCTCTTTCCCGAGCCCTTGTGGCAGCAGTAACTGTGGCTGAACTTCTGGAGCGCTGGGTAGAGCATGAGGCGCATGACCTAGTGTGTAGGGAAGATGCCTGCTCTTCGTCCATGGTATTAGAGAGAGTATTCGCTGATGTAGCCAACACGGAAGTGTGATACCAGTTTTGAGTTGTGCTGTGAACTGCGTTGTCCTTTGGTATGAAAAAACTCTTTTCACTGTACTGTCCTCTATTCACATAAGGGATGATGTGACCTGACAGTCAGATAAACACCTTTCTTCAACCACGACTTGAAGACACTTGTCTGTTTGTCCGCAAGTTTAATGATTTGAAAAGGGTGAAACTGTAAAGAAATATAGCCTGGCATTAACCTTGTTGTATGCTTAGCTACATGTTTACAATAAACAAAGGAACATCTACATGGCAAGAGTTCTCTCACATTACAGAGACCAGCATCCTATGAATTAGCATTTAAAGCAGTCATGCATCAATCTAGCTAACACAATAAAAATAACATCTTGAAGCATAAAAATACTAGCTTATACTGATGCAGAATTAGTAAGAACATAATATATATGTAGATATATACAGAGGATGCCATCAAAGAGCAGGATGAAAGCAGATTGAAGCACATGAACTGGTAATGGCTGCCTCCTCTCTTGCTCTATTATAGCAATACACTTCCTGTATAACCTCAGTTTTAACAGGAAACAGAAACATAGACAGATTCTATGATACATCAGAAGGTGGGGCTCTACACTAATGCAAAGGCATTAAAGGTTACATTGAACTTGTAACAGAACATGAGGGTTCCTCTGAGAGGGGAACTACTTCTCTCCACAACTTTGTTTGCCAATGTGAACACTTAGCAGTCTAAAGTAATGGTGTGGGGGAAGTGAGTTGGGACCCAGCCTCATGGCTGCTTCCCATGCCATGACTGAGCCTGATGCTTAGTGTTTGTACATACTGTAAATACTTTATACTCTGTTTATTTTTCACTTTGTACAGTTTTTGTTTTACTTTAGGTCTTGCCCACCCTATTGGTTATCTCACCCTCGTAGAACGTACCAGTAAGCCACACGTAAAACCCAAAATCCTCTTCTCGGGGTTTAACATTTTCGCAACTTGGAACCATCAGATTCATCCCCTCGGGGAAGGGGTCTGGAGCAGAACCGATGTTCTACAATGTTCTTCTGCACTTTGCATGCAATTACACATTTTCACAAACTCACACAGTGCAGCTTTAAGTAATCTCAAATAGACTTGCTTATACTGTTGTATGACATACTGTTATCAATGAAAATGGACTAAAGTAAATACAACATTTAGGACTGAAGATGCTTAATACTACTGTTTTCACCTCTGTGTCGATTTTATAGAATAAAAGTGTGTGAGAGACTAGTTGATAACACTAATAGACAGCTATTGTCTGCAGATTGTCAGTCTTTTCACAGGGCCATTCTAATGTGATTTAATCTTGGGATAATGATGTCTGCTGAAGAAATTAACATAAATTCAAATGAGACAGTTTACAGACAACAGGCCATCTTAAAAATGCTACCCAGTACATGATGAGCCAATGCAGTTTTGAACCGTTGTACACATTTTAATTAATAATATTTTTTATTACAACACAAACATCTGTGACCATCCTTAATTTTACACCCTGTCATGATTGGCCCCTCCTAGTTATCCATGTGTTGTGTTTTGGTCTTCCATGTGCTTTCATTTATCTTCCCAGTCCGGCCCCCTTGTTTTCAGACTCCACCCCTGATTGTTACCACCTGTGTTTTCCACCTGTGTCCTGTTATCCTTTGTTATCCCTGTTGTACTTAAGCCCTGTGTTTTCCCTAGTTGTTTGTTGGTCTTTGTATTGTTTGTGCTGATGGTATTGTTTGGTAGTGTTTGGTATTGTTTGTTGTTTGTTTACCATGTGTTCAGTTTCATCATGTCTTTTCCCTGTTCCATCCATGTTGGCTCTATGACTTTGGACTGTTCTGACCCCAAATCTTGATTCGCCCTGAATAAATCTCGCTTGTCTTCACACATGCGTCCACCTCCTTATTGCTCCACAACGTTACACACACTGACAGACTTTCAGACATCGAACTACATTTAAACTCTAAATATAAATATGAATCTTTTAACTATTTAAAAAGATAATTATAACTATTACAAGTAATAGTTAAGTAATACTAATAGAAAACATCATGATGATTTTGTATATATTGCTACTTATTACTGTCCCTATTATTGCATTGGGTTTAAATAGATCATAATATAATCCTAGTAAATGTGTAAGGTCTGAATACCTAATTTATTTATTTATTTTTTTATTGTGGGACCAGGGGCCAAATCAGTACAATGATCCATATACAAAGAGAGAAAATTGAAACAGCCTAAAATCTCATACAATACAAACAAAGAAAAATAATGATATTGGTGTTGAATAAGAGTGAGGTTTTATTTCAATCATTAAGAACTGGAGACTTTAAAAGTAGCAAACAAACTAAATGAAACCCTGTAATTTACCGCACTGTAAGTATGTATATCCTGTATTGCCACCCAATGCATGCGTTGTGGTTTTTATTGCATGTCTGGCCTGGCAGGAAGTAGCTGAAACCAGATGAGCCAGTCTAGAGCCCAGAGGAGGGAGGAAGGGGGGAGAAAGACAGGGTGGAGTTAGCTAGAAGGCAAAACAGAAAGAAAGAGAGGCATATTTGGGAGGGGAAGACGAAGAGAAGACAGAGGACAAGGAGAAAAACAAAGGGGAAGCTTATAGATTTATCTAAAGAGATCTACAGTGGCTTTGGGTTTCAGGCTCATTGAAGTGTGAATTTAGAGACTGCAGAGTGATTGTAGATAGTAGAGTGCCTCAGCCACCAAGGAGAACTACAGGACATACTTTGGATGTCTTTTGCAGTTTTAAAGCCGACGATGGATTCCTTTAACACTGTGATCCGCTTCCTGACCAACCAGAAGACCACCATTGGATATGGAGTCATGGCCATTGCCACCATTGGTGGTGAAAGGCTTTTTTCATTGTTTTCTTTCCAGTGTCCCTGCAACACTGAGCAGAATTTCACCTACGGTCTGATGTATCTGCTCGGGCCTGCCTTGGTGCTGCTGACGGTGGGCTTGTTTCTCAGCACGGCTCTGTGGCGCCTTTACACAGGCTGCTGTTTGAACCCCATGAAGCTTTGCCCCAGGGGAAACTGTATAGGATGTATTTCCATCTTTATGAGGGCTGTGGTGGGTGCTCTAGTACCTCCAATCATGTGGCTGAGTGTAGCTCTGCTAAATGGAACCTTTTATGAGTGTGCGGTCAGTGGGCTGGAGGATCAGGTGATTGTTGACCTTTTCTGTAAGAACAGAACCAGCACATGTAAAGCGGAGTTGGCCAAAGTGCCATGCAAAACATCCAATTTACCTGTTGCTGAGACAAACACCCTGCTGCTGATGCTCAGAGCGCAGTCTCAGGTGAGTGCATTTGTATGCAGAAAAAAATATATGTATTTCCTGCAGTATTTAAGGAACAGAAGACTGAAGGTGGCGTGATCATCACCATGATTCACCATGATTCATCATGATTTGTTTGGAGTAGATCATCACAACTACAGTTTTACTCACCATAACACATGAAAATAAACACAAAAGTTACATATATACAGCTGATGTGAAAGTAGTATATAGCAGCTTAGAGTAAAGAGACCAATGTTGTTGCTTAGCAACTGGTGGTCAGCGCAATGACAGGTATGGTGAAAATGTTATGTCATTATCACATATAACAACATGGATACAGCACATTTCACCAATCAAATTCTATGGGAGGAGTTATTCATTTCAATTTCAATTCAAATTTATTTGTATAGCACAAAGCAGCTTTTCAGAAATCCAGGACCCTAGGAAGCAAGCAAAGTGCAACAGTGGCAAGGAAGAACTTCCTAAAAGCAGGAGGGAGAAACCCTAAGAGGAACCAAGATGCAAAAGGGGAACCTTTCCTTTTCTGGCCAACAATGGGTGGCAACAATAACAATGAGTTGATAATGATGAATAATAATTGATAATTGATTGATAAGTGATACTTACCAATAAAGAAATAAAGTGATAATCAGACATTCAGACAGTATTCAGACTGACTAATATGACTATTAAAAATAAATGACTAATAAAAAAAGGTTAGTCAAACAGAATGAGAATGGGGACTCAAGAGGAAAAATGGGCAAAATGAACATGAAAGAAAAATAGTTGAATGTACAGCATATGCCTCGAACTATATTGTGTTGTTAAGTAATTTCAAATAGACCTGTTTATGTAGTTTCTGATACTGTATGAAATATTATTATTTATAAAACTAGAGAAAAGCACAAAAATTCAGGATTCAATATGTCTTGAATTATTGTTCTCATGATGTACTTTTGCCCATTTTTATGGATAACAGTATGTCAAAAAGCTAACAGAACACTATTGTCTGCAAATCACTAGATTTTCACAATGCCATTTCTACTGTCTATTTTGTAGAATAATGTGATTTCGAGCAGTTTCTAACATCATTATGAAAAGTTAGAAGTCTTTCCCAAGGCAGCCTAAAACGATAGTAATCTAGCCATAGCAGTGAACTGAACCCTGTCTTTCAGATATAGGGCTACAGTGTAAACCACTACACTATCTAACTGCATACTGCATATATGTGAGTTATAACTCATCTTTAAAAGGTCAAATTGCTTCACAAAAAATTGTTAAAGATCCGTCTGAGTTCATGAAAATCTTTAAAAACCTGTATAGACTAGCATAGCTGGTCACCAGCATAACCAGCATATGTTTTGTTTTGGATGCTGTTATGCTGACCACCAGCATATACTATGCTTCCATTGCTGCTGACCAGCATACCAGCACCCAAACCACAATGTATGCTGTTTTTTTCTGTTTTTCAGCAAGTTTAGTAATTATTAACACTGCTTAATGCCAACTTTATGTTTGGTTGTTGTTCAAAATAAGCACATTATGTAGTTAAATGAAACTTTCCTAAAATCACAATCAATGTTTCATCAGTGGGATTTCCAATGCTCTGGTGATGCAGAATGAAATGAAAGGTCAGAATTTTAGGAGGAGAAAATCTAGATATGGTGCACAAGAGATCACTCTTGATCAAGAAGATCAAAAAGTTTGTGGAACCCAAGCTGACCATTTCTATTCCCGCTGTGGCGAAAATAGTTGATGCTGCCAAAAGCTGGTGCGAGATTAATATATTAAATGTTAAGGTTGATGCGGAAAAAGGTTGATGCTTTGCAAACATGTATTGGCTGTGCACTCCATGGTACTATAGTTACATTTCAATGTTTTCAATGTTTACCGTAGCGACCTAGCAGTTAGCATTCAGTAGCTCAAGTGTCCAATGAGTCCAATCACGGTAGCCAAGTTAGAAAATATATTTTTCTGTGGTCAATGCTACTTTGACAAGCGAACATGTTCCAACATCATCCACTGAGCAGAAAAGTAATTTATCTTGTGTAGAAGAGGACAGTTGTCTCTCAACTATGTTAAACTGATTGGGTATTAATTTCATGAATGGTGGCTTGCAAAAAAAAAAAAATCAGGTTTATAAATGTATTTCTTTCCTCAACAAGCAATGGTGAGGATTTTAGGTATTTCAGGCTCTAATATGCATTATATAATCAAAAGATTCAGGGAATATAGAGAAATCCAAATGTGTAAATGAAAAGACCAAAAACACAAATGAACACCTGTGATCTTTGACACCTTTGATGTCTAAGGCAACGCTACATAAAAAAATTGGCATCCATCTGTGATAAATAACACAACATTGGTCTGGGAGTACTTGCATCCACACTGTTCTTCCCTGCATCTACAAATATGTGTCAAGTGTACTATGCACACTGGAAGTCATATGGTAACAGTATCCAGAAACTCTGCCAACTTTTCTGGGCTCAAGCTCAACTTAAATAGAATGATGCACAGTGGAAACGTGAATTGCGTTTGGACGAGTCACCTTTTCATATTATTTATGAAAATAATAGATGCTCTGCTCTTCAACCAAAACAAAGAAAAGGACCCTCCACATTGTTACCAGCATAAAGTACAAAACCCAGGGTCTGTCATGGTTTTGGGATGCATTAGTACCTATGGCCTGGGTAATTTCAACACATCTGTAAAGGCAGCAACACATACTACCTTCTAGACAAGATCTTTTTCAGGGACGCCTCTTCTTGTTTCAACATGAAAATGCCAAGTCACATTCTGCATGTGTTGTAACAACAAGGCCAGGTAATCAGAGATTATACAATACTGTGTGAAAGTTTTTTTCAATTTATTTGCATAGTTTGTGTTTATTTGCTGAAAAAAAGTGTTAATATTTGAATAAACAAAATTTATAGAATAGTAATTAATAATGATTATATATCTATATATATCTATATATATCTATCTATATATATATATATATATATATATATATATATATATATATATATATATATATATATATATAATAGTGATTTTCTGGATGTGAGTGTGTTTGTTTAACCATTTTCAAACCTCTCCTCGAGGAAGCCCAGTATTATATGTAGTTAAAAAGTAACTCCTGGTTTGACCAATCAGTGCTTCAGTAAATTGTGCTCATGATGTAATTGATGATATTAACAAGTCTCTGTGGTGGCTGTGAAGGTGTCAAAGAAAAATATGGACCCAAGAAATTCTTGTTAATTTTTATTGTTTTATGTTTATTTGAATTATGAATATGACTTTATTTTAATGTACATTAGAAACTCACTGCTGAGGTCTGATAAACTCACCACTGAGGTCTGATAAACTCACCGCTGAGGTCAATTGTTTAAAAATTTGCTCAGATGCCTAAAACTTTCACACAGCACTGTAAGTGGTAGACCGGCCTGCTTGCAGTCCAGAATCGTCTCCAACTGAAAATGTGCATCACATTATGAAGCCCGAAATAGGACAGCAAAGGCCCCAAAAAGTTGCAAAGTTGAAAGCTTGCATATTGGAAAACATTTCCCTCTCAAAACTTGATCAGTTTGTGTTTTCTGTCCTCAAGTGATCATGAGGTTTGGTTAAAGACAAGGTGATGTAATGCAGTGGCATACAAGCTCCTGTGAACACCTTTTTTCAGGCATCAAATTTGGAATTAACATAACACTTTTTCAGAAACTCTTCTCTTCCTGGTGGGCAGTTAGAGACTGTAGCTCTTCTGTTGATGGATAATTTGTGTTTGCTATCCTCTAGTCCTTCACTGATGGTCATTTTCTGACCACAGAGACAACCTCGGGAGGTGGACAACTCCCAGCCTTGTGTTTTCTAATAAACTCACTGTGTTTGTTTATACGTTTTAGATCCTGGGCTGGGTCCTCATTATGTCATCAGCTTTGGCCGGGCTGATCGGGACGTGCTATAAAAACTGCCGCTCTCAGGTGAGTTACCTGCAGCTCACTTTCTGGAAGATCTACATGCAGAAGGAGAGGGAGAAGTTTGATTCATTCGCAGAAGACTATGCCACCAAGCTGGCTGAACGGAACCTTAAGAGTTTCTTTGACAATACGGAGCCGGAAGCGTTTTCCTTCCCCAATCACACGGCCTGGGAGCAAGTCTCTGCTGTATACACGTACAAACACAGCGATCAGTGCTACAGCACCCTGCAGAAATACGTGGAGCAGCCTAATCGAGATTACAGCCCGGAGAAAATGCCTCTGCAGATGGAACACAGCCTGGAGTAGAGACAGTAGGAATAGATGTGGACAGACTAGTTTAAAAGACGCATATCCTACTTTTTTCTTAGGGGGATAAAGCACTCAAATGTGTAATGCCATATGGTTCATTCTGAAACTAAACCTAAATCCGTACTTAGTATATCAAGAATTAAAATAGAAAGAAAATATCTTTAAAACTTTAGGTTGAATATGATCTGCTGAAAAATCAAATTTACATACTTTTCTCCTTCACCCCAAATATAGCTGAGCAATAAAGATGTGTTTAGTGTCTGAAGTTTGCTTCTTTAGACTACATTTGGGATAAGGGGAAATTTGTGTAAATATGAAATAAAATGTTTTTGCCAAAATGTAGCTTTAAGAAATGTTAATTCTGCCATTGCAAGAATGCATTATGTCCTTTACCTGTCTTATTGTATTGGCCGCCTTAAAAAGTTACTAACATTCGCAGTATAATCTCAGGTATCCAAAATTTACAAGGTTTTGTAACATTTCTACCCCATAAGATGCAATAAGAATATATAAGACATTGACAGTATATTACATTACAGGCACTTTCTCATTTACCCTCTTTGATACAATTAAAATGATTAGTATGGATTGTTTCTGTGGTGAACACCACAATGTGCACTAAACAAATGGACCATGGACCAAAAAAATCACATGTTTCGGTTCATTTCCAAATGAACTAGCTAGCTTATCTGGGGGGATTTTTCAGCCATTCTAATATACTTTGTATCCATATGCTAACAACATAACAACATAACAGCTTGCTGTCCATTGGACAGTGTTAATGAGAGCAATACCACCCCTGCACCATGGCAAAGCATTAGGTTTATCATGATTGTCTCCAGATGCTCTTATTATGAGACTGACAGATGAATGTATTTTTGAAAGTTGGGGCCAGGCATCAGCAACATGATTGGTTAAATTCAAAATTCTAAGGCAATCACTCCTCCCTTAGTTGTTGCTGCTACATCTGTCAAATTCTCAGCTCAGGCTGCCGGGTAGCATCTGTAACACTAGTGCTTACAGACCAGAAGTTTTAGTTCAAAGGAAAATTAAGAAGCACAAAAAGAATACGTTCAAAAAGTAATTAGAAAATAAAAAGTTAATTCTGCAAAACATTCTGAAATGTTTACATTAGTTAAACCAGGGAATTTTTTTCGCTGCTCAATATTAAAGCGGCAGGTTTTCATATTGAAAAAGGAGGCAGTTTTAGCGGCAGTGTCAACCCCTTCCGATGATTTCAAAATGCAACACAAAACACAAGTTACACAGAAGTTACGAAGCTATCTTACTTGTGTGGTGTCTGGGGCTCCATATGATATCCGGCTTATGAGTTTGGAATTTTCAAGTTAAGGGGGCCCAGGGCCAAAGGTCAAGGTCCCACAGGAGATGGGCCCCTCGCTCTGTCTCTCTCTCTCTCTCTTTCTCTCTCTCTCTCTTTCTCTCTCTCTCTCTCTCTCTCTCTCAGTACCAGACAGATATGATAATTTAAGTTCCATATGTTGTGCCTTAGTTACCATGAAAAAAAAAACTGGCCTATATAAGCCGGGTAAGTCAGGGCTGTTATCAGAGGGAATTCATATTGGCTGTGAACCCTCTCTCAGACAGTCCATGGTCCCTGATTTTGATGCTGATCTTCTTTGTAATAAACCTTTTTATACACAAGCAAGACGCTGACAGCGGAGATTCCTTCATCATCTTCATATCATTGCTATCTGATAAACAACACTAGCAGGATACTTTGCTAGAAAAACTAGTATATCTCAGCATAGCTGCTCACCGGAAAAACAAGCATCATAAACCAACTCATGATAAACCAACAATGATAAACCAACTCATTATGAACCAACCATGATAAACCAACTCAGATCAGCATGGAATGTTTGCTTGGTCTAATTTTTTTCAGCAGTCTTAGCAAATAACCTTGGAGCTCTGAATTTTTTTTCTCAATTTGCCTTCCCTTTCATTAAATTCAATCAAACATTTTTCCTCCAAACGTTCACTTTCAACATGTATGTATAATGTTAGGTGCTGAAAAGGAACTACCATGAAACAATAATGAAACAACATAAACAATAGCATGTGTATTATAACAAGTGCATTCATATTTATTATATTAATAATAAATTAACATGAGCTAACTGATCTCAACACTCACCTACCATTCTCACTGCCGTTGTGAAGAGTTCTGTCAGAGCTTTTCTTTTCCTTGACGGAGGAAGGAATATTGTGATTGAGTGAGAGGTGTATCAATCATAATATTGCAACTGGTCAGTTTGCTCTTAACTGTACAGCCGTGCAGACAAAAGTGCATGAAAAGACTTTACACTCCAGTATTCTGTTGCCTCTGTAGCATATATCTCATTACCACAGTTACCAACAGCTACAAGATGAGTCAACACTTTTCTGTGATGAATCACTTTGGCATGCCTTCTTACCATGTGACAGTTAAATGATCTATGAATGTTCATTTTGCCTGCTACATTGCAGGATTTCTAAGAAAAATAGGATTGTTTTATCAGCATTTAGATGTTTTTGTTCTATGAAAGGACAAGCCAGTGAAAAAGCTGTCTATATGATGTTTTTGTACAATCTGTCATTAACCATGAGTCACTGACCAACCACTAATAAACAATCCATGTGAAAAAACAATGTGTAGATATCTCTTCTAATTAGTGAATTCATTTAAGCCACCACACATGTTCAGTGACTCTGAGCACTCAGAGTGTCATACCACACTACTCGGTATTTATTTGCTATTATTAAATTAAATTAAGTCATATGGAGACCAAGGAAAGCCATATGCTGTGACAACTGGGAGCTTGGAATTTTCCATTTCGCTCTTCGATAACCCACCTAAAAGCTTTATCTGTTTCAGATCGGATCATACTAACAGCGCTTTGGCTTCTATGGCTTATGTGTGCATAAAAAGCTCTTAAAAGTGTTTCCAGTTGAATTAAAGAGCTGTTCAGCTGTTTTAGTGCTTCATTTATTTTAAAAGTGAAAAAGCTAATGCAGTTCACCGTCAGTGTAGTGTTGACACCAAAAGCATGCAGTTTGATTACAAATCTTGGACAGAAGTTACACAACCTTGCAATTATCTGAGTATCCCCATGTCTGTCCACATTAAACACAAATTAGCAACTCAGAGAACTCGAGTGGGAATTATGAGCTCGAAGGATATTCAAATGGATTTTTCCTGCTTGGAAGTCAGAAACTCTCTAGTCCCTATAGGAATAATACACACAGAAAAAGACAATCCGTATGGGTGACATCCTGTATAAATAAAAATAATGCGTGGCCACATCTTAGTAAAGCATCAGAACGAGATCTTAATGCGTGGCCATGACTTAGTAAGCTGTGATCTTGTTCCCACGCCTTACTCAGTCATGGCCACGACTTAATCATCTCGTTCCCACGCCTTACTCAGTTGTGGCCACGCATTGGGATCTCGTTGCCACAAGTTAAGAAGGCATGGCCACGCATTATTCTTATTCAGCATGTCACCGGCGGAGCTCTGTATATAGCTGTAAAACAGTGAGTATGTGAAGCTTGTCAGCTGATACCAAAGAGGAGAAATAATGTTGACAGTTTTATTTCATAAACTTTATATGAACAGAATGTACACATGGACTTGAGCTCGATGTTTATCTGCGCTCCCACTGTGAGGATTCCTGTGTGGTACAGCTGTGATATATACTAGTGGCTCACACAAGCTGTGGTAAATGAAATATTCCAACCCTGATACATTTTGTAATATACATTTTTACCCCAAGTATCACTGGTTCCTCTGACTTATGAGGCTGTTGAATAGCTGGAATACGGTTACAGGCATGCTAACACTGCTACACACTGAACTGACATCTGATATACATTAGAATAAAGTCATATTCATAATTCAAGTAAACATAAAAACAATAATAAGTAACAAGAATTTCTTGGGTCCATATTTTTCCTTGACACCTTCACAGCCGCCACAGAGACTTGTTAATATCATCAGTTACATCATGAGCTCAATTTACTGAAGCACTTATTGGTCAAAAACCAGGAGTTACTTTTTAACTACATATGATACTGGGCTTCCTCGAGGAGAGGTTTGAAAGTGGTTAAGTAAACACTCCAACATCCAGAAAATCACTATTTATTATATATATTTATATATATATATATATATATATATATATATATATATATATATAATCATTATTAATTAATATTCTATACATTTTGTTTATTCAAGTATTAACACTGTTCTCAGCAAATAAACACAAACTACACAAATAAATAGATTTTGAAAATGTGTCTTGGGTGCCTAAGACTTCCGCACAGTACTGTACATAGAACCACTGTCTTTACTAAAGACCCTTAAAGAGCCATATTTTTAATGAATGTGCTAAAGTAGCCTACAGTTTGACTGGATGATGTTGTTGTATAACTGCACTGATGTTTAAAAGTAGACTTATTTTCATTCTGTGTCATTTCAACAGACAAAATGTTAGCTTGTTTGTAGTGTGTATGTATCATTCATATGTCTACTCTTAAATGACCTCGTAATACAGTGGAACCAGTGACACAGGGTGTACACAAGACAACAAGGAGCAGGTTTGGACACAAAAATGTGTGATTTTCAGCAAAAAGCCTTTCATTTTTCTCATCAAGAACCTGCTGCAACCTGGAGTGCCTAATATGTGCAACGCACAGACTACAGCATGATTCACAGCTTCAGAAGTTTAGACCAAGCATCAGCTAGAGGGTATAAAGCCCCCTAGCACTAGGCTGCAGGGCAGTGGAACTGCTTTCTGGAGTGAGGGAGCTCCGTTAAATAAGTTGGGGTGCTACTTGATCTTCTCTGCTGTTTCTGAAGCAGTTTTTGTCACATTTTCTCTGGTGGGCAAGCCGCAGATTTTAACCCTGCAGCCTGCCTACATGCAGGAAACCAAAAACTCGCCTTATAACCACATAAAGGAAGGAAATGCTGACTCTAAAGGGAGGGTACAGGTTTTAATCAACAGAAAGATATCATGAGAGTTTCTTATGGTCTTGCAGATTCTGACTGTTGATAGTACAAGCAGCTTTTGTTGCAAATTCATGTTTCAGCTTTCTCTTTATTAATTCTAACAGGAGCATTTTAATTTATTTGATTATGGCAGTAAAAATGGCTTTGGGCTACTTCCATGCAAAAGCTATCATTTTATTGTGATTTAGAGAAAGTCAGTCTCTTTGAGTGCACCTATTAGCAGCTGATCTTCAAATCTGTGAATGAAGCAAGTGAGCTTTGCTGAAATGACTTTGTTGTCCTCAGCAACTAAGCCTGTGGGGGCAGCTCCACCATGTATTAAAGCCAATCTGAAACCAAAACAGACATGTTTACCTTCATGCTGGTCATTTTAAGCATGATTCATCATATCATATCATTTAAAAGACAACATTCTTATTTTTTCCTTAATCTACTATGTAAATGAGATGTCTTTGGCCCACCTTTAAAATGTCTTCTGAGCTTTAAGTGTGTCTTTTTCCCCGGCGGATGGTGGAAAATATTATTAACTGACAATAAAATATATTTACACTACTCACAAAAAGTCGGGGATATTTGGCTTTCGGGTGAAATTTCAGGATGAACCTAAAATGCACTCTAACTTTTACAGGTGAACTTATTGTGACCTTCACTAAACTTTTGAATGCACATGTCCAGCTGTTCAGTGTTTCAGTACTTTCTGCACAACTTGCTGTTCTCTAACAAGGAGCTTAATGGCAAGGTGGTTGTGGTGGTGTGTCCAGTCAATACAGAACTGCCCTACACTTTGTGAATGGTACAGTAACGAACCCAAACTACTGAATAACATCATTAATCCAGTCATTGTGCCTCTGCATGAACAGCACAGGCCTAATTTCATCTTCATGGACGACCACGCTCCAGCTCATTGAGGTCACATTATTAGGGTACGGCTGCTGGAGACTGGGGTACCTCAAATGGAGTGGCCTGCACTTTCTCCAGACCTGAATCCCATAGAAAACCTATGGGATCAGCTGAGTCACCATGTAGAGGCTCGTAGCTCTGTAGCCCAGAACCTCAATGACCTGAGAGCTGCCCTTCAAGAAGAGTGGGATGCCCTGCCTCAGCAGACAACAAGTCGACTGGTGAACAGCATGAAACGTCGTTGTCAAGCTGTAATTGATGCTCAAAGGCACATGACGAGTTATTGAGACATTGAGATTTTTGTTGGTGTTTACCCACCACTGCTGTTGTCTTGTGTTTCAGTAAATTGTTTGAGATGAGGAAATCACCATCGCATACTTCTACTTAAATGTTCTGCTTTCATGATATAATATCACTGTAGTGAGAACGTTTTACGTTTTACGTAAATTTCACCCGAAAGCCAAATATCCCGAACTTTTTGTGAGTAGTGTAAGCGCTCAGCTAGCTTAGACCCTCACTGACACCACGTTTCATGTCAAGGTACAGAAGGAAATGATCCGTTGACTTTAAGAGTTCAGTCATACTGAAAAAAAACTGGGAGGAGAGTCTATTGATTGTACTCTCTACTAGTTTTCCAAGTAATCCTCCTGGAAACTGCAGTGGTGCACTAATGAGGATGTGTAGCTAGTGTTTAGAATGAGATAGAATGATTAGAATACAGGGAAGGTGGACAGCAGCCAGAGTTTCACAGTTCTGTACCTGCGTAAAAGAAAAATGTATTTCTTTAAGGTGATCTAATAAGAGTTTCATTTCTATCACTTAAGGTATGTATATAACACATTATATTGCACAGACTAAAAAGACTCTAAAATTTCTTGGGAAAAAATTTTTTTACATTGCCTTATAATAAAAGTAAATGTTTTTGCCCTTCTGGAGATGCATGTTTTTCTTTGGAGAGTGGCAATATGCTGTTCTGTAGGTGATTAGAACTTCCGCTTCTGCTTACCAGCAACATATTGCTGTTGGTGGACCAAAACCTTGTATCTCCATTTTTGTCGTTTTTCAGTTTTTAACATAATTTGAAAATACCTGTTGTTGTTTACATTGTGTGTAAATTTCATGATGAATGGATCAAAAGAAATGTCCCAAATGATTTGTAAAAGAATCTGGTTCCACTGACTTACATTAGAAGTAAAGTATGTTTTTTCCTTCTCCTGTAAAATTGCCATTTTGGAGGTACGAGGTTTTGTTCCGACGACAGCGATGTGCTGTTTTTGCTGGTTTACACTGTTTTTTAGCAGGGAAGAGCAAAATAACCCTCCATAAGAGAGACAAAATTGTGGTTCCACGCTATTTCCTTGAATAAATTAAGAAAGTGACCAACTTATTTTCAGTGTTATCAACATTAAATGGAAGACCAGCAGCAACCAAGTGTTAATATATTACACTTTTAGAGCTATTGCAAGAAAAGCTGAACACAACTGATTCTGGCGTATGAGGAATGCTGCTTCCCTCCTGAAAAAAAGAGCACAGACCAGCATGGAATTCATGCTAGTTCATACTGACCTGGTGCTGGTTTAGCTGGTCACTCAGCACGATCATGTTGGTTCACCAGCATCAAAAACACAACATAAGGTGGTTATTGCCAGGAGCACATAATGATTTGAAAAAGACCTGAAAAGATCCTGAGAAAAGTTAGTCTGAAGCCATATATCTGTGAAAACAGTACCGGTAGCTTTATATTTGTTTAAAAGTTTGAATGGAAGCCTGTTTGCTATACCTGTTTAGACCCTCCATCGGGGGAACTCCTCAAGACTTGTGCAACAATTCAAACCCTGTACTTGTTGTATGTCAGAGCCAGGGTGCGCAGCTCTGGTCCTGAAGAGCTGGAGCCCAGCAGAGCACCAACTTACGGAGCCCCGCTGGTGATATCCTGTATAAATAAAAATAATGCATGGCCACAACTTAATAACAGTATAAACTAGCGTGAATTCCATGCTGCTCATTTTCTTAATTAATTCAAGGAAATAGCATGGGACTCCAATTTTGTCTCTCTTATGGGGGGTTCTTTTGCTCTTCCCTGCTAAAAAAACAGCGTAGACCAACACCAGCACAGCTGGTCACCAGCAAAAACAGCACACTGTGGTAATTGTACAGGAGAAGGAAAAAATATACTTTACTTTTAATGTAAGTCAACAGAACCAGATTCTTTTCCAAATCATTTTGGGCCGTTTCTTTTGATCCATCCATCATGAAATAGAATTCTATTCTATTAAAAAAAATCTATTTACACACAATGTAAACAACAACAGGTATTTTCAAATTATGTCAAAAACTGAAAAATGGAGATACAAGGTTTTTTCCACCAACAGCAATATGTTGCTGGTAAGCAGCAGCGGAAGTTCTAATCACCTACAGAACAGCACACTGTCACTCTCCAAAGAAAAACATGCATCTCCAGAAGGGCAAAAACATTTACTTTTATTATAAGGCAATGCAAGAGTAAGCCATGATCTCGTTCCCTTACCAAGTCGTGGCCACTACTTAATCATCTCATTCCCACGCCTTACTAAGTCGTGGCCACGCATTGGGATCTCCTTCCCACGCGTTAATAAGGCGTGGCCATTATTTTTATTTATACAGGATGTCACCAGCGGGGCTCCGTACACAACTCATATAAATACTTTTATAGGTTGTCGCAAGGCGTCGTGTTACAATAGGAGCATGCTTCAGTGTACACTTAAAGTAAGCAAGTGCCTACTCTACACATTGGAACGCAGCCACCCGTTCGAGAATGCAGCTCAGACATGACAAGATGATGCGGCATAACGTCGATTCTAGCCACTCTTAGCCACTCGAGCACGTTTTTGTCCGCGGTCGAATCTGGACGGTGGATGGACGGCAGCGCGGTAAAATGACCGACTACGGAGAGGAGCAGCGAAACGAGCTGGAGGCAATAGAGTCCATTTATCCAGACTCGTTTACAGGTCAGGTCTGACCGCTGGGTGCTTATTGTTAGCCGAGTTAACTCTGCTGTCTGTCCCGCTTGTCCCCAGCTGAGCGGCTTCTGCTGTCTTGGACTGGGCTGTTGGTACATAGAGTTAATCAGGTTATCAGTATTATAGCTAAATATAAACGGAATAGTTTAGTAAACGCTTCGAAGACGAGGTCCATATTGCAGAGGTTCTGTGATGTCGCTTATGTGATGTTAGCTTCGGCTAAGTGACTTGGGCAGAGTGCTGAAGTCATTGTAAAGTGTTAGCATGGTAGCTAACGCTGGTTAAGTACCTAAAGGCGTTAGTTATGAGTGTTTAATGTTATATAGTTTAGTTTCGTGAGTAAGAATGAACTGTTTTTTTTGTTTAAGCTCTGATACGTTTTGTTGGTAACCTGGTCGTTTTCATTCAAACAGTGCTTTCTGAGAATCCCACAAGCTTTACAATCACAGTCACCTCAGATGCAGGAGAAAACGACGAGAGTAAGTAACATTACTTACATTTACGGCATTTTGGCTGACGCTCTTATCCAATGTGATTATTTTACACAGGACGGTGAAGGTGGTGTTGGGAGTCTTGCCCAAAGACTCTTATTGGTATAGTGTACGGTGTTTACCCTGGCACTGAACCCCAGTCTACAGCGTAGAAGGCAGAGGTGGTGTCCACTACACTATCCCGCTATACTATCCCAGCTTACCCAGGTGGGGCACTGAACCCCAGTCTACAGCGTAGAAGGCAGAGGTGTTATCCACTACACTATCCCGCTATACTATCCCAGCTTACCCAGGTGGGGCACTGAACCCCAGTCTACAGCATAGACGGCAGAGATGTTACCCACTATACTATCCCAGCTTTCCCAGGGGGGGCCCTGAACCCCAGTCTACAGCGTAGAAGGCAGAGGTGGTGTCCACGACACTATCCCACTAAACTATACTTGTCTGTTTTTCTTTGACATTTTCTAACTTATTAGTGTCATTGTTGGGATGTTTACAGGAACCAGCTGTCAGTTAGCTACCATAGGCCGAAAAAGTACAATCATACAGAAAACCACGGAGCCCTGCTGATGACATTCTGTATAAATAAGAATAATGCGTGGCTTACTAAGGCGTGGGAATGAGATCGCGGCTTACTGAGTCGTGGCCACGCGTTAGGATCTTGACCCCACGCTTTACTAAGGCATAGCCATGACCACAACTTAATCATCTCGTTCCCATGCCTTACTAAGTCGTAGCCACGCACTATTTTTATTTATAAGGGATGTCACCAGCGGGGCTCCGTAGAGAAGTAACGTTATTACGTCTGTCAGTCTGAGCCACAACCTTACCACTAATGCCTTTTTCCCCACTCCACACTTTTATTGTGTCCAAAATATTCAGACAGCCGTCCTAAACGTAAATATTAGTAGTGCACATGCATGTGTAAAAGTATATTGCTGTTGTTGGAACAAAACCTCGTCAATTTTCAGTTTTTGACTTAATTTGTAAACACCTATTGTCCTTTACACTGGGTGTAAATTTCAAGATGAATGGACCAAAAGAAACAGCTCAAAATTACTCTTGGAAAAAATCTGGTTCCACTGACTTACATTCAAAGTAAATTAGGTTTTTTTTCCTTCTTCTGTAATAAAGTTGCTATTTTAGAGATACAGTTTTTTTTCCCTGACAACAGCGGTATATAGAAATATAGAAAAGTACCACCAATAGAATGGTACACTTTGGAGTGGCCACACAGGTGTCAGCTCACCCAGCTCAATGCCAAGTGTCAGCTAGAGGGACATCAAGACCCCCCAGCATTGGACTGTGGAGCAGTGGAACTGTGTTTTCTGGAGTGATGGAGCTCCATCCAATACCCTTGGGATGAGTTGGACTGGAGTGTTATGCAGAATCATCCAACATCAGTACCTAATGCTGTTGTGGCTGAATGCAATCAAATCCTCACAGCAATATTTAGACCCAACATATAGTGTAAAGCCTTCTCAGAAGGGTAGAGGCTGTTGCTGCAGCAAAGAAGGGACAAATTCCTTTTAATAGCCTTGATTGCAGAAGAAACATTGAATAAGCAAGTGCTTATAAATGTTTGGATATGTAGTGTATGCAGATAATGTTGTATTACTGACTGATGGTGCAGGCTGTCCGGTATTGCAGTGTGTGTAGTACTGTGTGCACTGGTACAATGACAATTACATTTAATACATTTGCTAGGAGCCCATAACCCAGCCTCCCAAACTCTCTTCCAGCGGTTCAAGTAACACTCAAGTTCACCTATGTGGAAAAATACCCAGATGAGCCCCCACTGTGGGAGATACATTCTCAGGAAAATCTTGAGGATTCAGACACGGAAGACATCCTGACATTGTTGAAGCAACAGGTAGCCTATAAAGGATCTTTCTTTCCCTTTTCTCAGTGTTTATACAGTACTGTGTGAAAGTTTTAGGCATCTAAGCAAATTTTTAAATAATTGACCTCAGCAGTGAGTTTATCACAATATACATTAGAATAAAGTCATATTCAAAATTCAGATAAACATAAAAACAATAAAAAGCAACAAGAATTTCTTGGGTCCATATTTTTCCTTGACACCTTCACAGCCGCCACAGAGACTTGTTAATATCATCAATTACATCATGAGCACAATTTACTGAAGCACCGATTGGTCAAGCCAGGAGTTACTTTTTAACTACATATAATTTCTGGATGAGAGGTTTGGAAATGGTTAAACAAACACACTAACATCGATAAAATCACTATATATATATATATATATATATATATATATATATATATATATATATATATAGTGTCATTGTAATATATATATATATATATATATATATATATATATATATATATATATTTATATATATATAGGCGGCTCGGTGGCGCAGTGGGTAGCGCTGCGATGGACTGGCGACCTGTACGGGGTGTATCCTGCCTTCCACCCGATGACTACTGGGATAGGCTCCAGCACCCCGCCGCGACCCTGACGGAGAAGCGGCTTAGAATATATATATATATATATATATATATATATATATAAAATAGTATACAGTGTGTGTGTGTGTGTGTGTGTATATATATAAAATCTCATTATATTAACACTTTTCTCAGCAAATAAACACAAACTACACAAATAAATAGATTTTGAAAATGTGTCTTGGGTGCCCTTAGCCTTTCACACAGTACTGTATGTTTATGGCAGGCATAAACATATGTAAATCATGAGCTGCACAAAACCCTCAACTAAAGCTGATATACACCCATAACAGGAGTGCAAATCTTTGTTTATGGCTGATTATACTTCTTAATTCTTTATAGCCATATTGGCCGACGGCCGATTTTGCATAAGCCTTTTCTTTGAACCTGAAGCTCACAATGAAGCTTAAATGAACACATGAAACACACAAGCACATTTCCAGGACTTTTGAACTGAGCTGCTGTGTAAATAACCAAGACTACTGTTACACCAATTTGCTCTGTAACCAACATTATTTGCTCTACGCCATTTTAAATTCATACATGAAAAATCAGCTGCCTATTTAAATAACATGAATCAGATTGTTAAAAGGAGGTTAAGAGGTGACTGGCTATTTAACATAATGAGTCATGCATAATTATGCTATGACAAAGTGTTGCAGCAGCATTGAAATACAGCACAAGCACACTTATAAGCTTGCATTATTTACATAGTAGAATTGAAACTAATCTATTTATTTGTGTAGTTTGTGTTTATTTGTTGAGAAAAATGTTAATATTTGAATAACAAAATTTATAGAATCTACATTAATAATAATAATATATATATATATATTTTTTTTTTTTTTTCTGGTTGTTAGTGTGTTTGTTTAACCATTTTCAAACCTCTCCTCAAGGAAGCCCAGTATTATATGTAGTTAAAAAGAAACTCCTGGTTTGACCAATCAGTGCTTCAGTAAATTGTGCTCATGATGTAATTGATGATATTAACAAGTCTCTGTAGTGGCTGTGAAGGTGTCAAGGAAAAATAAGGACCCAAGAAATTCTTGATACTTTTTATTGTTTTTATGTTTATTTGAATTTTGAATATGACTTTATTCTAATGTATATTGTGATAAACTCACTGCTGAGGTCAATAGTTTAAAAATTGGCTTAGATACCTAAAACTTTCACGCAGTACTGTATGTAGGACACAAACTGTGAAAAACAAATGAAGAATATATCTTTAGTGACATCACCGTGGCTTGCTGTTCACTGTGCGATAATGTTGGTCTTGTATTTTTATAGTATTTCACACTGTTTGAGATGCTGCAGTTGAAATCTCAGCCAAAAGTGTATCAGACTGTGCAACATGGTTGTGGTTATGCGTGCTACATGTCCACGTTCAGCTTGGGCCATCCGTCAACTCCTTCTGTTGGTGGTGATGGTATTCTGAGATTTTTGTCCAGAATTTCTGACACTGCCAGAACTTTAACAACGTCAGCTGCCTCTGCCACTATTATCAATACTCACTGCCTTAGAATTATTTCATGATTGAGACTTTTTTTTGGCTGAAGCATTAACTTGGCAAAAATCCTAGAGTGTAAATCTGTAATATGACTAGTTTTTTTTGTTCTACCCAGTATATTTATAAAGAATCAAGTGAAGATGAGCAAAGTTTTATTACCTTTCATTATGAATTACATTTCACTTGTCTTAATTTTGTGTCTGAAGGCAGAAGAAAACCTCGGCATGGTCATGATCTTCACGCTGGTGACAGCTGTGCAGGAGAAACTGAATGAAATAATTGACCAGATAAAGAGTAGAAGAGAGGAAGAAAAGCAAAGGAAAGAGCGAGAGGCAGAAGAGGCAGAGAAGGTAACATTCTCACGGCTCTCGTAAACAGTGTTATGAATGAACATGTATGAAGATTATCTTCTGCTTTGTTTATAATAGTCCTCTTCCTCCCTCAACTGCTTATCTGGGTCTGGGTCGCGGGGGGCAGCAACCTAAGCAAAGAGGCCCAGGCCTCCCTCTCCCCGGCCACCTCCTCCAGCTCTTCCAGAGGGATACAGAGGCTTTCCCAAGACAGTCGAGAGATATAATCCCTCCAACATGTCCTGGGTCTTCCCCGGGGGTCTCCTCCCCGTCGGACATGTCTGGCGCACTTCCCTAGGGAGGCGTCCAGAGGCCATCCTTACCAGATGCCCGAACCACCTCGACTGGCTTCTCTCAACGTGGAGGAGAAGCGGCTCTACTCCGAGCCTCTCCGGAATCGCCAATCTTCTCACCCTATCTCTAAGGGAGAGCCCGGCGACCCTGCAGAGAAAGCTCATTTTGGCCGCTTGTATCCGCGATCTTGTTCTTTCGGTCACTACCCAAAGCTCGTGACCGTAAGTGAGAGTTGGAATGTAGATTGACTGGTAAATTGACAGCTTCGCCTTCTAGCTCAGCTCTCTCTTCACCATGACGGACCAGCATAGGGTCCGCATTATTGCAGACGCCACACCAATCCGCCTGTCAACCTCTCGCTGCACCCTTCCTTCACTCGTGAACAAAATCCCAAGATATTTAAACTCCTCCACTTGGGGCAAAAATTCACTCCCGACCTGGACAGAGCATTCCACCCTTTTCCGACTGAGGACCATGGTCTTAGATTAAGATGTGCTGATTTTCATCCCAGCCGCTTCACACTCGGCTGCAAACTGGTCCAGAGAGAGCTGGAGGTCCCGGCCTGATGATGCCAACAGGACCACATCATCCGCAAAAAGCAGACGTGAAATCCTGAGGCCATGATACTGGACACCCTCCGCCGCTTGGGTGTTCCGAGAAATTCTGTCCATAAAAGTTATGAACAGAATCGGTGACAATGGGCAGCCCTGGTGGAGTCCAACCCTGACTGGAAACCAATCCAACTTACTACCAGCTATATGAACCAAGCTTCTGCTCTGTTTGTACAGGGACTGAATGGCCCGTAACAATGAGCCCCTCACCCCGTACTCCCGGAGCACTCCCCACAGGATCCCCTGAGAGACACGGTCGAATGCCTTCTCCAAATCCACAAAACACACACACACACACACACAAATACATATATATATATATATATATATATATATATATATATATATATATATATATATATATGCGCCCTGCGATGGACTGGCGACCTGTCCAGGGTGTATCCTGCCTTCCGCCCAATGACTGCTGGGATAGGATCCAGCACCCCCCCGCGACCCTGACGGAGAAGCGGCTTAGAAAATGGATGGATGGATGGATGGAGATATATATATATAATAAACTGACCACAGGAAAAAATTGGTCAGACAAATTACATATAAAAATTAATTTGGCTGATTTGGCTGCATACATTTACTGTTATTGATATTTCCTCGCATTTTCTCACAAGCGTGTGCTGTTTTTTAAATTAGCGGCAGACTGTATTGAACCACATTTAAAAGCTTTTAAAGTAATGAAAGTAGGAAGAAAGGATAAAATAAGGAGGAAACTAAAGCATGCCCTGATTGTACAGAGCTTTTATTATATACTACACTGATTTGTTTTTCCATTAAACTTAAAGCTCTAAAACAACTTATGAGAACTTTATTTCTGTTGTTTCCTCTTCCAGCAGGCGTTCCAGGGAACTGTGGTGACTATTGAGAATTTCCTGTCATGGAAGGCACGTTTTGAACAGGAGATGGCAGAACTGAAGAGGAAGAAAATGAAGGAAGATGACTCTGGAAAGAGTAAACTCACAGGTAATCATTTCTAATCAAGGTCATTAAAGGTTAATGTTTAAAAGTTTTTTTTTAACAGCATAAAATCTGGTTGCAGACAAATGTCATGGTTATAATGTGATCCTAGTGTTCTACAACTACACAGCTTTCAAATACACCGCATGACAAAATGTATCTAGGTGCCTCTTCTAATCAGTGAATTCACCTGCTTTAACGAGCCTAAGATGACCGTTTCTGCTAGAGGAGCTTAACGACCCCAGTATTAAACCGTGGAGCAGCGGAACTGCATTTTCTGTCAAATTGGGGTCTTTAATAGTGACGAGGAAATAAAACTATCACAAAAATGAGGTCTCAGGGAGTTGCAAGAATAGATATTGTGCTACCTTTTTTCTTTTGCAACACTTTTTTTTTGTCTTTGCGTTTTGTGTTTTACACTCCTATTTTTTTTTTCTGTAGTACGTTCCCCTTTTTGCATTACTCTTTTATGTTTGTGCATCAGTTTTGACCTGGTGGGGCGTGGGAAGAGGAGAGAGGTGTGGCTAAGATGGAAAGGCGTGTCATGGACGTTTCACGTCATCAGCTGGAGCCACTGCAGAGCTGCCTACACAGTTACCTTCATCTTCATTCATTAGTTCATGTGTTAGTACTTTAATCTTGGGATTATTAATATATAACTTATTCATTTGTTCCTGATTAATAACTCATTACTTTCTGATTAGTTATTAGTTAGTAAGTGCAGTAAATGAGGAGTGTTTCCAGCCAGTGAGACCATGATGAGAATACACTAACGTGGCTAGCAAGTTTGAACGTGTAGTACAGCCAAATGGTTCCCACAGCTGCGCATGCTGGTGTTGCATCTCCTTAAATTCACATTCCCTTTCACAAATCAAGCCCGCTACCGCATATTCACTCAACAGCAATCACCACTGGATCTACGGAAAACTAATGTAGCAAGGTGCTATTGAACTGTAGTACAGAATGAATTAAGTAAATCAAAGGGGTACACCAAGCTTCTAACTAGGCTCGGGAAAAGGAGGGTTTTAAGCAGCGACACACAAACACAGAGGTGAAATTTATAATTGTGTATTAAAGAATTGACATTTATCAGCAACCATAGTAGACATTTGAAGAAAATAACAAAAGAGAAACATTCAACTTTAGTCCACAGATGTAATGAGAAGACAATTAAACAAAAAAAAAAATCGCTACCCGGGTAGTCCCTTTTTTTCTCTACGTGCACGTTAAGTTCTATTTTTTCAAAAAAATTGGTCCGTATATACAAGTGTGTGTGTGAGGGCGTGTGAATGTCCAGCTGAAAAAAAACTTGCGCGTCCGGGGATATCTCGGTCCCTCTCTCTCTCTCTCTCTCTCTCTCTCTCTATTCCTGCAGCTGCCTGTAGAGCTGCTGCACAGGAGGTCAGGATCACGTGGTTCACTGGCTCGCCATCTCTCCTTCTATCTTGCAAAACTTTATTCATGAAAAAAAACCAGTCGGAGCTCTGAACTATAACGGCTGTAAAATGTTCGGCAAATAAGCTAGAATACTATGACTTTCTGTGCTAAGAGATCTTTGGTGGCTCCTATCTCGTGTAGTTAGTGGCAAAAAAGCATTTCTGCACGTATTTTATCTGCGAACTCCGTGAAGGAGTGGCATGTACACGAGAGAGAATTTGAAGCGTCTAGCACCAGGGAGAATAAGGGAGGGGTGGGGGGGTGGGGGGGGGGGGGGGGAGAAAAGGGGGGAGGGGGTCTTCTCATCTCGCTGAGCAGTAGGTGCTGTTATAACACTGAATTTAACCCCTTAGTGCACAGTTAAATTTAAGAGGGTTACATCCTCCCTCCCTGAATCTGCATGCGTCCCTGCAGGCAGGACACTTATTATACTACTTCAGAGGGCACTGAAGTGCTAATGTGAGGGCCTAAATCGAAATCAAGGGCTTGAGAGAAGGCTCTATCAAGTCCACCTAGTACAGACTGCATGATAAGGACTAAAGGGTTCCCTAAAGATTGATAAGCTAGTCTGTCTGGTGCCGTTCGATACCGTGTCGACCTCCTAGGTTCAAAATCTCCTTCTGATTGCTCTGCGGCTCTAGCTTCAAGTTGGTTTCCCATATCATGAATCTCAGACACCTGACTCGGTTCAGTAGTCTCTGTGGCTTCAACCTCGCTCTCTGCGTTCTGACCAGTTCCTGTCTCTGGTAGTGACACGACACTAACAGCACTACCAAGGGACAACTGATCCAGACTCTCCACTTTATCACTCGATACAGCTGAAGTCTGGGGGTGGAACACTTTTGCTTCTGGGTTCAAATCAGACTTTTCTAATCCCATCGTCTCTGGAGTAGACCTGACTTCCCTCCGAGGTTCTATGTCAGACTGAACATCCGATACACTTGATTGATTCTGAGACTGAGACAGATCTTTAGGTTTCCCAGATATTAATCCTCTTTCAATAGGAATCTCAATTGTTTCCACCCAAGTTGTGGATTGAGGAACTTGGTACTCAACCACTTCACATACAGGAACTTGGCAGGTGTCCTCTGCTATCCAATCCGAAGACTCAGGGGAATCAGTCCCTCTCCCCATATTATGTGGAGGACGAGTCACTGTCTCTGGGGTTTTCAGTTGTGCTGGTTCTGCCGCATGAGTGGGTAGAAAACCGCAAGGGAGCAGCAAGTCCCTATGCAGAGTTCTTTCTGGACCACCTGCATTCAAAGGTGTTACAACATAGACTGGATTGTCACCGACTCTCTTCACTACCCTGTATATGGTTTGGATCCACCTGTCGGCCAGTTTGTGTTTGCCTCGAAGACCAATGTTTCTCACAAGCACCCGGTCACCTGTTTCTAAAACAGACTCTCTGACCCTACTGTCATACCTTAGTTTGTTTCTCTGCGCCACCTTGTCACTATGCTCAATAGCCAGTTTGTAACTCTCCCGGAGAGTGTCCTGCAGCCTCTTTACATAGTCTACGTGTGACTCCTTTCCAGGGCCATCAGGGGTCAGGCCAAAAGCAAGATCAATAGGAAGGCTTGGCTGCCTGCCAAACATAAGCTGGTATGGAGAAAACCCAGTGGTGTTGTTCCTGGTACAATTATAAGCATGTACCAATGGCTGGACATGGTCTCTCCACACTGCCTTGTTTTCTTCCTCAAGAGTCCCCAACATTTCCAACAGCGTCCGATTGAATCTTTCCACGGGATTTCCACGTGGATGGTATGGTGTGGTCCGTGTTTTCTTGATACCTAACATCTGACACAAGTCCTTTATGACACACGATTCAAAATCACGGCCCTGGTCGCTATGGAGTCGCTCTGGCAATCCATAATGGACAAAGAAATTATTCCACAGAACCTTTGCTACAGTTTTTGCTTTTTGATCAGATGTAGGAACAGCAACCGCATACTTCGTAAAATGGTCTGTGATCACCAATATGTTCTTTGTCCCTCTACCATCAGGTTCCAGAGATAAGTAATCCATACAGACAAGTTCAAGTGGACGGCTTGTCTTGATGTTTACTAAAGGAGCATTCCTCTCAGCCTTTGCCTTGCGCCTAATGCATCTCTCACACTTCAAAATCTTCTCCCTCACATCCATGAACATCCTTGGCCAATAAAATCTGAACCGCACTAAATCCACAGTCCGTTCAATACCAAGGTGACCAACAGCGTCATGAAGGCCTTCAAGAGCTGAGCTTCTGAACTTTCTGGGAAGAACCAGCTGAAAATGGGGTTCTCCTCTAATGGTGCGTTTCCTATAAAGGACCTCATCATTTATAACAAACTGATCAACAATCCTCAGCATCAATTGGACTTCCTGGTCTTCTCGTCGTCTTGCTCTGTATGGAAGCCTCTTTTGTGACTTAACAATATCTATTACCCTGCTTACAGCAGTGTCATATCGTTGTTCAAGAGCCCAATCCTGCTGAGACATTTGTGGTAAGGTGTTTGACCCAGGAGCAAGTTGAAGGTGGACAAAATCGTCAGGTATGGCATTTACATCCATTGCGAGACACTCAACAGCTACGGGGGCATCACCGACAACTGAACCACATACCTGGAACCTCTGACAGATAGCACGAACTGCAGCTTCAGAAAGCGTGGGCTGGCCCACTGCGGTAAATTGCGCAACAATTTGTTTCACTCGATCATCCTCATCGGCTACATCATCTTCCTGTCCTGTAGGTACATGTGGCCTCCTAGACAGCCCGTCAGCATCTTGATTCATTTTTCCTGCCCTGTACTGAATGCAAAAGTCAAAGCTGGACAGAGCTGCAAGCCACCTATGTCCTGCAGCATCAAGCTTTGCAGATGTCAACACATATGTTAGTGGATTATTGTCAGTCATGACAGTAAATTTGGCACCATAAAGGTAGTCAAAGAACTTGTCAGTCACTGCCCACTTAAGAGCTAAGAATTCGAGCTTGTGTGTCGCATACCTCCTTTCACACTTTGATAGGCCCCGGCTCGCATAAGCAACAACTCGAAGTTGACCATCTTGTTCCTGGTACAATGCTGCACCGAGCCCATGCAAGCTGGCATCAGTGTGAAGAATATATGGGTGCTTTGGGTCGGCAAACCCTAAGACAGGGGCGGAAGTCAGCTTCTGAATCAGGGTGCGGAATGCTGTCTCACACTCTTCAGTCCATCTCTCATTAAATGGCCGCTTCCAATTGAGAGAAATGTTTACTTTAGATCTTACACGCCCCGGGTCAGAGGATCTCTTTGGAGGTAGGTAACCCACAGTTAGGTTATTCAGCGGTCTAGCAATTTTAGAATAGTCCTTCACAAATCTTCTGTAATACCCTGTGAACCCCAGAAAGGACTTCAGCTCTCGAAGATTGTTGGGTCTTGGCCAGGTAGTGAGTGCAGCAATTTTCTCAGGGTCCGTTTCAACGCCATTTTCAGACACAACATGGCCCAAGTATCTAACAGTTTTCCTGAAGAAATGACATTTGTCAGGGGAAAGTTTCAGCCCAAATTCTTTAAGTCTCTTTAGAACACGAAGGAGGCGATCTTCGTGTTCTTCTAGTGTGCTTGAGAATACTATGAGGTCATCTAGAAATACCAAAACTTCTTTAAGGTTCATGCTACCCACACACTTTTCCATCACACGCTGGAACGTGCTGGGAGCATTAGTGACCCCCTGTGGCATTCTGTTGAACTCCCAGAAACCCATTGGTGTTACAAAAGCCGTTTTATGCTTATCTTCCTCCTCAAGCTCAACCTGGTAATACCCTGACTTAAGGTCCATGACTGAGAACCACTTGGACCCAGAGAGTGCTGAAAAGGTTTCTTCAATGTTCGGTAAGGCATATGCATCCTTAATGGTTTGGTTATTCAATTTCCTATAGTCTACACACAGCCTTATAGCACCATTTTTCTTCTTCACCACAACAATGGGTGATGAAAAAGGGCTCTCTGACTCTCTGATTATATTGGCATCTCTCAGCTCTTGGAGATGGAATCTCACAGCTTCATAATCAGATGGATGTATCGGTCTCACCCTTTGTTTGAAAGGGGTGGGGTCTGAAAGACGAATGCGATGCTTGACTGCTGTGGTATGGCCATGATCAAGGTCGCCCAGTGCAAAGACATCTGGAATGGAATTCAATTTCTCTGCAACCCTCTGTTTCCACTCCTCAGACAGAGGTGAATCACCAAAGTTGAAAGAGATGGTCCTCAATGAGCTTCCTGAGTTCTGGACCTGATCTTGAGCAGTTACAACCGAAGAATGGCATAATGCATCGGCAGTGGATGGACTTGAACTGGAAACAGATGACAAGGGCGACAAGGACACAGGTGTTGACAATTCAGCTATATTTCTGTTGGTAGGGAGTCTGATGTCATGTTCAGTTGTGTTATGCAGAAGAATGGGAACTTTGAACGAGGACCGAGTTGGGCTGGAGAATATATAGCTGCAGAAGAACAGCCCATTAGGTAGGCTGGACTGAACAGATGGTTCAACAAGTAGCGGGCCTCCAGAAAGATAGGGGATATTTCTGGTAAACCCAGTTAAGGCCTTCTTTTCACCAGCTGGAATGACAGTACTTGACTTGCTTTGCAACTTTACTTTTCCAACCTTCCCATCGCCATTCTGTATTCTGTGTCTACGGCAGAGGTTTTTGACAAGTGATAAGTAAACATGGTCTTTGCCTTCTTGATGATCCTTTTTGTTCTGGCCATTTGCACATACTCTGTACAATGTATCAAGAGTATTTGTACCTATAAGTGCAGGAGCTTCAAGATTGGTCCTAGAGTCAGGCACAACTAGAGCCAGGGTGGTTATTTCTTCAGCTTTCCCGGTAATACACTCAGGGAATCGAATAGTGAGCTCAACATAACCGAGGTATGGCACAATTTGTCCTCCTGCACCTTCTACTTCAATTAGATTGTTCAATGGCAGGATTGGCTGTGATTTCAAATGAGTATCATGAAAAGATTTAGAGATAGTGGTTACTTGCGAACCTGAATCAAGGAGGCATTCACAGGGAGTTCCTTCTATAATAACTGAGGCTGTGCATCTGGGTCCGACCAATTTGTTAATGGTGGCATCATCATTTAATTGCATTTGTGTATGACTATTACATTCAGCCTCTAAACATGCTTGGCAGGTGATGGGGTTCTTATTGGAAGCCTGGGTCTCAGTACAGCCCTCTACTGACACCCTGTCTAATTTAAATGCGGCCCATGCCTCATTTTCCATTCATCCTGCCTGACTTTCAATTCTTTGTACTTCCTATCCACTAAGACTTTGTTTGGAGGGTTCTCACATTGTCTCGCTATATGTCCATCCTCACCACACTTAAAACAGAACCAGGCCCTAGGCTGAGTTTGGGGTTTGGTTGCTGCCTGATGAACCTGAATGTCGGTTTTCAGCACCTGTTCTTCAGTTGTTTTAGCTTTGCTGGAAACACTCTTTGGCTCTTTCTTAGACTTCTTAGAACCCAGCTGTATCCTTAATTCAGAGATTTGTTTCCTTAATTCTTCTGTTTCCGCTATATACGTCTGCAAGATACTAGTATGCATATCAGGATGTTGGGTGAATTCTGTCACTGAATGGGTGTTGAGGGTTGGCTTTACCTTTGAACTGCCTATGTGTCGCTGTAACCTGTCTAATTTGGCTGCTCGCCTATCTTCTTCTGTACGCACCTTAAGCAAAAGCTCTGCAAAGTCAGGGGGAGCATCAGTCCGTGACTCAAGTTGGAGTCCCAAGAGTAGCGACTGGTCCCAGCAGCCACGTGTAAATTGCCTAAGCAGCTGCCTATTTGCATCAGCTGCTTTCACACCATGTCTTTTCACAGCAGAGCTCAGGAGTATTTGAAGTCTCTGAAGATAATCAGATGCTCTTTCACCAGAATTCTGATGAGTGTTCAGAAATCTGGCAAATATTTCATCCCCATCCTCTACAAGACCATACGCTGAATCCAAGAGCTTGACATACTCATGCGGGGATGCTTGCAAACCCAATTGCTTCACAACATCTGAGGCTGGAGGTAGGAGGCTTTCCAAAATCTTTCTACGTTGCACATCTCTAGGCAGACAATCCTGAAACATTAACTCAACATGGAGACACCAAGTTTCAAAATCTGCCTCTCCGGGAGGTTTTGGGATACGTCCTGAAAATGACCTTAACCACTTTGAACTTTGGTTATTAACTGTTGAAGACATGTCATTCCTAACCACATGCTCTACTACTATGCGTTGTACTTCAGGTGGAACAAGAACGTGAGAAGGGACATTAGGGGTAGCCGCTTGGGCAGTGGGAAGTTGCTTGGGCAGCTTAGAGCGAGCAACAGCAGTATCAGGTGTTGCCTGTGTTGCAGGGAGGCTTTCCATTCTCCTTGTAGTCTTACTCAACAAGGGTGTTTGACTATGGTCTGAATCAGCGCCATCTGAATCTGATTCGGTACTGTCACTTTTATCAGGTTGGATAGTGATCAGTGAGGTATAGGCTGAGGACTGCATTAGTACATGCACATTATCAACTAGCCACTGAACTGAGGGATTAGCAACACTGGTTATGTAGCAAGGAAAATCAGGTTGTAAACAAGATAAGGGCTCCTCTGAATCGAACTCAACAACTGCACTGTAAATTTCTGAATCTGCTTTTCTCATCCTAACAATTTTAGTTACAGTCCCATACTTCCTAAAAGAAGCAACTATGTCATCATCAACATCAGTTTCAGAAATGTTAAGCATACATAAAGACCTCTGTGCGTGCACTCCAAACTTATTTTCAAGATCCATTTTAGTCTAGTTCCCTTTCAAAAAACTGGAATTGGCTTTAGTTACTAAACAAAAAAATAGTATAATCTTAGTATTGTGGTTTAAGTACTAATAACTCATAGACCGCAATTCTCGCTGCTATGTACAATAAACCCTCCTGGCTGGCTCGCCACTTTCTGTCTCTCTGTAGCAAGGTGCTATTGAACTGTAGTGCAGAATGAATTAAGTAAATCAAAGGGGTACACCAAGCTTCTAACTAGGCTCGGGAAAAGGAGGGTTTTAAGCAGCGACACACAAACACAGAGGTGAAATTTATAATTGTGTATTAAAGAATTGACATTTATCAGCAACCATAGTAGACATTTGAAGAAAATAACAAAAGAGAAACATTCAACTTTAGTCCACAGATGTAATGAGAAGACAATTAAACAAAAAAAAAAAATCGCTACCCGGGTAGTCCCTTTTTTTCTCTACGTGCACGTTAAGTTCTATTTTTTCAAAAAAATTGGTCCGTATATACAAGTGTGTGTGTGAGGGCGTGTGAATGTCCAGCTGAAAAAAAACTTGCGCGTCCGGGGATATCTCGGTCCCTCTCTCTCTCTCTCTCTCTCTCTCTCTCTCTCTCTCTATTCCTGCAGCTGCCTGTAGAGCTGCTGCACAGGAGGTCAGGATCACGTGGTTCACTGGCTCGCCATCTCTCCTTCTATCTTGCAAAACTTTATTCATGAAAAAAAACCAGTCGGAGCTCTGAACTATAACGGCTGTAAAATGTTCGGCAAATAAGCTAGAATACTATGACTTTCTGTGCTAAGAGATCTTTGGTGGCTCCTATCTCGTGTATTTAGTGGCAAAAAAGCATTTCTGCACGTATTTTATCTGCGAACTCCGTGAAGGAGTGGCATGTACACGAGAGAGAATTTGAAGCGTCTAGCACCAGGGAGAATAAGGGAGGGGTGGGGGGGGTGGGGGGGGGGGGAGAAAAGGGGGGAGGGGGTCTTCTCATCTCGCTGAGCAGTAGGTGCTGTTATAACACTGAATTTAACCCCTTAGTGCACAGTTAAATTTAGGAGGGTTACACTAAGTTCAGGAAATGTTAAAGTTACATGGACGTTTGTTATTGATTGTGTCAACAAACTGTAAATACCAGTGGTCCAGCTTGGCTAGTTGAAATGACGGGCTATGCGGCGGCTCCAGCTGATGATGTGAAATGTCAATGACACGCCTTTCCATCTTGGCCACACCTCTCTCCTCTTCCCACGCCCCCAAATCAAAAAGAGGTCAAAACTGATGCACAAACAAAAAAGAGTAACGTAAAAAGGGGAAAGTACTGCAGAAAAAAGTAGCAGCGTAAAACACAAAATGCAAATAAAAAACAGTGTCACAAAAGATTTATCCTAAAAAAAATGTTGCAAGAGAAAAAGGTAGCACAGTTTCTCTTCTCTGTAGCATTTGTGATCCAGAACTAATCATCTAATATCAGTACCTGACCTCACAATTGCCTTTGTGGCTGAATGAAATCCTGACAGCAGTGTACCCACATATAGTGTAAAGCCTTCTTAGACGAGTAGAGGCAGTTAGTGCAGCAAAGGAGAGAAGAAATGTTGGAAGAGCAGGTGTCTACAAACTGTCAGACATGTCATATACCTTGTGATGTTTAGTTTATAATATACAAATATATACTGTATGCATTATTATTGGGTAAAATAACATCAGCTATTAATATGGTGAGTGATTATGGTAGTTTATATGGACTGGTAGCCAGGAACCAAACCATTTTTCCATCTTTTATAGGAAAGCAGCTGTTTGAGAGAGATCATAACCTTGACACATCAGATATCCAGTTCCTGGAGGATGGTGAGTTGGTTTAGCATTAAAGCCCAAAAGGGTAATTGGGGTAAAAGAGTCGATACTCTGCAGCCAGGCCCAGATCATCCCATGGGTATCATGGGCATGTGCAAAGAGGCCTGAGCCACTAGAGGGCATCCCTGTGTTATCAGCAGTTATCAGAAAATCTAAATGGCTGTTTTGATTTGGGATGGGAACTTCACTAGCTGCTTAGCGGAATTTGTTATTGTGTTATGGCTGATCATAATACTAGTACTGTGTACGTGTCTGTCCGTAACGTCTGAGTCATGTTCTTCTCCATTCGCTGAGTAGCAATCATTCCACTATCCACTATAACCTCAGTTAACAGTAACCTTTGTATGTACTTGATTTGAAACTTCAGACTTTCAAATATCGTCCCTGATGTGTCTGGGAACCCTGTTAAAGCGAGACCTGATAGAGTAGAGGAAACCCATTTCCAAGTCAAATTTAAATGTCAGCTGCCCAAGTTAAAGAAAAAAGGTTGCATGGTCCTCGTCAGTAGTGACCTGTGAACTGTATATTTCCAGCGGTGACAAAGCCAATGCTGCAGTTAGTTTTCTACCATCGTAATGGTGCCATCATATAGTTTGCTGTGATATTGTAAAAAGTCCATGACCACCCAAAAAAGACATGCAGGAGCCCACCAAACATTTGTGCCCAGGGGCCGGTAATTTGATGATGCAGGCCTGTCTTCAACAGGAGAATCCAGTCTATTCCACAAAGGGCTGGTGTAGCTGCTGGTTTTCAATTCAAAGAGCAGGAGCACTAATTGTTGATTGATTCTAATTGTTTGGTCAGTGGGTCTCAGTCCTGCCCTTTGCTGATGGGACTCCTAAATGTAAATTATGACATGATGAAAAAATTAATGTAATTGAAATTGTTTTACATTGTACATATTTCAGTTTAGGGCTGTAATGATATGTGGCATCTTTAGGTGAAAATAATGTGAACATTTAAACTGCATTTATTTCAGTGGATTGATGTGTTGTTGAAATACAAGTTGATTATTTGTAATCTTCAGTAATTAAGATGCAATGCATGTTCCAAAAGTCCAAAAAATAAAGCTTTCACATAAGTCTTTTCATGTAGTTGATCAGCCAAGACATGTTGGGTGTCTTAATTTCATCTTTCATATTGCACTGGAGCTCTAATGTCGCTAACAAGTAAAACGGGGCAAATTGCTGTGGAATTTCTTTTCTGTTCTGACTGTATTCTCCTCTTTCAGGTGGGAACAGCGTTGAAGTGGATGAGTCTCTGTTCCAGGATATGGATGATTTAGACTTGGATGAAGACGACCCTGATTATGACCCCCTGGAGCTGGGCAGTGATGAGGACTAAAGTGGTCAAATGGTCAGCCTGAACGTGGACACACATGGCCATTCAGACAGCAGGCTAACCATGCTAAAAAGGAACTGTTTCTCCAGGCTGCAGGATTCTGCATATTTTATTGGAACTGTTTAATATGATCATTTCTACTGTTATGCCATTAAATCCCATCAGTCAGGAGCTGCTGATATTTTACATTCTTCATTTCTGTCTGTTTTCATATCCTCACAGAAATCAATAATATTGGAGTTGAAAATGCTGTTAGGAGTGTATTTTCTCTTTTCTGAAATCTGAGAAAAAGCTACTGTCTGCCCAAAACTTGTTTCACAGTTGATTTTAAGTTGAATTAAAACAAATTGGATTATGTTGCCCATGACTTTCAAAATGCTAGAAAACTCAAAAGTGCTTTTTGCATTGTCCATTGGTAGCAGTACAGCTGCTTGTTTTCCCTTCTTTTTCTCTGGGTCCTTAAACCAGGATTTGTAATCTTATCCACAAAGGGCTGGTGTGGCTGCAGGCTTTTATTACAACAAAACAGGAGATTACCTGTTCAGCAGTTTGAAGACTGAAACCAACTGATTGAATAAGTTGAATCAGGCGTGCTCCAGCTTGTTTTCAGGGAAAACCTGCAGCCACACCGGTGGATACGATTGAACACCCCTACCTTAAAATGTACCTTTTTTCGGATTTATCATTATCGATATTATATATTAAAACATTCCTTCACTCCTTTTAGGTAGTAAAAACATAAGTTTCTCTAGAATAAGTTTCTGTAGAATAAACTACTTCACATCAAAAGCTGTGAATAACTTTATTGGTGAAAATACACAGATGCATCCTATGGAGTGTTTGAAGTCCATTCTGACTTGTGTTTTAACGGAAGCAGTACAAGGACAAGATATTTAAAGTTTTATCTTGACATTTTTGTTTTGGGTAAATATACATACATTGTGCTGCCTTCAATACAGTCCAAGACAAATATTTCCACGAAGATTCAAAGAATTTGGAGAATTGTGTGTGAAAACCAAGCCCAAATACCACAGCTGAATGCCCTTGATTTTTGGCACTGCATTAAGAACAAACATACTTATCTCATAGACATCACTGATTGGGCTCTGCAATGTTTTGGTGAACAACTGTTAGTACATAGTGTTCATTGCTGAACTGTGACACAGCAGAACCCACATAACAATGTGCAGGAACACTGTCTTCTCAGGTACAGATTACCTGAAATGCACTGATGTATGGTGGAAACGTGTCCGACAAGTATTGGTTTGATGAGTACATGTGCCTGTGCCACGTTAAATTGCACACCGTCTTCTTCTTTGGGCTGTACCTTATCTGAATGTACATATCTAATCTGTGGTGGAAGCATGTCTGACAAGTTGATTTTTATCAGCGCAAAGTTTAGAATCTAGGGTTTGTTGTCATTTGGTAAATACAAGTGCCAATGCCATGGGTAGCTTGCTCATCTGTGAAGGTGCTATTACTGCTGAGGGGTACATATGCATTTTGAAGCAACATATGCTGCCGCCTGGATAACATCTTTTTCAGGGACATCCCTGCGTTTTTTTCAGCAAAGAAGCAATGCCAAGCCACATTCTGCAGTCTTACAACAGCATAGCTTGGTAGTAAGAGGGTGCGAATACTTGACTGACCTGCCTGCAGTACAGACCTGTCTCCCATTGAAAACATGTGTCGTATTATAAAGCACAATATACAACTATGGAGACCCCAGACTGTTGAGCAGCTGAAGTGTTATTTACTTTTTTGGAGTTGGGTGTGCACAAACGTATCTAGTCTAATTTACTCAGTATCTACTATGAATTTTTTTTATCTACAACGAACAAATAAATTTATTAAGTACCTGTTTTCAATGATTTATTTTAAGAGGTCTTAAAACTGGATTTGAAGGAAGATTAAAATGGGTAGGTTGAGATAGAAACAAAATACAAATGATGCGGCAGCAGCTCCAGCTGATGACGTGAAACGTCCATGACACGCCTTTCTATCTTGGCCACATCCCCCAAATCAAAAAGAGGTCAAAACTGATGCACAAACAAAAAAGAGTAATGTAAAAAGGGGAAAGTATCACAAAAAACACAGTATCACAAAAGATGTATCCTAAAAACAGTTGCAAGAGAAAAAAAGTAGCACAATTTCTCATTTGTTTGCAATATCCATTTTACAACAACTTGAGACCTCATTTTTGTGAGTTTTATTTTCTAGTCACAATTAAAGACACCAATTTGGCTCCATACATCTGGTACCTTTAGGATGAGTGCAAGTGGCATTTGTGATCCAGAACTAATCATCTGTAACGACCTTATTCTTGGTATCTCTGGACTTCTTGAAATGAACCCCATTGAATGGTGGTAATTTTGTATTGGTGCAGTCCATAGAACTTGATTTCTGTTAATTTACAAGTTTAGTTAAAAGTCTGGGGAGATCTGCAGCTGGATTCCAGGCCAGAATTTCTGATGGCCAGATGGAGCAAGAAGGGGGTTGCAAGCCTCCTACTGTGTCCATATTCCCAAGATAACATCCTTTGAAGTCGTAAAACTTGTAGGCAACCTAATCCTTTTTGATGACCTTGGTCTGAACTTAGAAAAACCCTGAGCATTTAGTTCAGGAATATGGAGGGTCCTCCTGAAAACAGACGTGATTCTGGTTTACCCTGATTGTGGGTGTTCACTACATTCTGGTCTGGAGGTCATTACCAGGAGCTTCGGACTGCTGGTACTGCTGGTGACTGTAAGCAATGGTTAGTGGACACCAACAATTATACAGTCAGGTTGAGGCCATTCTGTACACATAATGGGTGAGTAAGCCTGAATATCGCTGACTAAACATGACTTGGTTCTTGTGGTCATTTGCTGGTTGCAGTTTAACAAAGCATCCTTCATGGGAGGTTTAACCATCAACAGTAGCCAATGATTTCTGTTTGCACAGCGGTTACAACATTCTGTACCAAGAGACAAGACTAGATAAACTGGAAGCTTCCCCATGGGCAGGCTCTCGATTGGGGACCTGACTTCCTGTGTTGCGGTCTATGCAATATTAATTTTATTAATGCTCACACCTTTAGATGAAGGTGTGAGGTAACCTGGATTTATGCGAAGTTCAGAGAACAGAGCAAGAGAGAGAGACGCTCGCACCAAGGATGCTTCGATAAAATGGAGTTTATTGGCTAAATATTAAACCTTGGACTACATTCACTGACAGATGAAAGAAAATGATCTACTTCTCTGAAACAGGGGTATGCTTGTAGTATGTTAGCTGGCCTGTCCTGGTCTCTCAAGGTGTCAGAGTTGATAAAGGCTCTACGAGCATCAAACTCAAGGTCAAGCAGCTGAGCAACTGCCTCCTTGTTAGGTTTCGGCCTTTTATACATCTCTTGCAGGGTATGGTAATGTCTTGCTTGACTTTGCTGACTTTCAGTGCCAGAATGGACTCCTAGATCTTCAGTAGCTTCTCCTCTCTGGTCAACAATTTCTGTTTAAAAACAAAGCAGTCAGTTTTTTACAAATATAATCTATAATAAAAGAATCACAATAAATCACACTTACCAGCAGGTGAATTCATGCCATCCAAAGATGATGCGCTGCTTCTTGTTCTGTCTAAGAGTACAGTTGATGCCGTGCTTCCTGGTGACTCGGAGACTGATGTGCTTGAATCATCTGAACACTCCAAATTCAGTCGTCTTCGTTTCCTCTGTCTTTGTGGTGTAGGTCCCTGACGCTTTTTTGGTGTCTTTATGTTGTGGAGTCTTTTCAGTAATTGCTTAAAAAGCAATTCCTGTATGTGAAAGACATTAAAGTAATGCACTCATTTAATTTCACAATTTACAACTAAATATTTAGACTGCACATTTTGTTTTACTATGGGGTCATTTTTGTAAACCATGTATTCTAGATCCTAACTAGTGCAAATTGTGTAAAAAAAAACTCTACAATTAATAAATAATTTAGCCAGCATGAGGCTGATTTCATGAAAACAGAATTAAATGAGATTAAATTACACATATTTTTACAGTACTGCCCAGCACTAAATCAAAATATGAAATATTTTACCTGCCGGAAAGTATGCAGACATTTATACATTATACTATATTTACAAAAATATAAGTTCAGTTTTCATGATCTATCATGGATGGTGTACTGTGTTTTTCATCAGTGAAACTTTACAGTGTGATATTAATGAAAAGTTGGTTCACAAATGGAACAAACACTTACCCAAGGGTGTCTGCAGTTCACAGAGTTATCACGAAGCATTGGATAATACTCCACAAGCCGCTTTGCCATAGCCTGGAAATCATTTTTGGATGGATACATAAATTCAGTAGTAGTTGCTCTGATGATGGACACCATGTTGGTCACCGTGTTCCTCACTAATCGGCAGCGAAGTTCTTTTGAAAGAGTGCATCCACCTTCTTGGCCAACAAGCTGCATTTCAAAATACTGCTTTCTAATATGTTCCAGCTCACTGTCAGTATACACAACATACTCAGGGTTGGGTAGCTGCCAGGTTCTCGGAGTCTCTTGCACATCAGGAGACCGAGGAGTTTCTGAAACACAAGGGTTGACTTGTACAGTGGCCAGCCCTCTGCCATTCGAACCATTCTCTTGATTGGGGGATGCTGCCTGCTGCCCCTGCTGAAGAACATTAAGCTAATATTACAATTCATAAACTGAAACACTTGGCTGGTAATCACAAATTTAACATGCAATTTTAACTACAACAGTTTTCATATTGATCATTTTGCAGTTTTATACTGAAGCCATTAGCATTTATGCTAGCGGATTTTTAAGCCTTGGGCTATTGTTTTGGATGCTGGCTGGTAACTTAGCAACCAGCTAAAACACTGGTGGCGTGCTGCAGTGGGCGGTAACAAGCCGTGACGCAGTTGCTCTCTAGCTAAAGCGTCTCAATAATGTGATTTATGAGGAGAGATGTCAGATAGAACGCTGCTACTTAAGCAGCTGCCTACGTAGTCAGTGCCTACTTACACAGCTCACTAGGTTTTGAGACACACCCATATATATATATATATATATATATGTATATATGTATATATATACACACATATAGATCTGTATATAGTGATGAATCAATTAAAAGAAGATTATTTATTAAAATTTATTTAAATTAGTTGTTAAAACTGACTGAATGCGGATCGTGAATGTGCATTCAAACGTGAGTGACTTGTGACTTAAATTACTCTGTACCTCTTGATCTGTGTGAAACAGGTTCCATATGGCTTTTCTCCTAAGAAAATGTTCAGGTCCAGGAAAAAGATCACGTATGTCTTCACGGGACAGGGTTGGTAACAAGGCTTCACTGATGTTTGCAGCTAAAAAAAAAAAAAAAAAAAAAAAAAAAATATATATATATATATATATATGCAAATACTTTTAACTTATCATTCACTTTCCCTGAACATTATTTGTACATTTCTAGTACTTGCAGTGCTACACAAAGCATGTCAACAGATAAAAAAAATAATAAATCAACTAACAAAGGCTTACACTGTCCAGGGGTCATGTATAAGCCTAATTCCCATGTTTTCTCTTTTGTGGTCTTAATATAATTATTTTTGACACATTCTATAAATTATACTATATAAATGCATCAGTGTTTAATTCATAATAATTGTGAGACAGGAAAACAATAATCATGCAAAAATAAGCTTACTGTAAGAATCAGTAAGAAACATATGATATAACCTACACACCTGCTCAACTCTGAATATGAAACAGTTATTTTTCACCACAATTTACACGAAGGGGCAGCAGCACATGCTTAACTTAAATGATATTTTACCTTGTAAGGTAGCCGCTGATACTGCGTCCAGTTTTTCCATAACGGACATCTGAGGGAGTGGGTTCCAGATATGTAGCTTAGTTAGCTAGCTAAGGTCTCCAAGGGTGTCCCAGCAAAAGTCAGATATCTTACTTTTAGCTAGCTCACAAAGGCAGCAGGGCTTACAAGGAGATTTGATATTAGTGAGCAAGGTTCATCTTCAGGCTAACGGTACACAGAAAAAAACTTTAGTTAGCTAACTGCTAGCCAATCCAGATAGCTAGCGGTGAGCTAACAGTGCAGCTCCATTCTCCAGTCTGTTAACAGCCGTTCCCGCTTTTCTCGGAGGAAGAAGGGCGCTACTCGAACCGCAGTACTACGTCTGTAGTGTCTACATCCGCTGTTCAAATAATGGGCTATAAAATTTATTAAAAATTACTAACAAACTTTGAAATTTAAGACAATTACAATAGTCTTACATCCTAAACACCTTATTTTGAGTTGTATATATTTAAAGCATTACCAACTTCAAATGATTTACAGCGTACCACCCTTTCCTATTGATGTAACCTTCCGCCACTACAACGATCCTTTTCGCGGTCTGCTGTGGGGTCGAGGCCTCGGTTAGGGCTGTTATGAGGGTGTCTTTACACAGTAAAATGATTTGGCGTTGTTTCATCTGCTGCCTTTTTGTGGCAGTGACATTAAGAGCATTGCTGAACCACATCAATACGGTACACAGCCGTAGTCCGAATTTCCGTGTCATCTGCGGCATTGACGGCTGCACTCAGGAATACAGAGTGTACAACTCTTTTTACTACCACGTCAAACGGAGCCATGCCTCGCATCTCCTCAGCCGCAAGTGTATGAGGCCCAGTGGAGACCGAACGGCGGGTAAAGCCGCGGAGGACAGTGCAGGGCTGTGTACAGCCAGATATGTTCCAATGCAACCGAGAGAAAGATGTTTGGAGAATTTTGATGTACCTAGCATTTAGTCAGCACTAGAGGCACACGAACCCACTACAGCAAGCACACCAACAGGTGTTGTTAGTGATGTTGGCTGCTCCACCACCGAAAATGCCCGAGGTCACGCCGCTCCAGCTCCGGATGGCGCTCCGCCAGCTTCTACTGAAGACACAGCGCTTACAGCCCAGGCGGAACAGGATGAAGTACTACCCGAATCTACACAAGTAAGTTACCTATAAAGTGTTTCAGCTAGCAGAGTATCTGTGCAGCTTATCTGTTAATTCTGTCCAAGTAAAAAAAAAAAAACAAACAAAAAAACAACCTTCGCCCGTAAGTTTCAGCTGTCTGTACCAGTCTGTCCTCTTTTACTAATGAGTCGATTAATATTGAATCGATTCTTCAAATGAGTCGGTGTCGATTCGACCAATGACTGCATGTTGACGTGGAATCGACTCGTTGTTCTTTCAGATAAGTTCACTCAGGTGCTTATCTGACGGTGCGTGGGATGCGCGCAACAGAGTTTAATCACTGCTATATCATTTAATATTTTTTCGTTGTTCAAGTGAAGTGGATTTAACTGCCGTATTCAGCATATATACTCGTGAAATGGTTAATATGTTGATATCATAATATTGATTAAATATTAAAGATGAGATGTCTCTTTTTATCTCTAGCTAGGAGAAAGTGCTATACATGAAGAGACTAATGTGGATCTACTGAAGAAACATGCCACTGCCTTTGTGCTCTCTGCTAAAGAGAAACACCGTTTATCACAGGTAAGTTAATGTGTTGTAACTATATACTGTACATAAACACTGCAACTGGCTCTTGTCAGTCCGTTACTGTTAATGTGATATAATTATGCAGTAATAAGTGTGAAAAGATGTGTGTTTAAGCTATTAGGTTCACTGAATTAATGATTGCTATTATATTGAAAGTTACCAACCAAATTTGGTATTTTTTGAACCAACTAAATTATGTTGTGTATTTAATGTCAAGCATTACATATACATAATGAAGCAACCATACAGTTAAATTATGGACTGACTGATACAGATACTGCACAATTTGAATAATTTCAGATGCTGATAATGAATAAGGCATTTTTGTTTTTCCCCCAGAGTGCAGTCAATGATATTGTAGCTGGAGTGCAGAACTAAACTGCTGGACAGTTTGAAAAATCAGATGGCACGGGTATTCCAGAGACATTCAGAAGTTACAGATCAGCTGCTTAGTGAGTCAATGGACATTTTTGATAGTTTTGAAGACCCATTTGCCAGAGTTTCCACTACATATATGCAGGACTCAACCGTCAAGGAGCTGTTTGGAGTAGTGGAAGCACAAGAAATTGAGATTGCCCGGTCTGCATGCTATAAAGGACAAGGACCCTCTCGTGCTCTTGCTATTAGATCTGAGTGCATTTACTACATACCTTTGATCAAAAGTTTGGAACAATTACTTTCACATCCTGTGGTTCTATCAATGTTTGACAAAGGTGTAGAGACATGTAGGGCTGGATTTTTAAAGGACATCATTGATGGTGATATTTTGAAATCACATCCATTGTTCTCTGTTAGACCCAATGCCCTACAGCTGATACTGTATACTGACGAAATAGAACTGTGTAATCCTCTGGGGTCACATGCCTCAAAAAACAAACTTCTAATGGTGTACTATACTTTAGGGAATATACATCCTAAATATAGGTCTAAGCTGGCTGCTATCCGTCTACTTGCTATTGCAAAAGCAACGGATATTGCTCAGTGTAGCGTTGATGTGATACTGAATAGAATACTGGAAGATCTGATTTTGCTGTACAATGGTGTGAGAATCAAAACAGTGGCGGATGAGAGAGTTGTATATGGAGCATTAGTCTCATTTTGCGGTGACACCTTGGCTCAGCATGAGGTTACAGGGTTTAAAGAGGGAGTTGGATTTTCATTCTGTAAATGCAGACACTGCGAGTGCAGTTTTGAAGACATGCAGCTTTACTTTGATGAGGACAGCTTTGTTCAACGGACATTAGGTTGGCACATCAGACAATGTAATGAAATTGAGAGGGCCCCTACTGATTTTTTAAGAAACAGTTTGAAAACCACATATGGAATTAACAGGAAAAGCAAATTAGTAGATTTTCCATCATTTGATCTAATTAAGCAAACTCCGCAAGATATCATGCATGTAATACTTGAGGGAGTAGCACCACTTGAAATAAAAAGTGTGTTGAAACATCTGGTCCTGTTAGGACAGCTTGACCTAGACACATTCAATAGCGCTGTACTAGGATCCCCGTACTCTTTTGATGTCAGAGACAAACCATCTCCTATAACTGTTACAACACTGTCATCAAATGACAACAAATTGAAGCAATCTTCTGGTCAAATGCTTGTCCTCCTCAAGATTTTACCATTTGTATTGGACAATTGTGAAAGAAGTGCATACATTCAAGCCCTTACTGAATTAATACAGATAGTACAAATTTTGTTCGCACCAGTAATTTCTCTTGCAACCATATCAAACCTCAAAACACTTATCAAGCAGCACTTAGTTAACATGAAGCAATTGTTTCCTGAGAACAATATAACGCCAAAACAGCATTATCTGGTGCACATTCCAGCACAGATTAAAGCTTTAGGTCCAAACACTGCTTTTTCAAACAGTGGTCATCAAAATTAAATTTCAAGAACGTATGCAAGTCTCTGGTAAAGCACAACCAGATGTATGAAAGCTGTCAAAATGTCAGCAGCATGGAACACCCAATTTTTTCAAAAGAGGCGGTAATGGGTCCAGTGTCTGGTGTGACAGATGCACAATATGTACAGGGTAAACTGAAGGATTTTTTGGGTGTAGAAAAGGTGCACCATATTGTGTCTGTAAAATGGCTCGAGCTGAACGGCAATAAGTTTGTCTGCCAGAAGTCAGTGATTATTATTAATGAAGTAGAAGGTTCCCCTGTATTTGGACTTATAAAAAACATATTCATTGCAGATTCTTTATTGTATTGCTTTGAATGTCAAGTGTATGACACTGTAGCTTTCAACCGTGATTTTCTTTGCTATGAAATTGAAGTACCAAATCTTGCTCAAGCTACTGAGTTTGTTGATGCTGATAAGATTGTTGACTACACATCTTATTACGCCATTGGCTTTAAGAACCACACTTACATTCCTCTGAAATATTATCTCTGTGATGTGATTGGCATACACAGATGCACTACTGAATGCAAGTAAGTTATGAGAAAAAAACAAGTGAGTTTTTGAAAAAAAATAACTATTCTGTTCTGTTGCATTATTTATTTCATCCAGTTTTTCATTACATAAAGAATGTATGTATGTGCTTTTGTATAAAGGGATACAATGTAGGGTTGTTGGGCCCAAAAATACAGTTTACATTTTTAATTTATTGTTTACACGTGAAGATTGGTGTCAGACAGTGGTTTATTTAGTGTTGTGTTTAATCCCAGACCACTGTATAGCAGTGTTGTACTCGTGTTAGATCCCACTGCTAGGACAGCATAAAAACCTTACTTTATACATATGATGTGTTTTTATACTATGGCAGTTTATTGAATTGTAGCCCCTGTAATGTGATGTTTTGTATCGACAAGTTCTTGCAAATACACAGCCTTAATACAATGACTGGCCAATTTACATGAAATTTCATTTCTACATTCATTGTTTATATTTTCAGCTCTGTATACTATATCACCCTGTCAGTGTCACTGCAGTGCTGATCCAGACTACAGTCTGGAATTATTGATCTACAAAGTACTTCTGTATGCTCAGTAGAGCTGAAAAGATATAAAGTGTGTATAGGAGGTGGTTTTTAATGAAGTGGCTGGTCAATGTTTGTAAAAAATGTTCTGAAGATAATACATATGTTTATACAGAATTGTTTTACACTGTACTAATGTCATTTGCTCTGTTTGTTATAGAAGCAATGCATTCTGCCACAATTGAAAACAAAATAATAAATTACTTTTCAGTCACATAAAGTGTCATCAGTTTTATTGGAAAATATGCTAAATCTTTTTAAGTCTTAAGTATTTTTAGTCTTGTACAAGTTTTAAGAACATTGTATTCTTAAATTAAGTAAAGTTGTCTTGAAATTCTTATTTTATAGCTGAGAGCCTCAAACACTTTCAGCAATATCAGTAGAATTTCTTATTTCATTTTAGGAAGTCCTTATAACTAGAAAAACAATCTTAATAAGATAATCATAGACAAGGTTTCTAAAAACTAGAAAATGTATCTTATACATACAAATCTAGTCAAGTAAATTATTCTTAAATGAAAAAAACAAGACTTATTATTGATTTTCAAGATTTTTTGTCTTGTTAAGATTTCATTTTTTGCAGTGTGGGAATGAGAATGATGTATCTAGATTACTAACAAAGGGAATACACACATATGTTTGTTTATGGAGGCACTGTGGACCTCATATCAGAACAAGGAGCTGTACTTTACATTTTTAGAACAATTTCTAAACTCGGTCCTAGTACAACAGTGACGTAGCACAAGAGATCAATAAGCTGACAATAAGGAGTGTGCAGCCAGGTTATCATGGTGGGAAAGTTGTACAGCTTATTTCAAACAACAAATTTTACGGGGCTCCTTTATCTATCCTAAATGGTGCGGTGCATGGGGCTGTAAAAGGGCCTATAAGCAGTGATGGAGAAATACACTCACCAGCCACTTTTTTAGGTACACCTTGCTAGTAAAAGGTTGGGCCCCGTTTTGCCTGCAGAACTGCCTTAATTCTTCGTTGCATACTTTCAACAAGGTGTTGGAAAGATTCTTCAGAGATTTTGGTTGGTTATTTGAATTACTATTGCCTTTCTATCATCTCGAATCAGTCTGCCCAATCTCCTCTGACCTCTCACATCAACAAGGCATTTTCGTCCACACAACTGCCGCTCACTGGATATGTTCTCTTTTTCGGACCATTCTCTGTAAACCCTAGAGATGGTTGTGTATGAAAATCCCAGTAGATCAGCAGTTTCTGAAATACTCAAACCAACCGGTCTGGCACCAACAACCATGCTACGTTCAAAGTCACTTAGATCACCTTTCTTCCCCATTCTGATGCTCGGTCTGCACTTCAGTAAGTTGTCTTGACCACCTCTACATGCCTAAATGCATTGAGTTTTCGCCACGTGATTGGCTGATTAGCTATTTGTGTTAACAAGCAACTGAACACGTGTACCTAATAAAGTGAGTGTACATGATAACCAACCACTAATTATAGATGGATTTCTCAGCGCATTCTTTAAAGATAACATGAAGAGAAGTTGAAGCAGTGCTACTGACTTCACTTTGATACTGTGTCAGAGTATGGCACAAGCTTTAGTGAGCAGCTTTGTAGCTGCAGGTCTTGATTGCCTGCCATGCTGTGGCTCTCACTTGTTGGAAAAGAGTTGAGGAAATAAATGTCTGATGCTGGGTCTTAGAAGCATGTCATATACAACTTCATTTTCTAGTGTTGTGGGTACATACAATTTGCATGAAATTCCTCTTTCATGTGAATGACTCAGGAATTGGAATTACCATGAGAGTTGTGGATTTCCCTCAGCAGTCATGCCCAGATTGATGCCCACTGATTCCCTCACCATTCTAGATGGCTCGAGGGCATCTGGACTACTGGTTTGGGCTCAGCTACAGTGATTGAGATGACTTCAGCTTCATCATCAGTTCTCTCTTGTACGTCCTGAACTCTTAAGAAATCTTAAGTCCTTTAGATGTTTGAGTGTGTTAGATTCAACCTCCGGGTTACCACTCTTACGCTGGTACTGGTGAGTTAGCCGTCCCACACCTTTTGTCTTCAACCCATGGGTGAGCAATTTGGTGAGGACGTCTGTTGTCCTTGCCTCTCTTCCAGGTCTTCCATTTGGTGGAACCTGGTGTTGATATCTAGGGAAAACCTCATTTGAGACTAAGTCTAAGTGCTTTTAGCGTTTGTCAGTCCATAGCGGACAGGACCATATAACGACCATAGTGGGAACGTTGGGGTTGTGAGAGCTCCTGGACCTTAGGGGTCTGGTGCCTCTGTGAAGGGTTGAGGATGGATGCTGAGAATCAAGACTGAGAAAATTAGGGGCCTCTGTCCACTTACTTGAGGCCTGCAAATATTTTGGAAATCCTTTTAGGGCTAAACTGCGCTATTGCCTACTGGATATAGTCCGTGGACAAGCAGCAATCCTGAGATAATGACTCGTGTTGGGGTGGAGGTTTTGGACAAACAAGGTTTTAAAGTCTAGGTCCTCCTCCATCCCTGGTTCATTCCGTGAACCAATGTAAACTAGCCGAAGATGGCTGTAGTTCTGTTGAGGCGACTCTCACCTATGTTGTTTAACTTTTAGAGCAGCAACTAAGCACGTTTTCACCAAATGATTGGAAAATTCCTCTATCAGGGCCTGACAAAGGACATCATAATGAGATCTAACACTGTTAGGCTGGCATTCAATAAAGTGGCTGACATCCAGAGTGGAAGTTCTTCTGATTAAGTAAATTCTGTCCTCTACCATGGTATTTGGGAACCTGTGCAGATAATAGTCTATATCCTTCAGGTAACTATGAATGTCATTGGATCCATCAGGTGTTGGCTCAAAATAGGTTATGTTGCATGCAATTTTGTGTAGATCCCCATCAGAGGGAATCTGCATGCAATGGGGGCTCCACAGCTGGTGGAGTGGCTGAGGAGACATGGGTTCTGTCAGATCAAGAGAAATCCCTAGCTCAGTGGTTTTGCTGCAGTTTACCCTGCATGTTCACTTTGAACATATGTGAAATTGCTTTCATTATTTATCTGTTGTTGTTGAGCTGTGTCAAGCTTGAACTTGACCTCTACCAGCTCACTCTCTCTCCTCAGAAGCAGTTGTTGGGAAACCATTCATTTATTATTGGTTGCTACCAACTCCTCTGTGGTTCTTTTGTGTTCTGCTCTTAACCGTTCTATTTCAGTGTGAACTTGGCTAAGGAGTTTCTGGGTTTGGACAACTTCCTGATCTTGTTTTGCAACTTTTCAGTGGCTTCTAACTTTTGCTTATATACAGAGAGGAGGTGGGCTAATTCCTCGGCTCTGTATGTCAACCTTGCTTTCTCTCCTATTATCCTCCTTGTATTTTGGCTCACTCAAGAGGTGGCTGCAGCCTGCTCATGGGCATTTTCTAACTCTCTATGAGTAGATGTGAGTTGAGCTAGAGCTGCGAGGGCTAATTTGTGTACAGTGACAGAATGTTCTCGACTTTGCTGATCATTAGTCCCAAGGTGGGCTTTAAGGTCCAACGCTAGTTTCCAAGGGCAGATATACCAGTATTAGAACTCATGATTGTGTGATTTGTCACCAGGTCTTTAGTTATGTTTATTGCTACAGATTTTAGTTTACTTGTAATGCTCCCTGGCAGCTGGTTTGAAAACAATGGGTATCTATTACTTAAATTAAGCAGCGGTCTATAACTGCTTTAGTACGGTTTGGCATTTAGGTGGATGTTCAGCAGTACTGCGAGGGTGTTAGTTACTTCTCCACACAACTATGTAAACTTCCGTTTACCATGGTGTGTAAGACTTTGGGTTTACGTGGGCTTTATTTTTTCTCAGCCAGCAGAACATTTAACAACTAACAACAGAACATTTAACACCAGTAAACGTTATAGTCTCACCATCAGGGGGATGATTGGGGGCAGCTGGCCCTGTGACTGGAAGGTTGCCGGTTCGAGCCCCAGCGCCGACAGTCCATGACTGAGATGTCCTTGAGAAAGACACATAACCCCCAATTGCTCCCCAGGTGCTGTGGATAGGGCTGCCCACCACTGTGCTCACTTGCCCCCTTGTGTGTGTGTGTGTGTGTGTGTGTGTGTGTTGTTTCACTTCACGGATGGGTTAAATGCAGTGGTGGAATTTCCCCGGTTGTGGGATTAAAAAAGTATTGCTTAACAGAATCACCACTGTGACTGCCTCAATGCCACAATTCTGACCATACAATCCAACAGCGCTCCCCTCCCAGGACCAACACACTCTGACAGTGATTAACTCTAGGCTGGTAGCTCGAAAGGGGAGAGAACTCAAAATTAGGGAATAAAGACCCAAATTACTGAATCCAGCAACCACCCCGCCCCCCTCAGGGGTCAGGCTCAGATGAGACCAAGTCAAGGTGCAGTAAACCCAAAATTGAGGGACCCCTGCAATGGGAGCACCCACAGTGTCAGAGCAGAGCCAAGAGACCCAAGCACCACTAGACAGACAAGTTGCAGTGATGGACCTAGAGGTAACCACAACTAATAGATGCTGCCAGTGAATGCTACAACAATTTAACCTGATAAGCTCTACTTCTGAAATGTTAAAACGGTTATCACTAGTGGCTGAGTAAGCTAAATGCGAATACTGCAACCAGTAATCTAATAAAAATATTATGGTCTAGCCATAAAGCATGACGTAACAATAAGCTAAGCTCACGTGTGAGTATAGCAAGGTTCTACCCTGAGTACCTGAGGGTATTAGAAAGTTTATGCAGTTATATCTAACTCACAGAATAATTTAAGTCAGTGTAGAGACAGTAAATAACAGCTGGAGCTGACTGTAGGAGGGGTACTCACAAAGGGAAACACAGTTACAGTGGAAGGTGCCAAAGAGCACTTCTATTTGTGATATGCTAAATCGGACAATGGAGGGTGCCAAAGAGCACTTCTATTTGCAGTGCACTAATTCAAACACTAGATATAGCAACTTATTTGACTAATACTGAGAGTCACAGAGCTCCAGCTTCTGTGACGTTTTGCCACACGAATTAACTTTGACTACACACGTTAGTTTGAGCCCAGAACTCACTAAGGAACTATTGCACTCAGGGCAGATTCAGGCTGTGGGTGGTTCCCACCTCACCTATAAGTTATATCCAGTAACAGATACTTCAACATACCGGAATTTTCGCAGTAGATTTAAAACTTATTTCCATCTAGAGTAACACTCTGACCTCTGCGGCAGTTAAGCACAAGCAGTTAAGTTAGTACTCGACTTATGATAGAGATACTGAGCTAAGCAGTATCTAAGCTTGCCTATTTTAATGGACAGGAATCTCACTGTCGGGACTAAATGCACGCTTACAGTACCCCCTTATCACTAAAGTGACTGTCTCCGGGTAGGTAGTGACCTTACACTCAAAGATGGCAGGAGGTTCCAAAAGGGAGTCGGATCGCTGGAGTCTCGCAGCTAATTGAGTTCGCAATTTGGAGTGTAATGGGCTGTAGCAGAATCTCTTGTGACTGGACTACACTAAGGTCTTATTAAGGAGTGTGTAATATGCTAATGCATGCAACAATAAGGCATACAGCTGCACTATCTGCTGTAAAGTACCTCTTTAACCAAACACTGGGCACACAGTGGCACTTAGAGTAGTGTACTATCTTGACAAATAACAGGCTTGTTCAGTTTAATAAACCAGAGATAACACAACACCATAGCTCACACCCAAGCAGTAGAGTTTCAAAGAGGTAGTCTCACAAAATCACCAAAAAGAGGGGAAGTTATAATTACTCAAAGCTAATGTTAAAGAAATGACCGTCACCAAAACACAATAGCTCACATCCACATCGAAAATTTAAGTGAGGTAACCTAGTTTACATTTACATTTCCATTTACAGCATTTAGCAGACGCTCTTAACAGAGTTGAACGCAGAACTCTGTGCCATTCAATGCAATACAATATCAATAAGATACAATACGATACAATACAATACAATACAATAAACTACAATACACAGTGCAGTACAATAAAATAAGTGCAGCTTATAATTCAGTGCTCATTTAAGTGCTGTGTAAAGAGATGAGTCTTCAGTCTACGTTTGAAGATAGCAAGAAACTCTGCTGTTCGGACAGCCAGTGGGAGTTCATTCCACCATCTGGGTGCCAGTACAGAGAACATTCTCGACGCTTGTCTTCCGTGCACCTTGAAGGATGGCGGGTCAAGCCGAGCTGTACTTGAAGCTCGAAGGGCTCGTGGTACAGTTCGAGATTTCACCATTGCCATCAAGTAGGTAGGGGCTGGTCCATTTTTGGCTTTGTAGGCAAGCATTAGGGTTTTAAATCTGATGCGTGCAGCTACAGAAAGCCAGTGAAGGGAGCACAGCAGTTGGGTGATGTGGCTGAACTTTGATTGAAGACGAGTCGTGCTGCCGCATTCTGGATGAGTTGCAGAGGCTTGATGGTCTGCATGGGAAGACCAGCCAAGAGTGAGTTGCAGTAGTCAAGCCTTGAGATAACAAGAAATTGCACTAGCACCTGGGTGGCCTCTTGGGTGAGGAAGGGTAGGATCCTTCGGATGTTGTACAGGAGATACCTGCATGACCAAGTTAGGTTCGCGATGTGAGTCAAAAATGATAACTGGCCATCCAGAGTCACACCAAGACTTCTTGCCTCTACAGATGGAACAATCAGGGAGTTCTCAAATGAGATGGCAAGATCATGATGAGGACCTGTAGTTGCAGGGATGAATATCAGCTCAGGCTTGCTGGGATTGAGCTTCAGGTGGTGAGCTGCCATCCATGTAGAGATGTCAGACAGGCATGCCAAGATGCGACTGGAAACCTGTGTGTCAGAGGGAGAGAAAGAAAACATTAGTTGAGTGTCATCAGCATAACAGTGATAAGAGAAGCCATGAGAAGATATTACATCACCAAGAGAGCTAGTGTAAAGAGAAAAGAGAAGAGGACCCAGGACCGAGCCTTGGGGGACACCAGTGGAGAGCCTGCATGGAGAGGATGTGAACCCTCTCCATGTTACCTGATAAGAGCGATCCTCCAGATAGGACGTGAACCACTTCCACGCATAACCAGTGATTCAGAGGTTGTTGAGGATGTCCAGAAGGATTGTATAGTTGACTGTGTCAAAAGCTACAGAGAGATCAAGAAGGATCAGGACAGATGACATTTTGGCTGATCTGGCAGATTGGAGGCTCTCGGTCACTGCAGCAATTTCTGTAGAGTGTGCTGGTTTGAAGCCAGACTGGTTGGGGTCTTGGAGCTGGTTCTGTGTGAGAAAGAAAGAAAGTTGATCATAGACTGCACGTTCAAGAATGTTTGAAAGGAAAGAAAGAAGTGATCAGAGCTGTCAAGCATGGGTTTCTTCAAGATGGGGAGTACTCTTGCAGTCTTGAAAGTTGATGGAACTTCACCTGATACCAAGGACTTGTTGAGGAGAAACGTGATGAAGGGCAGTAGGTCCTCAGAGATTGACAAACAATGCCGATGGGATGGGATCCAGTGGGCAGGTGGTTGGGTTACTGGATTTGATCAGTTGAAGGACAGCATCTGTGGAAAGAAAAGAAAAACAGTTTAAGGGATTGAGAATGAGATGATGCGGTCTAGTGGAAGGTATGGGGACAGAGGGAAAAGACTGGCGGATTCTATCAACCTTCTCCTCAAAGAAGGTGACAAAATCCTCAGGGGTGAGAGAACAGGGTGCAGGGGGAGGAGGAGGGTTGAGAAGAGAGGAGAAAATGTTGAAGAGCTTGTGTGGATCAGATGCTGATGCTTCCAGTTTCCCTTTGTAGAATGATGACTTTGCAGCAGTAACTTCAAGTTAGAACTTGGGAAGGAGAGATTGATAGGAGTGAAGATCCGAGTCAAGCTGGGATTTCCTCCAACTTCTCTCAGCCTCCCTTAGATCTTGTCGGTTGCTGCGCAGGACACCTGCCAGCCAGGGGGCAGATGGGAAAGATCTTGCTGGCCTGGAGGAGAGAGGACACAGAAGGTTAATTGCAGATGAGAGTGAAGAAAGGAAAGCATCCATAGCCATGTTCAATGAGAGAGAGGAAAATGAGTCAGGATGGGGAAGGGTGTTCAGGATGGTTCTGAAGCTGGTGACTCTAATTTAACTAACTACCTCTCTTTAGCAGACAAGAAACATCTACCTTCCTTCTTTGAGGGTGGTTTAAACATAAGGTCTGTAGACAAACAGACAAGTTATGAAAACAAGCAAGCAAGCAAGCAAAATTTATTTATATAGATGTAGATGATTTTGCAGAAGAAACTATTTTAACTAGTTCATTTTCTTGAAGTAAGGTAAATGATTCCAGCCTATCTGCAGTGACTGTAATATTCTCAGGGTCTAGACTGGCATTATAAGCCAGCAGGTTTGTAGAGTTTAACTGTATGTTCAGAATTTTCTGTCTAATTTTTTCAATTTTATCACTAAAGAAATTCATAAAATCATTGCAGCTATAGGCTAATGGCATCTGGGGTTCAGTGACTTTTTTGTTCTCTGTTATTTTAGAAATTGTGCTAAATAGTAATCTAGGATTGTTCTTATTGTTTTCTATGAGACAGGAGAGATAAGCTGAGTGTGCTGCCGTAAGAGCTCTTCTATAGTCTATAAGGCTCTCCTTCCAGGTGGACTGGAACACTTCTAATTTAGTCAGACGCCATTTTTGCTCTAGTTGTCTGGCAGTCTGTTTTAAAGCTCGAGTGTGATCATTATACTAAGGGGTGAGTGTTTTTTGCTGTACTCTTTTACTTTTTAATGGAGCTACACTATCTAAAGTAAATCGAAAAGTATCCTCTAAGAACTTAGTCATAATATATAACTCGGTAGGATTAGATGGACAGCGGACAGAAGCTGATAACTGCGGAAGGTTTCTGATAAAGCTGCCAGCTGTGGAGGAAGTTATAGTCTGCTTGACACAATAACATGGTGATGAACGAACATTACCACTAAACTGAATTTCATAAGAGATTAAGTAATGGTCTGAGACGGCTGTGCTCTAGGGGAGAATGGCTAAGTTATCTATGTCTACACCAAAGGTCAGTATTAAGTCTAGAGTGTGGTTGTGATAGTGTGTGGGCCCTTTTATAATTTGGGTGAAACCTATGGAGTTTATGATAGATATAAATGCCTTACTTAGTGCATTGTGAGGATTGTCAATGTGGATATTAAAATCTCCGACAATTATTATTTTACTTCAAAACATTATTAAGCTTGATAGAAACTCCTGTAAGATAAAAAGATAAAAACTCCTGAATTCCTGTAAGAACTGAGAATACGGACCGGGCGGCCTGTAAATTGTACTTAATAAAAATGAGTTTTTATTTGTTCCTTGATCAAGTATATTAAGAAAAAGAACTTCAAAGGAAGAGAATGTATATCCTACTTTCTGGCTCACGCCTAAGGTTTTAGTATGAATGGTTGCTATACCTCCACCCTGGCCACTTAAACGAGGGCTATGTGCATGGCTGTAGCCTATGGGAGTGGCTTCATTTAGACTAAGGTATTCATTGGGTCTAATCCACGTTTCTGTGAGGCACAGAGCATCAAAATAGTGATCTGTAATAATTTCATTTACAATAATAACTTTAGATGTAAGGGATCTAATGTTAAGCAGTTCTAGTTTTAGACCAAAGGTGCGGTCATTGCAAACTGGTATAACTGGTCTATTATTAATCAGGTTACTAGAGCAAACTTTTCAAGGCTTTTTGATGCTTTGTTTTATTCGAGGAACAGACACAGTCTCAATTGTATTTATACATTAAGTATTTGTAGAGGTGCTAGCAATCGGCTTATTTTTAGCAGTAACATTAGCATGATTAGCTATAACATTTCTATATTTGGTGCTACTTACATGGCCTTCAATTTGCAGTAATCTTGATGTTCTGTGAGAGGACAACGGATCACAGACAACTAGGGTGAAGCCCATCCCTCCAGTAGAGCACTGGCTGCTCCCAAAACGAGGACCAGTTAGCCGCATAGCCCAAACCGTTGCAAAACAGCAAAGGTTTCAGATCTGATCTTGGAGCGTTCTAGCTAATTCTGACCTGTCTCCCTGACTAAGGCCGGCACAGACTTAGGAGTTGAGCCTCTGGTCGAAAATGCAGACTCCAACTCCCTAAAAGTTACGGGCCCTAGAGTTTTGTTAAACTCTTGGCCACTCCAATTTGGGGGTCGAGCAAAGTGTTGATAGGTTTCCTTACCTAACGGGTAATTAGCCATTCCTTGTTCTAGGATTCTTATTGGTTGTGCATAATTTTAGGAATGCCTTCTTCAGAATCACTGCCTTCTTTGTTTCAGTTAGTTTGAAACAAAGAAAAAGGAACACTTATCATCTAATTGGCTTAATCTTCCAAAATCAAGGAATGAACAGAATATTCAGGTATGTTTATAAGAGAGAGTTTAATCCCTCGGTACCTGATAAACAACACATGTTAAAGAACATGGGTAATGCTTGCCTATAGTATCTGAATATTATCCAGTGCCTGAAGAAATAAAATTGACAACAAAAGAAAAAGAACAAAGGGAATAAAAGAAAGAAAACCACATTCAGGATACATATTGATAACTGATCTAACTCATTGCAATTAACTGGTTGTCTCTGTCTGTTATTAAAGTTAGACACTACGGGGGTGTTGTGGTTCCATATCTAAATTGTCAATAAAATCTAAAAAGGCTAACTTTATTATAGATTCTCATAACAACATTGTTCTTGATATCTCCCAACTTCTTGAAATTAACCCCATTGAATGGTGGCAATTCTGTATTGGTGCAGTCCATAGAACATGATTTCTGTTCATTCATAAGTTTATTTAAAAGTTTGGGGAGATCTGCAGCTGGATTCCAGGCCAGAATTTCTGGTATGGTATGCCAGATGGAGCAGGAAGGGGCTTGTGAGCCTTCCACTATGTCCACATTCCCAAGATAACATGCTTTTAAGCCTTACACTGGCCAGGCAAGACAGAGACAATTGCTGAAGTGGAACTGTAGAAGGTTTATTTACAGAGATATTAACAACTATATACAATATAAACAACCAAAGGGGTTTTAAGCACAAAAAACACATACCAGGACAATCCAGGGTCATAAACCGGAAAAGGCAATGTCAGAGGAAAGGCAAAAAGGAGAAACAAAGTCCAGGCAGAGGTCAAAACCAGATTACAGGGGTGAACAAGGCAAAAATCCAAAGAAGAGGTAAAAAGACGAAAGGGATCAGGCAGGACAGAGGAACGCTTTGTACGCACGAAAGGGCAATACTCTGCGTCGAACAGAGGAAAATGGCGTCCTTAAGTACACCGGAGCACAGGTGATCAGAATTGCGTTGCGGAGCGTGCGCCGTGACGTCATCGGCATTGTAGTCCACAGAGTCATGGGAACTGTAATCTTTCGGCTCCGAAGCGCTCCCAGGCGCAGCGGGAGCGGTGCTGTATGTTTCTAATGTAAATAATACTGTAGGAATGTTGATGAATGTGGATTTTGTATTTTGCATCTGAAAATGTGTTTGTATTGAAATAATATTCCTTAATAAAGTTTGTTATAAAAAAAGCAAGAGAGGCAGACGGAGCCGTGGCAGGCGTGACACCGTAAAACTTGTTGGCAAACTATTCCTGTTTGATGACCTCGGTCTGAACTTCAGGAAAGTTCAGGAAAGTGGAGAGTCCTCCTAAACAGATGTGATTCTGGGTCACCCAGATTGTGGGTGTTTGCTACACACCTAACATCAGTACCTGACCTCACAAATGCCTTTGTGGCTGAATGAAATCCTCACAGTGCTGTTCCAACATATAGTGTAAAGCCTTCTTAGACAAGTAGAGGCAGTTAGTGCAGCAAAGGAGAGAAGAATTGTTGGAAGAGCAGATATCTACAAACTGTCAGCCATGTCATATACCTTCTGGTGTTTAGTTTATAATATACAAATATATACTGTATACATTATTATTGGGTAAAATAACATCAGCTATTAATATGGCAAGTGATTATGGTAGTTTATATGGACTGGTACCCAGGAACCAAACCATTTTTCCATCTTTTAAAGCCAAAAAGGGCAACTGGGGTAAAAGAGCTGATACTCTACAGCCAGGTCCAGATCATCCCATGGGTATTATGGGCATGTGCAAAGAGCCCTAGGCCACTAGGGGACCTTCCTGTGAGCTGTTATGAGAAAATCTAAATGGCTGTTTTGATTTGGGATGGGAACTTCACTAGCAGCGTAGTGGAATTTGTCATTGTGTTATGGCTGATCATAATCCTGTGTGTGTCTGTTTGTAATGTCTGAGTCATTTTCTTTTCCAGTCACTGAATAGCAATCATTCGACTATCCACTATAACCTCAGTTAAGTGTTATTTGTTTTTTTGGCACTGAGCTAACATTAACCTTTGTATGTACTTGATTTGAAACTTCAGACATTCAAATGTCATCTCAGATGTATCTGGGAACCCTGTTAAAGCGAGACCTGATAGAGTAGAAGAAACCCATTTCCAAGTCAAATATAAATGTCAGTCGCCCAAGTTAAAGAAAAAAGTTGCATGGCCAACATTTGCTTGATAGTTTGAGTTTTTAAGTTTGCTGCTTTTTGTTCTCTTTTTATTATGTAGCACCCCTACCCTTTATACCTGCCCTGAGGTATAGCTTTATTAGGGGAAGGGCCCAGGTTCCGAAATCTCTTAACTGATAACTTCTGACTTCTGAGTCTAGTAAATTTTCCCTCTGCTGTTACGATTCTATACTTGCATTTTACTTGCATTCACATGAAAAAATACATAAATTCCAGTACTATTGTGAAGGTTATGCTACCAAGACCTCAATACAAGTAACTCTAACAGTGTAGTATTTCCTCCAATTTTGACAATGACATATAACCAGAATTAAGCAAAGGAAGAGCAAAGCTACAGGAATAAAAGTCAAACACTTAACTTGTGGTGGGTTTTTTTAGTTTAGTTTTGTTTTTTTTTACCACACTTTTGTCACCATATAGACAGGTTTCAAATGAAAAAAAAACAAAACAAAAAAAACAACACGCTAATAAGCGTTATCACTGCTCCTGCATAAACTACTTTCAGAAATATGGCTAGACATTGAACTCTCAGTCTGTGACTGAACATAGAACAACTTACACCCTTGTGTAGGCCCTCCTCCCCCTCTGACAGAGAAATTCTCTTAAAAGGACAGTCACCCAAATATATGACGACAGATTTCTGTCCTCTAGTCTCACTAGTACCGTTGACTATTATACACTAATTTTCAGCTGGGCTACACCCTCTACACCTACTCACTTCATACTGGTCAGTGGACCCCCCTTTGTCCAGTTCTTCCCGTTGTCGTCTCTGGGTAATTTGAGCCCGAGTCACAGGTTTATGGAATGACTCTCATTCATCTGGCGAAGTGGACAACCTCAACATCTCTCCTATAGGTAACAGGTGATCTCTGTGCATGGCTTTCATGCTTCCCATTCCCCTCTCTGGCTTCAACTGATACACAGGTATGTCTGGCAATTTGTTGATCACAAAGTAAGGCAATGAATTCCACCTATCCTGCAGTTTGTGTTTTCCTGTGAGACCAAAATTCTGGATTAATACCCTGTGAAGAACTTTAAGTAGTCTTTCTTCATGTTCTTCCAAAGTGCGACCAAATACGATAATGTCATCGAGGTACACAATAACCTGGAGGAGATGCATATCTCCTACTGCTTTCTCCTTCAGCCTCTGAAAAGTACCAGGGCTTCCAGTAATGGCTTGAGGCATACACTCAAACTGGAAAAATCCAAGTGGGCATATGAAAGCAGTCTTTTCCTTGTCCTCTTCAGCCATCGCAATCTGATAATACCCACTCCGTAGATCAAGTACAGAGAACCATTTACTCCCAGCAAGACAGTCTAATGCATCATCAATCCGGGGAGAGGTGTATTGATCTGGTTTTGTCCTTTGTTGAGAGTATGATAGTCGACGCACATACGCACTTTTCCATCCTTTTTTCTTGTGATGACGATAGGTGACACATACTGACGCCTGGATTCCTTAATAATTCCTGCAGCCAGGAGATCTTTTAGATGACGATGTACATACTCAATGTCCGCAGGGGCAAGGCGACGTGATCATTCTCTGAATGGTGTGTTGTCATTTAGCCTTATGTGGTGTTCAACTCCTTTGGCTAGGCCCACATCCCATTCATCCACTGAGAACACACCTCTTCTGCCTGATAGCTTGTACTGTAGTCTGTTCTTCCATGTCTCTGGAAGTGGTGACTCCCCAAAGTCAAACAGACCTGGGTCAACCTTTGCTGGACATTGAACTTTCTGTGCCACAGTCACCGTGTCAGTAGAGTAGGCATGGGCCACTACAGTCCCAACAGGTACAAAAGTGTCTTTGAGAGTTTCATTTTGAATTAGGATTCTGATGTTATCCTCTCCTCTCCATGGATCACCACCTTATTGTGGTGGAGGGGTTTGTGTGCTTGAATGATCCTAGGAGCTATGTTGTCTGGAGCAAAAGCTCCTGGTAGGCAATCTGGGCCTAGGTGACAGGCCAGACAAAGTGTGATCCATAATCACCCCTATGAAAACAAGAAAGCAGGACTTGTGTACCCTGCCCGGATCAGGGTTACCGGGGCCCCACCCTGGAGCCAGGCCTGGGGGAGGGGCTCGCCAGCAGGCATTCACTCATGGTGCCCGGCCGGGCCCAGCCCGAAGGAGCTACATGAGTCCCCCCTCCCATCAACCCACCACAGATGGGAGGGGCAGTAGTAGGGGTTCGGTGCACTGTGGATCGGGCAGTGTCCGAAGGCATGGGCCTTGGCATTCTGATCCTCGGTTGCTGAAACTAGCTTTTGGAACTTGGAATGTTACCTCACTGAAGGGGAAGGAGCCTGAGTTGGTGTGCGAGGTTGAGAGATACCGGCTAGATATAGTCGGGCTCCCCTCAACACACAGCTTGGGCTCTGGGTCCAATCTCCTTGAGAGGGGCTGGACTTTATTCTTTTCTGGAGTTACCCATGGTGAAAGGCGGCGGGCAGGTGTAGGCTTTCTCATAGCCCCTTGACTTGACGCCTGTAGTTGGGGTTTTCTCCGGTGGACGAGAGGGTAGCTTCCTTATGCCTTCGGGTTGGGGAACGGGTCCTGACTGTTGTCTGTGCTTATGCACCGAACAGCAGTTCAGAGTACCCAGCCTTCTTAGAGTCCTTGGGAATGGTGCTTGAAAGTGCTCCTCCTGGAGACTCTATTGTCCTACTGGGGGACTTCAACGCTCACGTGGGCAACGACAGGGAGACCTGGAGGGGTGTGATTGGGAAGAATGGCCTCTCTGATCTGAACCCGAGTGGTGTTCAGTTTTTGGACTTCTGTGCAAACCACAGTTTGTCCATAACAAACACCATGTTTGAACACAAGGATGTCCATAAGTGCACATGGCACCAGGACACCCTAGGCCGCAGTTCAATGATTGACTTTGTAGTCGTGTCATCGGACTTGCGGCCATGTGTTTTGGACACTCGGGTAAAGAGAGGAGCTGAGCTGTCAACTGATCACCACCTGGTGGTGAGTTGGATCAGGTGGTGGGGGAAGATGCCGGTCAGACCAGGCAAACCCAAACGTATAGTGAGGGTTTGCTGGGAACGTCTGGCAGAAGAACCTGTCAGATTGATCTTCAGCTCACACCTCCATCAGAGCTTTGACCAGATATCGGGGGAGGTAAGGGACATTGACTCAGAATGGGCCATGTTCCGCTCCTCCATTGTTGAAGCGGCTGACTGTAGGTGTGGTCGCTAGGTAGTTGGTGCCTGTCGGGGCGGTAATCCTCGAACCGGGTGGTGGACACCCCAGGTGAGAGATGCCGTCAAGCTGAAGAAGGAGTCCTACCGGGCATGGTTGGCCTGTAGGACACCAGAGGCAGCTGGCAGGTATCGACAGGCCAAGCGATCTGCGGCTTCAGTCGTTGCCAAGGCAAAAACCCAGGTGTGGGAAGAGTTCGGTGAGGCCTTGGAAAGTGACTTTAAGTCGGCTCCAAAAAGATTCTGGCAAACCATCAGGCGACTCAGAAGGGGAAAGCAGTGTGCCACTAGCACTGTATATAGTGGAGAAGGTGTGCTGCTGACTTCGACTGAAGACGTCATTGGGCGGTTGAAGGAATACTTTGAGGACCTTCTCAATCCCACTGACACGTTCTCCAGTGAGGAGGCAGAGTCTGGGGACACAGGAATAGGCTTGTCCATTACTGAGGCCGAGGTCGCTAAGGTAGTTAAAAAGCTCCTTGGTGGCAAGGCTCCAGGGGTGGATGAGATCCGTCCGGAGTTCCTCAAAGCTCTGGATGTTGTGGGGCTGTCTTGGCTGACAAGCCTTTTCAAAATTGTATGGACATCGGGGCCACTGGATTGCCAGACTGGAGTGGTGGTGTCTCTTTTTAAAAAGGGGGACCGGAGGGTGTGTTCCAACTACAGGGGAATCACACTCCTCAGCCTCCCTGGTAAGGTCTATGCAGGGGTACTGGAGAACAGAGTCCGGCTTATAGTCGAACCTTGGATTCAGGAGGAGCAGTGTGGGTTCCGCCCTGGTCGTGGAACACTGGACTACACACTCAACTTATGCTAGGGAGAAAAATCGTTGCTGGCTTGTTACGGCGCTAGAGTACGTGGTGGCCGAAAAAACAGAAAATGGCCCCTTCGCTTCATAAAGCAAACAAAATAAATGCAATCCTTTGGGAACAATATCAGTCAACCGTCTGTCTAGATTGACTCCAAGAACTCAAACCTTGCTGTTTTTACCCCTCTGGAACAAGCTCTGCACAGGCCCAGTCCTTCAAGCAGGCTAGCAGACTCAGTTCTGTCTCCACAACAGTCAGAGTGAAGCATTCATTTCGCAGGGGCTGCCACTAATTCCTGTGTAAACCATCTGAGCCGGGCTCAGTGATTAGCTTAGCAATAGTCCATATACAGAGCTAACGGTTAAGTTAAACCAAACTGTAAGTCTGGTAAATGACTAGAACTCACTCAAACCAAACATGAACTGAATTAGTTCACCTAAGCAGAATTCTACAACTAACATAAAAGTACACTGACCAGCTAAACTGTCTAATTTCAGCCGAAGCTTGACTTTCACTCTTTCTTTTTCCAGCCCAAGAACCAATTATGTAAATTTCAGCTGTATGAATTTAATTGACACCATCTTTATTAACCTGTGTGTGCTGTCATTAATGTGGGTGTAATCTTGCTACTGTTGTGTCTTGGTTTGGAGGAGGGGAAGACCCAATTTACAGTGGTGACAAAGCCAATGCTGCAGTCTTCTACCATCATAATGGTGCCATAGTTGTTTTTTCAAATAGTGATGATGTGAAGGTGATGAAGGAATCTCCATTGACACCGTCGTGCATCAAAAAAAAGAGTTTATTTGCATATAAAGATTGGTGTCAAAATCAGATACTTGGGTTTGTCAGAGAGAATGAAGCCAAAACCATCTCTGACAAAAAAAGCTCTGACTGCTCACTTTTATAGACTGCTTGTTTACATGAAAATGTAGCACACATGTGGGACTGATTAAATGACCTCAACTGTCTGGAACTGAGAGAGAGGAAGAGAAAGGAGCCCATCTCCCATGGGACCTTGGGCTTTAGACTTGGGCCCCCTTAATTTAAACATTCCATATGAAATTTCAAACCCACACAATTGGATTATATGAGGCCCCAAGCTAAACACTGGATTTCATATGAAACACAGATACGTAACCATCATATAGTTTGCTGTGATATTGTAAAAAGTCCATGACCACCCAAAAAAGATATGCAGGAGCCCACCAAACATTTGCGCCCAGGGGCCGGTAACTTGATGGTACAGGCCCGTCCTCAACAGGAGTATCTAGGCTTTTCCACAAAGAGTGCTGGTTTTAAATTCAAAGAGCAGGAGCACTAATTGTTGATTGATTCTAATTGTTTGGTTAGTGGGTCTGAGTCCTGCCCTTTGCAGATGGGACTCCTGTTTAGGGTTGTAATAATACATGGCATCTTTAGGCGACAATGACAATGTGAACACTTAAACTGAATTTATTTCAGTTGAAATAGACACTGATTACTTTTGATCTTCACTAACTAAGATGCAATGTATGTTCCTGAAAGGACCGGCCGTTTTTGGTCCGTTCATGAAGAGGAACCAGAGAGTGGATCACCTGTCCTGTGGAAAGCCTCAGTCGCAGCGGGAGCGCTCGGTGCAGGAAGACAGAACGACTCTCTTAATCAATCAAAGAGTTTATTAAGTCTTCTGCACAAAGAAAGAAGGGCACTCCTTCTTTTATACAAACACGTCCTGCCCTGTTGCGTACAAGCAAACAGGGTGGACCCAAATAAGTTGTCTAACAGTCATGAAATGCTAAGCTGACACTCACGGACCACCGGAACTGCCCAAAGGAGGGGGGCTTCTGCTCTGTGTACGATAATCTTACCTACGAAAGAGAACAAATGGTTCTGGACAGAATGTTGTCCCGATAAGAGGAGCAAGTTGTTTGTGCAAAACTGCCAAGGACAGTAGCTATGCTTGCTGCAAAGTCTGCTTAGAGCAGAGTTAGAGCAGAGTTAACCCTTTCAGTTCCAATGTGCTTCATTAGAGAAGTCCAAAAAATAAAGTTTTCACATATATTTGAAGTCTTGTCATGTAGTCGATCAGCCAAGACATGTTGGGTGTCTTAATTTCTCTTTCGTATTACACTGGAGCTCTGAGTCTAATGTTGCTAACGAGTAAAACGGGGGAAATTGCTGTGGAATTTCTTTTTTCTTCTGACTATATTTTCTCTTTCAGGTGGGAACAGTAGATGAAGTGGATGAGACTCTATTCCAGGATATGGATGATTTAGACTTGGATGAAGACGACCCTGATTATGAGGGCAGTAATGAGGACTAAAGTGGTCAAATGGTCAGCCTGAACGTGGACACACATGGCCATTCAGACAGCAGGCTAACCATGCTAAAAAGGAACTTTTTTTCCAGGCTACAGGATTCTGCATATTTTATTGGAACTGTTTAATATGATCATTTCGACTGTTATGCCATTAAATCCCATCAGTCAGGAGCTGCTGCTATTTCACATTCTTCATTTCTGTCTGTTTTCATATCCTCACAGAAATCAATAATATTGGAGTTGAAAATGCTGTTAGGAGTGAATTTTCTCTTTTCTGAAATCTGAGAAAAAGCTACTGTCTGCCCAAAACTTGTTTCACAGTTGATTTTAAGTTGAATTAAAATAAATTGGATTATGTCGCCCATGACTTTCAAAATGCTAGAAAACTCAAAAGTGCTTTTTGCATTGTCCATTGGTAGCAGTACAGCTGCTTGTTTTCCCTTCTTTTTCTCTGGGTCCTTAAACCAGGATTTGTAATCTTATCCACAAAGGGCTGGTGTGGCTGCAGGCTTTTATTACAACAAAACAGGAGATTACCTGTTCAGCAGTTTGAAGACTGAAACCAACTGATTGAATAAGTTGAATCAGGCGTGCTCCAGCTTGTTTTAAGGGAAAACCTGCAGCCGCACAGGCCCTTTGTAGACATGATTGAACACCCCTACCCTAAAATGTACCTTTTTTCACATTTACCATTATCGATATTACATATTAAAACATTCCTTCACTCCTTTTAGGTAGTTGTTAGGTAATTTCTGTAGAAAAAACTACTTCACTTGAAAAACTCTGAATAACTGATGCATTCCTATGTAGTGTTTGGAAGTTTTTTTTTTTTGTTCTTCTTGTCATGAAAATTTGATGGTAAAAAAACAGCCAAGGATAGGAAAAGAAGACACGCAGTTGAAGATATATGAATAACTCAAGCGCCTTTAAAAACGGTAGTTTGGACAAAAATTCTCAGAACTCTAATTCAATTTTCTCTTTACTCCAAATGTAGCTCATCAGCCACGTATTTCTTATGTGACGTTTACTTCTTTAGTTTTGCATCACACATTTTTGAGTAGTCTAACATAAGGAAGCCAAAGTTTATTGAAAGCGTAATATTTAAAATATATACAATTTTCCATTTTAAAATATTGCATTTTTAGCCATGTATTCACATCAGTATGCCAAAAGGCTTATCCATGACCTTTATTTTCCAGAAGTGGGCAGTAGAGATCTAGTAAAAAATCACTTAATTTTGAAAAATAGTCAGCACTTGTTTAAGGACAACTAATATCCAGTGTAATAACAATAATAAGAGCTACTAAATTACAAATACAGTTTCTTTCAAGCACAAATGATCAATGTATAAAACACCCTTTTAAATTAAGATTAATGAAGCACTGTATTAGAAAATGATAACGTTCCACAAAACATCAGAGCACCGTCAGCAAGAATCAACTCAAAAGGTTTGTATCTGACCATTTTCAACTCATTCTGTTACTGCAGTCCCTAAATAGTAGTAATGTTTAGTGTGAACGTTTGAAAGGCCTACAAGAAGCTGTGAGATGAATAACAGTAAAAGGTACTTATTAACCACATTTTAAATAGAACATTATGGTTTGATGAGGTCACTCTAGTCCCACACAAAGGAAAGCAGCACATCCTTCATCTTTTCCTGGAACACCTGGTCAAACTGCTCACTCTGAGCCACAGTGAAGTGATTCTTCCAGTCACCCACTGTACCTGTTGAACATAATAAGTAATATATTCACTGAGTCACCAGTTTATTAAGTACTCCTACCATATAACTATACTCTCTGGAATTATAAACACCCACCACCAACAGCCCGCAATGTGTATCCACATATTTGACTGGCACTGAAGGTGGTTTATGCCGTACCTTTCCTCAGGAAGCTGCCGTTCTGCTGGTCCAGCAGTGAGATGGGGATTTGTTGGTAGTTAGCCTGCTTGTTGTTGAGCATGTTTTTGAATGTGCTGTGTTTCACCACATCCTCCAATTCATTTTCACTTAGGTCTTTCCCCAAAAACACACAGATTCTCTCCACCTCTGACCGCAGATCCTGAAAAAAAAAAGTTCTATTCATTTGTCAGGTCTTCAGTAGGAGAAGTCTAAATAATGGGAACAAAAAAGTGGAACTTTATCCTTTCAAATGAGCAAACAAACACAAAATTAAATGTTATGTGCAGAAGATTGTTGTGCTCCTCCTTAATCTCTACATTTTTTATTCAGTTATTCATTTAGGGTTTATTTTGCAATAACTACATACATTGGTTAGTCACTGCTATGAATTATTTAGTAACTACTATGAGTTATTCAGACCTCAATATGATGATTTGCTCTGAATTATTCAATAGCCATTATGAATTATTCAGTAATAGGAATTAGGCAGTAACCACAATGGATATTCAATATCCACAAACTCAGTTCTTAAAAAGTTGGGACAGGATGTAAAGTGGAAATTAAAAGAAAAAGCAATGATTTGTCCATGAAGTCCATTCTGACTTGTGTTTTAAAGGAAGTAGTACAAGATATTTAAAGTTTTATCTTGACTTTTTCATTTTTTGGTAAATATACACACATTGTGATGCCTTCAACACAGTCCAAGACAAATAGTCCAGTTGTTTAAGAACGTTCAACAATGTTTGCAAGGACCATAGGTATTTCCCCCTCTACTGTGCATATTTCCACCAAGATTCAAAGAATTTGTGAAAACTAAGCCCAAATACCACAACTGAATGCCCAATATTTTTGGCACTGCAGTAAAATCAGACATACTTATCTCATAGACATCACTGACTGGGCTCTGCAATGTTTTGGTGAACCACTGTCAGTACACAGAGTTCATTGCTGAACTGTGACACAGCGGAAACAACATATCAACAATGTCCAGGAACACCGTTTTCTCAGGTACAGATTATCTGAGATGCACTGATGTATGGTGGAAACGTGTCTGACAAGTTTTGGTTTTGTGAGTACATGTCCCTGTGGCACGGATAAAATGCAAACCATCTTCTCTGGGCTGTAGCTTATCTGAAACGCACTGATGTGTGGTGGAAAAATGTCTGACATGCAAACAAGTAGATTTTTATCAGCCCAAACTTTAGAATCTAGGGTTTGTTGTGATTTGGTGAATACAAGTGCCAATGCCATGGGTAGCTTGCTCATCTGTGAAGGTCCTATGACTGCTGAGGGGTACATATGCATTTTGAAGCAACATATGCTGCCACATAGATAACATGTTTTTCAGGGACATCCCAGCTTTTTTCAGCAAAGAAGCAATGCCAGAATCACTTTATGTCTACTATGAACAGATGAGATTTATTAAGTATCTATTTTGAATCATTTATGTTAAAAGGTCTTAAAATTGGCTTTGAAGAAAGATTAAAATAAAAAAGCACTGAAAGAAAAAGTAAAATTCCGCGACATGTTATACCAAAAATGGACAATAAAATTTTCCAAAGAAAATGCAAGTTAAATTTCAAATCCCCATATAAATACCTATAACAACAACAAAAATATAATTCACAAATAAAAATAAGTCTTAAAAAAAAATAAAAGCCAAATATAACTTTTGGAAGGGTAATAAGCAGCATGAACCTTGATCATGTCTTCATAGGTGATATACAGGAAGTTCATTTCATCTCTGTGAGAATACCAGGTTTTAATGTGCTCAAACCAGCAATTTCCGTAAACTGAAACGAGAGAAACCTTGTTTTAGTCTTCGCTCCACACATACACTCAGCATTCATTTTAAAGGGCCCATGTCATATTTTTCACACTTATTTCAATTTCATGTAATATGTTAACATGTCAAAGTTTCAAAACATTCGTTCACTCCACAGTACAAACACACACACATACACATACACACAAACAAACACACAAGCAAACACACAGAGTGTTCTAAGCTGCTTAGAGTAAAACAGCTGCTGAGCAAAACAGCTCAGTTTAAAATAACTGAGTTTGTGATTAATTGACTTTGAAGTTAGTATTTTAGCTCAGATTGTTTGTCTTATTTTTTGTGATGCACAAGCTAGGACAGCCAGTTTGTATATATCAGTCTTGAAGACACAGTTACAAAACAGCCTAATTAGTTATGAGGGATAAAGAATTACAAAAAGAGGTACAAAAAATTATCATCTGTTTTTGGTACATAAACTCACCCACTTCATAAGACTTCAGGGGAAAAATAAGATACAAGAAATATGTAATATTGTATAAAATGTGGAATGTAAAAAGTGCTTAAAGTGATGCTGAAAGGGCATTTCACCTTGTCCCTCCATGAACTTCTCATAAAACTCATTGAAGTCTTTCGGAGTCTCCAGCATACAGGCGTATTTGTGGAAGTGGTAGTAGGACACCAAAATGTCTTTTGGATTTCTTGCCACGTAGATGACCTTTCAGTGATCGGGACAAGAGAAAACAAAACCATTATACAGTAATTGCCATGGAAAAAAATATACCAGTGGAAAAAGACTCTCAGTGCTTAGACCATGTTAGACACCACACAGTAGTTTGTAAGCACTTTCTTTGAATACAAACATAAGCATGTAAAGTACAAACCTCAGTTCTGGTAAAAAAAACAACAATCAGTGATTAGTAAACTATTAATCTGTATTACAAAAAGGACAGAACAAAAACATATTTGATTTACCTTAGAAAAGATTATTGTTTTTTGTAAATATGTGCTTATTCTAAATTCGAGCACATGCAGCATCTGATTACACAACCATGCTATTGTTAAATGTGTAGAATGTGGCTTGGTGTTTTCAAGTATTCCTCTATACTGTGACACTGTGGCCTGGCATTGCAACTTGAAACTTGCAACAATGTGGTTGGTACTTTTCATTTCTGTTATTTTCATAAACAATGTGAAAGTTTGACCACAATACATGTTCCCACTCTGTATCAGTCACATTATAGATCAGCTTGAGCTCAGAGAAGTAGGCAGCATTTCTTAACGTATTGATATATGGCTTCCACTGTGCATTGTACAATCATAACTAGGGTTGGATGCAGAAACAAAGTCTGTTCGTCAAAGTATTCCAGAGCCAGTGCAATGATATCCACCACAAAATCATACCAGCTTTAATGCAGTGCCATCTGAGGGATCAAATATCTTGGGCATTCAGTTGTAATTTTATGGTCTTGCCCTTTACACACAAGATATTTCTCCAGATTTCCCAACTCTTTCCTGATATTATCTTAAAATCCTTGTGAACATCATCCCATCCTTACTCTGAAATGATGACCTTTCCGGGAATGCCTCTTTTACACCCAAGCATTATTGCTATGCCTGTTTAAGATGCCTGTTAAACAGCTTCTGTCCCAGATTTTGGAGCACGTTACAGCAATTTCAGAATGAGTGTATATTTATAAAAAACAAAGAAGTTTAGATAAAACATTAAATATCTTTTCTTTGAACTGTTTTCACTTAAAACACAAAGTATATTTACAAAATCACTGTTTTCTTTATTTTTCATTTGTATTTCACACACTGTTACACCTTCTTTTATTACTGTGGCCTATATTTTTACTTTCTTTTAAAACAGTTGCCACTTGCATTGAACATCTTAAGTATTTATCTTAAGGTAAAGGATGCATTTACTGCTGCAAAGTATTTCAAATGAAATCTTAATATGCCTTAAGGATTTTTCACACTTTCCATTTAAGGATAAGTTTTATGCAGCTTTTCTAAGGTATGTGTAATTGAAGGCTTGAAGACTTGCCAGTTGTGCAAGAAAACTATATATACACACACAAGTATAAATGTAAAAACAATCACAAAAGAATCTACGCCTTGCCATTTCAGCAGTTGTACATAACAGTCCATAAGTAAAAGAATGATGTACTTATTAGCACAAAGTCACTATTCATGATTAGTCATAGAGTAGGCTGCTTAAGCAGTGTTGAGCTGTTCTGCAGTATTATGGCCTGAAGAAGAGTGGAGTCTTCCTCACCTTGCCTGTCCCCTGTCTGAGGCTGATGGGGACGAATCTGTGCTGCAGGTGTGTGACACGGATTCTGGGTGGAGTGGCTGAAATAAACTTCTCCTCACTCCCAATTAGCTCGATCCATGGCATTCGCTCAGAATTTAGTTGATCTTTAGTGGCCTCAATGTCTCCTCTGGCCTCAATCAGACTGAGGATTTGCTGGAGCCAGATGGTTCCTGCAGGTCAGAGGTAAGGGGTCGGCAGGTGTTTTAACAGATAATCCAAAGCTATTTACAATGGTAGATGAACGTTATGCTAGGCCAAAGGACTTCTACTCCCAGATGGGGTGGGGGGGGGCAGTACAGACAAGCAATAGTTGGTCTAAGCTTGTTTATGCTGGTTTGGTGCCGGTTTAGTGTTGGTTTAGCTGGTCAACCACCAGCATGACTATACCAGCATAAAAAAAAATTATCGCTGCTGTCAGAAGAAAACCTTGTAGGTCCATTTTGCTGTTTTCCAGTTTTTGACAATTTGAAAATGGCTGTGCGTAAATTTCATGAAGAATGGACCAAAAGAAACAACCCAAATGACTTGGAAAAAATTCTGGTTCCATTGACTTACATTAAAAGTAAAGTATGTTTTTTCCTTCTCCTCTAAAGTTAAAATTTTGGAGATACAAGGTTTTCGTCCGACAACAGTGGTATGCAGGTTTTGCTGGTTACTAGCATGGCTATACTGTTTCCTTTTCTACCATGGCCTGTATAACAGTGCTCCTAACTTGGATTCCCTGTGTCTACTTTGCTATACAACAGCATTAGCTTTAGACTCTGTTATGCATATAAATCAGCCTACAGATCGGTGGCTAGCAGTCAGGATATGTAGAGCGAAGTAGGGAGTTCCACTTGGGAATTCTCAAGCTGGATAAGCTGATTCAGCTTGTAAACCAGCATAGGGTATGTTTTTGTTGGAGTATGGTGGTTTAGCTGGTCAGCCAGTATGAAGAACTTGACCAAACCGGTCAACTAACAAACTGCCAAACAAACATACACTATGTTGGCCAAGCTGGTTTTACATGCACAAGGAATGTTTTCTCTAGTGTATTATTCACCTTGACCAGCTACGTGGTGTATTTTAATGTTAGAATATTTATTTCCCTGATACCTGATTTGGGGTAAGTGACAACAAAAACATCAGAGTCCTGAATCTCCCAGTTTTGGATTCGGTCAACCTCTTCTGGAGAATGGATGGCAGAGATGAGGTGAAAGCCACGGTGGGTTATCAGCTTATACTTAAAATCTTCAACATTGTCAATTCCTGGACAATCTGTCAAAAATATACATGTATTTTTAAGCAATAGAACACTTGGTATGGTATATTATGGTGAACATCATTGCTGTTGCATCATTGCATATATCCCAACTAATTTTATTCAATATAGCATGCCTTGGCTTTTATGTAACCATTTTATCAAGTAAAGAAAGAAGAGAAGCCTTAAACTTTGTTTCAAAAATATTTTTTAAAATTATCTGCTAAAAAAGTCTTTAAAAAAAATATTGTTTACTTGACATTAGAACTACTGTACTGAATGCACAGTCCCAAATCTATTCAGTAACATATTCCATTACAAAATATTAAAAGTAACAAATTATTGTTAAAAACAAAAAAACACAAACAAACCCCCGCCCCAAAAAAACTTTCTTCTTCCGGCTGCTCCCTTTAGGGGTCGCCACAGCAGATCATCTGCCTCCATCTTGCCCTATCCACTGCCTCCTCTACTTTTACACCAACCATCTCCATGTCCACCTTCACTACATCCATAAACCTTCTCTGAGGTCTACCTCTTCTCCTTCTACCTGGCAGCTCCATCTCCAACATTCTTTGACCAATATATCCACTATTCCTCCTCAACACATGTCCAAACCATCTCAACCTGGCCTCTCTGGCTTTATCTCCAAACTGCTCCACCTTCACTGTCCCTCTGATCTGCTCATTTCTAATCTTGTCCATCCTTGTCACTCCCAATGAAAATCTCAGCATCTTCATCTCCGCCACCTCCAGCTCAGCCTCCTGTCTTTTAGACAGAGCCACAGTCTCCAAACCACACATCATAGCAGGATGCACTACTGTCTTGTAAACCTTCCCTTTCACTCTTGCTGCTATCCTTCTGTCACACATCAGCCCTGACACCCGTCTCCACCCACTCCATCCTGCCTGCACCCTCTTCTTCACCTCTTTTCTACACTGTCCATTGCTCTGGATGGTTGATCCAAGATATTTGAAGTCATCCACCTTTACGACCTCTACTCCTTGCATCTTCACCTTTCCACCAGCCTCCCTCTCATTCACACACATGTATTCTATCTTGTCTCTACTGACCTTCATTCTTCTCCTCTCCAGTGCAAACCTCCACCTCTCCAGATTCTCTTCCACCTGCTCTCTACTCTTACCACAGATTACAATGTCATCTGCAAATATCATGGTCCATGGAGCCTCCTGCCTGAACTCATCTGTCAACCTTTCCATCACCATTGCAAACAAGAAGGGGCTCAAAGCTGATCCCTGATGCAACCCTACCTTCACCTTGAAACCATTTGTCACTCCAACTGTACACCTCATCACTGTCTCACTATCCTCATACATGTCCTGCACCACCCTAACATACTTTTCAGCTACACCTGACTTCCTCATACAGTACCACAGTTCCTCTCTTGGCAGTCTATCATATGCCTTCTCTAGATCCGCAAAGACACAATGTAGCTCCTTCTGACCTTCTCTGTACTTCTCTACTTACACTCTCAACACAAAAATTGCATCTGTGGTACTCTTTCTGGGCATGAAACCAAACTGCTGCTCACTGATCGGAACCTCTCGCTTTAGCCTTGCTTCAACTCTTTCCCATACCTTCATGGTGTGGCTCATCAACTTTATACCTCTGTAGTTACTGCAGCTCTGCAAATCACCCTTGTTCTTAAAAATGGGGACCAGTACACTGCTTCTGCACTCATCAGGCATCCTCTCACTCTCCAGGATTTTGTTAAACAACCTAGTTAAAAAGTCCACTGCCTTCTCTCCTAAACATCTCCATACCTCCACAGGTATGTCATCTGGACCAACTGCCTTTCCATTCTTCGTCCTTTTTAAAGCTGCCCTCACTTCCACCTTACTAATTCTCTGCACTTCCTGATCCACTATGTCTCCCCCCGTTGTCCTCCTCTCTCTATCGTTTTCCTCATTCATTAGTTCTTCAAAGTACTCCTTCCATCTACTCAACACTCTCGGTTCACTCACTAGTACATTTCCCTCTCCTTCTATCCTTTATCAGCCTAACCTGCTGTACATCCTTTCCAGCTCTATCTCTCTGTTTAGCCAAACGATACAAGTGCTTTACTCCTTCTTTACTGTCCAGCCTCTCATACAGCTCATCATAGTCCTGAGCCTTTGCCTTTGCCACCATTCCTTTCTCTATGCGACTAGTCTCACAGTAGTCCTGCCTACTTCCTTCATCTCTCTGGTTATCCCACTTTTTCTTAGCTGCCTTCTTCTTCTGAATACTCTCCTGGACTTCCTCATTCCAGCACCAACTTTCCTTGTCTTCTTTCCTCTGACCAGACGTAACACCCAACACATTCTTGCCAGTTTCTCTCACCACCTTAGCTGTAGTTTCCCAGTCCTCATGTAGCTCCTCACTGCCCCCAAGGGCCTGTTGCAATTTTTCCCTGAACTGCCTGCAACCATCCTCCTCCTTCAGCTTCCACCATCTAATCTTTGGCTCTCTCTTCACTCTCTTCCTCTTCTTTGTTTCTAATCTCATTCTACAGACAACCACCCTATGCTGCCTTGCTACACTTTCCCCTGGTACCACTTTACAATCTCCAATCTCCTTTAGGTGGCATCTCCTGTTAAGGATATAATCCACCTGTGTGCACCTCCCCGCCCCCAAAAAAACAAACAAGCAAAAAAATAATCTCCAGGTGATAATGGCAAAGGCAAAAGGTGATTTTACAGCATTTTTATTGGTCTGTTCTTCATAATGCTTTTGCAGAATGTAAAGGACAGCTGCCACTTTTAAGTGTTCTAAAAAATAAAAAAGTTTTTAAAAAGTGACAAAAATAGATACTTTTTTTTGGACAGCAACAATATTCATATGAAGATATATATTTAGAATATATTTAGAAGACATAGTGATTAGGCACAAATGGAAAACTAAACTTCATTTACTTCACATTTTTTTCTTACTGTTACTGGTTGGCGGTTTTCTTAAATGTTATTCTCCTTCATGAAAAATTCACAATTAAAAATTTATCTGAGGGATGCGCTGATGCTGCTCTAATGCTGCCTCTGCTGTACTGCTAGAGCTGTAACTCTTGTTTTCCTTAAACTGCAAAATTACCGTTGGTGGGCAACAGCTAAAGCAGAAATAAGAATTCTGGCTAAAACCTCATTAAGAATCTATAATATATAGAGTGAAACAGTAAGAGGAACCAGCCTTGTGACCGGCAGGTTGCTGGTTCGATCCCCTGAGCCGACAGAACGTGACTAATGTGGCCTTGAGCAAGACACCTAACCCCCAACTGCTCACTGGGCGCTGGGGTGTTTCACGGCATGGATGGGTAAGATTGCGGCCGTGAAATTTAAAAATATATATGCACACATATACATGCATACGTGCATACATACATGCATACATACATACATACATATACACACACACACATACACACACCGGTCCATCAGTCCAACAGTTTAAGAGCAACGTTTCTAAACATGCATTTCATCATCTACAGTCCATAATATCATCAAAAGATTCAGAGAATCTGGAGAAATCTCTGCAAGTAAGCGGCAAGGCAGAAAACCAACATTGAATGCCCGTCCCCACCTGCAGAACCACTTCTTTATTGAGTGTGTCTTGCTAATTGCTAATAATTTCCACCTGTTGTCTATTCCATTTGCACAACAGCTGTGAAATTGATTGTCAATCAGTGTTGCTTCCTAAGTGGACAGTTTGATTTCACAGAAGTTTGATTTACTTGGAGTTATATTGTGCTGTTTAAGTGTTCCCTTTATTTTTTTGAGCAGTGTACATATACATATAAGCTCTAATCTACTCACATTGCTATAGCAAAATACACTGTTTTTAAAATGGAAAAAATCTGTTTACCAATGTTTCAATTGTTCTTACCTGCCATTATTCTCGATGTATGATCTCAGCTCCACTCAGCTTTTTCTGATGACCAATACTACTGCAGTTTAAGGCTGTGGAAAAGGCTATTTAACAACCACCTACTATACACACACCCACACGCACACCTCCTCCCACACCCACTACACACTCTCACATTTGTCTTACATTACATGTAAGGACTTCTGTTGATTTCTATTGATTTCTGTATTACTGTCCTCACTTGTGCAAAATTGTCATGTCATTCTGAGGGCACACAGCCACACACTACACGCACGCACACACACATGCACACACACATGCACACACACAAACACACTCACACACATGCAGAAGCTGGTAAAACCAGCAATATTGGTGAATCAATTCAGAAAATTAATCTCAAGCAGGCACACCACAGCTCATATTACATTAAGTGGTGGATACATGCTGTACCCAGAAGTCAAGAACAAGCAAATCAGTTATGAAGTCACATTCCAATCCACAGGTCTGTTTATAACAAACTCTTACAGACCCATCCTTATCCTGACAGTTGTCATTCAGCCAGATGACTACTTCGTGCTGCTGTGTACTGTGTACTAAGTTCAAAGGACAGCTGCTGCTCTGCTACTGCAGATGCATTTACAGGAGAGTCCCTCTCAAAGCGCACTGCATTAAAAACCAACATGTTTATAACCACATCGACTTAGGATTACTTCAGAAAACCCTGGTCAATAAACAATTTGTCACTGCATCCACGAAATCTACAAATCCTACTACAAAAAGCAGAAGACATATTAACAACGTCCGCAAACAAGTTCATCTGATACAGACTTGCCCATGGTGGAAAAGTACACTGTGACCTGATGAGTCTACCTATCAGACTGGTTTTGGAAATAGTGAACGTGGTTGTTCTTTGTATCAAAAAGCAAGACGGTATCATTCTGATTGTTATCTAAAATACCACAGTGTTTGTGAAGAGAGATGTAGAAATAGAAAAAAAACTAAAAACATATAAATGATTATTTTTCTTTACATAAAAGAAAAGAAAGTATAAACTATAAGGCTGCATCTCAATATTAAAGCTCATTTATTACCTGATTTTGTATGTGTATATAAAGTGTGGCTCCTACCTTTTGACTGATATGAGTGAGAGAGGATTTTCAAACATGGCTCAATGTGACAGAATAGGTCTGCCAGGTTAATACCGGTCGGTCTTATTTTTTTGCTTTTGTCCTTTAACACACATGCACACATTGTCTCTTTTAACACTTGCTGCTCCTAAACAACCTCCTTATCCCAGCCACATGCTGTCTTGGTTATTTACCACAGTATCAGTTTAATCTCTTTTCACGACTGGGTTTGGGAGTCAGAGGCAGCTACTTACATTTAAAGATATCACCCTACTTTCTCTTAAATGGTTTTTGCCTTTCTGCATATTCACCACTAGGGGGAAGACTACAAAAAGGGCAGGTTTCCTCATCACTTTAGAGGAGAGAGGGTGATGAATAATTTTTTTATTTAATGGCTGTTACATCTGGAAATGAAATAAACAAATGGTGGTCTCTGAATGGTGTTATTGGTGAATGATCTAGGGCTGTTTTCCTTGCAAATGCCCTGGGAACCTTTTAGGATACATGGCATCATGGACACCATAAAGTCCCAGGAGACTTTGAATGAAAATCTGGGGGAAAACAGTTAAAACTTGGTTGGAGATGGATCTTTCAACAGGACAGTGGTCCAAAATATTATGTAAAGCCATACAAAGTCTCTCTCAATGCCAAGAAGACCATAAGGGGCTCATAGTGGACTTCAGGAAGCAAGAGAGAGTGCACACCCCCATCAACGGAGCCACGGTAGAGAGGGTCAGCAGCTTCAAGTTCCTCGGTGTTCACGTCGCAGAGGAACTGACATGGAGCGAAAACACCAGGTAGGTGGTTGAATCCCTGAATCCTCAGAACATTCTACACATGTACTGTGGCGAGCGTTCTAACAGCACCATCACCACCTGGTATGGGAACTGTGCTGCCATTGAACGGAAAGCTCTGCAGAGGGTGGTGCGGACAGCCCAGCACATCAACGGGGTCCAGCTCCCAAACCTTTTGGACTTATACACCAGCCGCTGCCTGAGGAAGACCAGGAGGATTCTGAAGGATTCCATCCACTCAAGCCACTGTCTGTTCTCACAGCTGCCAAGCAGGAGGAGGTACAGAAGCACAAAGTCCAGAAACAGCTGGTTCTGAGACAGTTTCTTCCCCTGGGCTGTCAGGCTGCTGAACAGCCAGTAGTGCTGGTGTGTTGGTCTGTAGGCCTGGCACTGCACCTCTTGAGTCATCATCTCCATGGACAATCTAAACCTCATCCACATCTGATCAGACTCATGATCCTCTGCACCTTCAATCTAGTATCTTGTACATCTTGTACGCCTTCTATCCATATCCTGTACAATGTGAAAGATTCTACATCGGTGTTCTGTCCCTGAGAACCTGCATCTTATTTATTATCTCCATCAGACTGACTGCATAAACGGAATGTGAACAGCAGCACATTTCATAGTTTTATTCCATAACTTATGACTACAACTGTACATTGGAATAGTGCAATATTAGCGTATATTGTGTATATGTGTATATTCAGAGTCAGTGTATATACACTCACCAGCCACTTTATTAGGTATTTATTTGCTAGTAAAATGTTGGACCCCCTTTTGCCTTCAGAACTGCCTTAATTCTTTGAGAATTAATTCATTGAACTTCTTTCAGGAAGTTGTTGGAAACATTCCTCAGACATTTTGGTTGGTTATTTGAGTTACTGTTGCCTTTCTATCATCTCAAACCACTCTACCCAATCTCCTCTGACCACTTACATCAACAAGGCATTGTTGTCCACACAACTGCCGCTCACTGGATATTTTCTCTTTTGCGGACCATTCTCTGTAAACCCTAGAGATGGTTATGCGTGAAAATCCCAGTAGATCAGCAGTTTCTGAAAAACTCAGACCAGCCTGCCTGGTGCCAACACCAATGCCACGTTTAAAGTCAGTTAAATCACCTTTCTTCCCCATTCTGATGCTCAGTTTGCACTTCAGCAAGCTGTGTTGACCACCTCTACATGCCTAAATGCATGGAGTTGTGGCCATGTGATTGGCTGATTTGCTATTTGTTTTAACAAGCAACTGAACACCTAATAAAGTGTCCAATGTGTGTATTTATTGCTTTTTCTTTATATATATATATGTATATATATATATATATATATATTGTATCTAAATTCTGTTAGGGGGCTACGCATCTAAGAATTTCACTCACTTTCCACCAGAGGAAATGTGATGTGACAATAAATGTGATTTGATTTGATTTGAAGGTCGTCAGTTCGATTCTCTGAGCCAACAGTCTACGAGCAAGGACTCACCCAGCTGCTCTCCGGGTGCTGTGGATAGAGCTGTCCACTGCTCTGGACAAGTGTGCTCACTCACCCCCTAGTGTGTGTGTGTTTGTGTGTGTGTGTGTGTGTGTGTGTGTGTGTGTGTGTGTGTGTGTGTGTGTGTGTGTGTGTGTGTGTGTGGTATTTCGCTGCACGAATGGATTAGATTGCGGAGGTGATATTTCCCTTTTGTGGGACTAATAAGGGTCTCTTAATCTAAACCTAGCTAAACCCAAAACCTGTGAGGAGTGCTAAGAGAAGACCCAGGACTCTAGAGGATCTGGAAAGATTCTGCATTGAGGAGAAGTCACAGGTTCTTTGCTTTGTAATCTCCAAATTCATTGTGCATCACTGGAGAAGACTTAATACTGTTGTGTTGGCATAGAACATCTGCACAAAGCACTGAAGGCAAGGGCAGTTGTAGAAAAGATCCAATGCTGTACATTCATGTTGGATCTAAGGAGTTTTCAAAAAGATAACAGCTGACATGTAATGGAAATATTTGTATTTCTCTAATAAATGTGGAATTAATTATGAAGTAGCATTGATATTTGTTGTATGTGTATATGTTATTCTCCTTTTGGAGTGGGAAAGCATGTCACCAAGGTTGTAGGGCTTACAAAGATGCTTAAAATATTAGCCACAGCTCCAAAAGTCAATACACTATTGACCTCAGAATAAATAATACTTTTCCCTTATGATTTCTCTTCTTTTTTGTTATTGTTTCATAGTCACTCTGCATATGTAAAACAGCTTATCACAAACCAATTTTCTATCCTAATATAAAATAATAATTTGAAGAGGTTTAACTTAGCTATTTGTATAAAACAGATTTATGTTTACTTTTTATATCCTTGATGTTATGCTACATTTAAACATTATGCATATATTTTAAAAATACACCATTTTAGATTTTGGTCAATGGTATTATCAGGACTCTTATATTACATTTTAACTTTAGTATTTTTAACTCTACCTGCTTCCTTGGGTCAAGGTGCATCAGAGGAGCAGCATTTCAGGTTATGAGAAGGTGAGTCCACACTTGCTCACTAAATTTAATTAATTTATTAATGATTTTGCTCATCAGACTGCACATACCTTCAATCTGTCACTGGTGTTATGTGCTTTAATGGCTGGCAATTAAAAGTTTGTCAAAATAATGCCATATATTACTTTTACTACAGTTTTAAACAGTTGCACAAGGTCACCAGACCACCAGTCAATTTACATGCTCACTTTTAACCAGAATGTCACCTGTGTTACACCATATTCATACAACACCAGTGACTGTAAAATATATTAACTTCTCCTTTTTACATATTTGATAATAGGAGATTTAATGGACATATTGAGATTATGGGATGGGATGAAAGAAATCAATTTTTATAAAGAATGTATCCATCTGAATTCCCACTCCAAATGGAGAGCGACCCATAGCAAAAAAATAAAAGTCTTTGTCTCTGGAACATTTAGATGGCCTGTGGAACAGGGATGGGCTTGTTACATTTCCTTCATATGAATTTCAATGGGTGCCAATAACTGTGACATGTAGTTTTATTAAAAATATCTTCTTCTTCTTCTTTCGGCTGCTCCCTTTAGGGGTCGCCACAGCAGATCATCTGCCTCCATCTTGCCCTATCCATTGCCTCCTCTACTTTCACACCAACCATCTCCATGTCCACCTTCACTACGTCCATAAACCTTCTCTGAGGTCTACCTCTTCTTCTGCCCGGCAGCTCCATCTTCAACATTCTTTGCCCAATATATCCACTATTCTTCCTCAACACATGTCCAAACCATCTCAACCTGGCCACTCTGGCTTTATCTCCAAACTGCTCCACCTTCACTGTCCCTCTGATTTGCTCATTTCTAATGTTGTCCAGCCTTGTCAATCTGCACAATCTGTTATGTGCCACTGGTGAAGAGTCAGCCTGTGACCACGCGGACAGTGAGTAGATGGTCTGAGGAGACTTATGAGGCACTGCATGATTGCTTTGAGGCTACTGATTGGCCGGCACTCTGTGAGCCACACAGAGAGGACATCGACGGGCTCACAGAGTGTATCACAGACTACGTTAACTTTTGTGTGGACTCCACTGTCCCAACCAGGACTGTTAAATGTTACCCAAACAACAAGCCATGGACATTAAGGCTCTCCTCAACAAGAAGATGAGGGCCTTCAGAGCTGAAGACAGAGGGGAGGTGAGAACGATCCAGAGGGAACTGAAGACAGCTTTCAAGGAGGCGAAGAACAAATATAGGAGGAAGCTGGAGTGGAAACTCCGGCAGAACAACATAAGGGAGGTCTGGAATGGAATGAGGACCATCACCAGCTTCAGGTCCAGTAGCAACAGAGGAGTAGAGGGCAGCGTGGATGGGGCCTTTAACAGATTTGACACTGCAGGCTCTGTCCCCACCCATCCTAACTCCTCTGCTGCCGGTCCTCAGCACCCCCTCCTCCTGATAGCCTGCCCCCCTCCTGTGACAGCCCATCTCACACCTCCACCCACTGCTGACCAGGTGAGAAGACAACTGAAGAGACTCCACACAAACAAGGCTGCAGGCCCTGATGGGGCTCCCCCGAGGGTGCTTAAAGCCTATGCCGCCCAGCTTTGTGGAGTACTTCAACATGTCTTCAACCTGAGCCTGAGTCTCCAGAGGGTCACTATGATGTGGAAGACATCCTGCATTGTTCCTGTTCCAAAGATGCCACGACCCAGTGACGCCAAGGACTACAGGCCAGTGGCACTGACATCTCATGTCATGAAGACTATGAAGAGGCTCATCTTGGATCAGCTCTGACCCTTAGTCCAGCTTTTTCTAGACCCCCTCCAGTTTGCCTATCAGCCCCACCTGGGAGTTGAAGATGCCATCATCTACCTGCTCAACTGAGTATATGCTCACCTGGATAAGCCAGCCAGCTCTGTGAGGGTCATGTTTTTTTACTTCTCCAGCGCATTTAATACCATCTGGCCTGCTCTTCTGGGTGATAAGCTCACAGTGATGCAAGTAGATGCCCCCCTTGTGTCCTGGATTGTTGACTACTTGACAGGCAGACCACAGTATGTACACCTGCAACACTGTGTGTCGGACAGAGTGGTCAGCAACACTGTTCCACAAGGAACTGTCCTCTCTCCCTTCCTCTTCACCCTCTACACTGCAGACTTCAGCTACTGCACAGAGACTTGCCACCTTCAGAAGTTTTCTGATGACTCTGCAATAGTTGGATGTATCAGCAAGGGTGATGAGGATGAGTACAGGGTGAGGATGAAGGACTTTGTTGCATGGTGCGAGTGGAACCACTTGCAGCTCAATGTGACAAAGACAAAGGAACTGGTGGTGGCCGTGAGGAGGGACAAGGCACCGGTGACCCCTGTGTCCATTAAGGGGGTCAGTGTGGACACTGTGGAGGGTTACAAATGTCTGGGTGTGTATATTAACAATAAACTTGACTGGGCTAAGAACACTGACGTCCTCTACAGGAAGGGACAAGGTCATCTCTATTTTCTGAGGTACCTGAGGTCGTTCTACATCTGCCGGACTATGCTTAGGATCTTCTATGAGTCTGTGGTGGCGAGTGCTATCCTCTATGCTGTTGCATGCTGGGGAAGCAGGCTGAGGGTGGCAGATGTCAACAGACTCAACAAACTGATCCGCAGGGCCGGTGATGTTGTGCATGTGGAGCTGGACTCGCTGACGGCAGTGTCAGAGAGGCGGACGCTGTCTAAGCTGCAGGCCATTATGGACAAAGAGAGAATGCAACAGAACAAACAGAACATCCAACACAGGTGAGAATAATCAGGGGAGGAGTCACCAAAACAAGGGGCCAGATTAGGAAACCAAAACAAGTCACCAAAACAAGGGGCCGGACTAGGAAACCAAAGCAAATGCACATGGAAGACAAAACACAACACGAACACATGGACAGGACTGGGAGGGGTCAATCGTGACAAAAAGCAAATCCTGGTTTGACCAATCAGTGCTTCAGTAAATTGTGCTCATGATGTAATTGATGATATTAACAAGTCTCTGTGAAGGCTGTGAAGGTGTCAAGGGAAAATATGGACCCAAGAAATTCTTGTTACTTTTAAAATTGTTTTTATGTTAATTTGAATTATGAATATGACTTTATTCTAATGTATACTGTGATAAATTCACTGCTGAGGTCAATTGTTTAAATATTTACTTAGATGCCTAAAACTTTTGCAACTGTTTGAAGTCTTTTTCCTCCCTTCTGACCTCTTCTTCCTTTCTCTTCTTCCTCCTGGAGCTGTTGGGCCAGCCTTATGTCTTCAGACAAATCCCCTGGAAAACAACCAACCAAACAAACAAACAAAAGCAGTAACTCTCATGTTGCATGAGAAGCTTTTATAAACATACAGGTTTAAGGCCTAAGCACAGACAAATGTTTGGTCATCCATAATATATTCATACTAAAGCCTCCCCCCCATATTTTATAGCGTATCCTAATAGAGAGGAGTATATTATGGTTGGATGTCACATTATCTATTATCTGGAACACTAGGAGGATGTACTTAGAATTATTTATACTGAAATGTCATGCTTTGAGGACAAATATCTCCTTACCTACTCTTTAACTATGAGAGATTTAATCTGAGATGAGATTTAGTTTTTCATACTGTGACCTCTGCTGTCAGGCATTTGTTTCTCGAAGAAAACAGGAGTGGAGACGCGAGGAGAAAAAAGTTTGATGAATGTGCATCTTCCCAACCAAGCAGGTCTAACTCAACTTACACAACCATGAACCTATATAGTAACCCACACCCTCTAGTTGTCTCTTTGTCTAAACGACCCCGAAGCCCCCCTACTTGATGGATGGCTGCCTCTACCTTTATAATTAACATAGAGGTGTTGAGGCCCACCTAGGAATTTACAGTCTCCCTCATGTAGAAGACAGGATGTCTCTAAAACATCCCTTCTACAAATGGCATTGCTGGATCTATTTGTTTGTGTAGTTTGTGTTTATTTGCTGTGAAAAGGGTTAATATTTGAGTAAACATGTATAAAATATTAATTAATGATATATATATATAATAACTAGTGAATTTCTGGACATTAGTGTGTTTGTTTAACCATTTGTAACGTGTGGACAGAACAGCAGATGCTCGCGGGTAAAAGTTTGAGGTTTAACGTCAGAGGTAATCAGGAAAATCCAAAAAGGGAGAAAACATAAATCGAAGTCAAAGTTCAGTCCAAAATCATAACACAAAACAGTCCAGGCAGGCAAAAGTACACTAGGGCAAAACAGTATTCGAAACCGATTCAGACTTGGCAAAAGGTCAAAACACAGGAAGCACAACGTAGAGAAAACACTCAGTAATTGCATCAAAACAATACCTCACAAAGAGTGAAACTAAAGTCCCAGCTTATATAAGTTGGAACTGGAGTTCATCAGGTGCAAGTGATCAGTACTCAGGCGACTGGGATCGCTGACAGGTGCGGGGGAAGATCACGTGATCCCCCTGAGCACTCTGGGAAGTGAAGTGCCATTCCCCTGTTGACTGTGTGACACCATTTCCAAACCTCTCCTCGAGGAAGCCCAGTGTAGTTATATGTAGTTAAAAAGCAACTCCTGGTTTGACCAATCAGTGCTTCAGTAAATTCTGTTCATGATGTAATTGATGATATTAACAAGTCTCTGTGGCGGCTGTGAAGGTGTCAAGGAAAAAATATGGACCCAAGAAATTCTTGTTACTTTTTAAATTGTTTTTATATTAATTTGAATTATGAATATGACTTTATTCTAATGTATACTGTGATAAATTGCCTTCTTATGTTGTGCACACCACATAGGTCATCATATAGGCTTCTACGCATAGACGCATGTCTAAATGTCTAAATGAAAGCCATTTGTATGCAGTCAAACCTGCACAACATTCTATCTAACAGTTAATGCACTATCTGAGTGTAGAAGACATAATTTAACGGCCTGTGGCGGGAACCATATGGGGAGAAATTGAGCTACTGACATGCTCTCATGCAAAACCAGAATAATAGTAACGTTGAACAGGTCTGTCCATAACCCTTTTATGTCACTATACTCTAATCGGAATGCTTTCACTCAAAGAAAAAAACATAATACTAAGTAGTTTTAAACTAGGAAATGAGACATGAAACTGCTTGGTTTCAGCTTTAAACCCAAGCTTATCTGCAAAAAAAGTTGTAGGAAGATGCATGCGGAGTGCGGATTGGGGAGCGTTGTGACTGTGATTCACATGCGTGGTGCAAACCAGTGAAAGGAATTCAGGTAGCAACACTCCTTCCTTTGTATTCTCAGGAATGACATTTAAACACAGCCATACTGTGCAGCTCTTTAACTCCACATACCAGAAAGAAACACCACCATCTTGTGGATTAAGAAGGAAGTGCTTTATGAAATCCTCTTAAAAAGGGTCACCAACCTTCTCCACTAAGATCCAGTGTGGCTGCAGGTTCTCATTCCAGCCAAACAGGAGCACACGTCATATGTGATGCATGCCAACAAATTCAGCCCTGTAAATACACAACACAATTCTAGGATCTTGAGAAAACAACAATGTTGAAAAACAAATTTGTGACAATTAAAGTGAAGAAGAAGTAAGTTCTGCACTAATTTTAGGTCACTGTTCAAACGGAATCTAGTTTGTGAAATTGACCGTGTTAAGGCCATTGTCTGAAAAGGTCTTATTCCTTCTGTTGGAACACATGTTCAGATCTGCTTATCAGAGGCTTTTGCACAAACTGAATATACTTGTAACAAGAGATGTGAATGTCCTTAATAACACATCTTGTATACTTGTTCGTATGAGAGTAGCTGTATTCATGCTCTTATCCTATGACTGTATATGTTTGACTATGTTTGCATTTGTATTTAAAAAGAAGCAGGTCATCTCTATCATTTTTGATTCTTGATATTTGTCAAAAATGAATAAGAAATTGTTTAAAAAAGTAATAAAACACTACTAACACTGTTGATGCTATTATTGTATTATCTTCCATCTATTTTTTCTCCCATGTCTATTACATAGTGCAGCAATTGTGATTCTGCTGTCTTGATTTGAGATGCTTTGTCAATACCACCCATTTCAAGTCCGTGTCAAGTCCACCTGCTTCTATTTATTCCCTTCTCTTTGACAGGAGATGTCCTACCATGCCTGTCTGTGACATCTGCTGTGAAGAGCTTGTGTCCGAATCGGACCTGAAAACTCATCTTCTCCTGAGCCACCTGGAAAATATGATGAGCTGTCCATTTTGTTCACTGTCAGGTGTCTCCTACGATGAGCTGAACTTCCACATAGGCACAGCACACCAAGAGAAAGAGCTGGACCTCCAGGACACACTTGCTGCAGATGACAGTGCTGCAGAAAGTGGGCAAAGAAGCTCAGCGGACTCTGTTCGAAATCAGACATATCCAAGCCCCTTTATAACCGATGCCCTTACGGTAAAATTGGAGAATTCATCAGCTATTCGTAACTCAGGGCTGAATCCAGCTTCCCCTCTGCCTGCTAGTCACATGTTCTGTCAGGATAACAGGATGGCTGCTCCCATTGCAGGAATTGCTCTTCTCTTACTCAGGATCAAGGAGGCACATCCAGCATCAAATCTTCACTCCCTGCTGTAGCCTTACCAATATATATATATATATATATCCATCCATCCATCCATCCATTTTCTAAGCCGCTTCTCCCTTGGGGTCGTGGGAAGGTGCTGTCATCGGGCGGAAGGCAAGATACTGAACAGGCGGTAACTGAACTGAGTGTGTGTGAGTGTGTGTGTGTGTGTGTGTGTGTGAGTGTGTATATATATATATATATATATATATATAGCTAATAGGGATGTGCACAGGTACTTAAGTACTTGGCTTGCTGTTTCAGGTGCCAGTTTTCATTCATTTCATATTTTTTACACAACAGGTCAGTGAAGCACTAACTTTTAATCAGTCAGGCACCTCTCCAAGACCCCCACTGAGACTGTTATATTAATGTTGCATTTAAATATGAACTGTGTACGTCAGAGTGGTTCAATATAAAAGGCTCTATTCTGGAGAACCTTACCAAGTGACAGTTGTTCACATCTGTGATTATGGGAACCAGACATCTGTTTGGTTACATTCAAGAATTCTTTTCAACAAGTTCAAAAAATAAATCTTGTGCATTAAAGGCAAAGCCAAAAATCAAAACTGAGTGATCGCGATTTTCAGCCCTTCAGACAGCACTGCATTAACCCTAATGTTGTGGGTCCTGTAGTGCATTCCTATGCATGCATTTTTTACATTCCTTCTGAGTATATTTATTGTGTATTTGTGTTGTTTTATTTATTTATTTATATTTAAGCAACTATTCCTGAAGCAGGGACATCGACACAAGTGTGTTCTTCAGCAAGAAATGAATCAGGTGAGTAAAAAAAAAATAAAAAATTATATATACAAAAAAAAAAAAAAAACTCGGACACATGGAGGATGATAATGCAGAAGTGCATCATATGGCTTGAGTCTAATTCTACCTGTCAGGTGTGAACTATGTGCAGGTGAACTTGAGTCCTTGATGTGAAATTGATAGGTTTACAGCTGTATGAATGTGTTCTGCGGCCTGTGTGTATAACAGCTCACTGCAGGAGCATGTGGAGCTGCATCTGGACTATGGTACAGCTGCTGCTGCAGGTATACACAAACACATGCAAACAAGCATATGCTAAAACTTTACTGGACACAGTTCTTACTTGTTTAAGCTATTTGCATGGTATTGCATATAGTTTGAGTGCTGTATGGGTGGCAGCAACAAAGCTGTACAAATCACATGCATAGAGGAAGAAGCTCAGTTGTCACATTTTCCAATCTGATTCTCTCCCAAACCAGCGAGTTAGAAGTAATGCAAACTCAGGGAATTCTGGCCAAAATGAGAAGAATATTATATAGTTATTTCATTAGTACGATGATGTATTATAATAGAATTAATAACCATTTCTCACTGTGTTTGCACACTTCCACATTTAACCCATCCATGCAGTGAAACACCCACATATATGCACACTAGTGAACACAAACACTAGGGGGCAGTGAGCACACTTGCCCAGAGTGGTGGGCAGCCCTAACCACGGTGCCCAGGGAGCAACTGCTGGTTAGTTGCTTGCTCAAGGGCACTTCAGTCATGTACTGTCAGCTGAGAGGATTGAACTGGCAACCTTCCGGTCAAAGGGCTGGTTCCCTAACCTCCAGCCCACAGCTTTCCCATATTATGTTTTGAATGTTATGCATTTATGGCAAACACCCCACATTTTGCAATTATTATATGTTAAACCTATAATAAATGGCTATCTGTGTTTATTCCTCATTTAAGAGCAACAACAATTAAAGAACATTTGATTTAAATGCATTCAAGATGAAATGCTCAATTTGAAAAAAATTGCTAAAATGCACATTTTCACTACTAGGCCAAAAGGTATGCTAATGACGTCATACTCAAGGAAAAGGCACAAATCAAGCATTAATAGTGCGCTTCTCTCTTTTTAATGATTGTTGATTATAGGGTGCATTTCCATCAGAGTGTGTGAGAGGTGTAGAGTCAGGGTGGAATTCTCAGTCACTCTGAAATCACTGTGATAGCACCTCATCCCATTTAATTCTGGCTTGTGATTGGACCGTCGTTTCAAGTAGAGCTCTGCGCAGGAACAGTTTTTTTAGTCCATAATTACACTAATGTGTTGTCCTGCTCCCGCCCGCACTGGGTTGGTCGATTGCTGCTCCCACTCGTGACACTGATTTGACCCCTGTCGCAAGATATTGCGGACCTACTACAAGTCTATGCCTACTAAAAAGGTCTGTGTTAATTAAGTAACGGCCATAAATAATATAATTGATGAATTGAAGAGTGTAATGCCTTGTCCACCCAGTCAAGATGTAGACTAAATATCATAAGAATGATTCCACTAACATGCTCTGATTTACATCTGCCTCATTAATAAGATAAAACATGAATGCAGAATTTTACTTTGTGGGATTGTTAAATATTATTATTTTTTAAATATTTTTTTTAATTAATGTTTTATTTTAATTTATATTGCTTTTATTAACTTTGTAATGTATTTTTCTCTTGCCTTTTGTGTTAATCTCATTTGCATGTTGTTGGTCTCTCTTGGGGGCTGTGGAGAGCAGTCCCTTTTCGTCGTGTAACGAGCCCCAATGTTTAGCCTATTTAACATCTGTTTATCTAAAGCTCCCCAATCTAGCAATGTCATTTGTTGAAGAGATGTTTTAGAGACATCCTGTCTTCTACATGAGGGAGACTGTAAATTCCAAGGTGGGCCTCAACACCACTATTTTATTTACAAAGATCAAATCAAATCAAATTTATTTGTATAGCGCTTTTTACAACGGATGTTGTCACAAAGCAGCTTTACAGAATTTCAGAAAAGAAAAAGTTTCAAGAGAACTGTAAGAATGTACAGAAACCCCCCCAGTGGGCAAGCCAGGGGCAAAAGTGGCAAGAAAAAACTCCCTCAGAACTGAGGAAGAAACCTTGGGAGGAACCAGGCTCACCAGGGGGGACCCATCCTCCTCTGGTCAAACTACCTACAAGTGATTATATTACTATTAACAGCAGTAATATTGGTATTAGGAATAACTAGGAGTCTATGAGAACATCAGCGTAGGGTGGGCAGCTCATCCAAGGTAGGTGGTTGGGGCGTGGGCAGCTGGTCTGAAGTGGGTAGCAGGAGGGCTCGGCAGTCAGTCGTCCTTCAGTGTCCAGCCGGACATATGGGTGATTGTATACTCGGAAAGAAAGCAGGGAGATGGAATTAGTTTTGTTCTATCCGTTTGTACATAAACAGGGAATGTAAACATTTACAGAGTGTGGCTAACGACTCCGGCAGATCTGACTATGACAGCTTAACTAAAAGGAGAGAACCAGAAGGACACACAGACACGGCAGCACTCTGAAACAGTTTGGCATCCCTCCGCTCCACCGTCCACAAACTTGAGTGACCGCGTGCGAGCAGCAGGATGACAGGACCAGCATCTCAGTTTACTATAATTCTCTGTGCCCATGGACCCCTGGATCTGCTGCCTTTATCTAAGGGGGAACATTAGCTACCAAAAGCTAAACTGAACAAGTGAGTTTTCAGCCTAGTCTTAAAGATTGAGACTGTGTCTGAGACTGTGTCCCGAACAGTTTCTGGAAGATCATTCCAGAGTTTGGGGCTTTATAAGAAAAAGCTCTTCCCCCAGCTGCAGCCTTATGAATTCTGGGGACTATTAATAAGCCAGCGCTCTGGGATCTGAGTAGTCGCGATGGCTCATAATGAGAAATAAGGTCTTGCAGGTATTCAGGAGCAAGACCATGTAGGGCTTTATAAGTCAATAAAAGGATTTTATAATTAATACGGAATTTAATAGGTAGCCAATGAAGTGATGATAGCACTGGACTAATATGCTCAAATTTTCTAGTTTTACTGAGGACCCTGGCTGCGGCGTTTTGGACTAGTTGGAGTTTGTTTAAATTCCTGCTCGTGCATCCCGACAATAGCGCATTACAGTAGTCTAGTCTAGAAGTAATAAAGGCATGTACTAGTGTTTCCGCATCACGCAGGGATAGGGCATTTCTGATCTTGGCAATGTTGTGAAGATGTAAAAAAGCTGTTCTAGTGATGCTGCCTATGTGTTGATCGAATGATAAATCTGAATCTATTATAACGCCAAGATTTTTTGCTGCTGATCCAGGTGTGGCTGGAAAGTCGGCGAGATTTCTTGCTAATTTTGGACCCAGAAGGAGAACCTCTGTTTTGTTACTGTTTAATAGGAGGAAGTTGTGTGACATCCAGCCTTTCACGTCTTTTACACAGTCCTCCATTTTCTTTAACCTGTATTGGTCATCAGGTTTGGCTGATATGTACAGTTGAGTATCGTCTGCATAACAATGAAAGTTTACGCCATGGTTACTTATAACTGTGCCTAACGGTAACATGTATAGTGTAAATAGTAATGGTCCTAATATAGACCCCTGCGGAATTCCAAATCTCACTTTTGAATAATTGGAAGATAAATTGTTTACCCTAACAAACTGATAACGTTCTGATAGGTAAGATCTGAACCATGATAGGGCCGTCCCTGTGACTCCAACCATGTTTTCTAACCTTTCTATGAGAATATTGTGGTCTATTGTATCAAAAGCCGTGCTAAGGTCAAGTAGCACTAAGAGAGATATGTAGCCTTGATCAGAGGCAAGAAGAAGATCATTAGCTATCTTAACTAGAGCCGTCTCAGTGCTGTGGTGTGGCCTGAATCCAGACTGGAATTTTTCATATATATGGTTCTTGTGTAGATATGAACTAAGTTGTTGGGCCACAGCTTTTTCTAAGATCTTTGATATAAACAGTAATTTAGAAACAGGCCTGTAATTAGACAAAAACGGCAACATCAAGATTTGGTTTCTTGATCAGGGGTTTGATAATTGCTAGTTTAATAGCTTTGGGTACATGGCCCAGACTAAGGGACGAGTTTACAATAGTTGAAATAGGGTTTATAATAACTGGCAGTACTTCTTTGAGTAATTTTGATGGAATTGCATTGAGTGTGCAGGTTGTGCAATTTGCAGAAGAGATAATCTTCTCTAGCTCTAGCTGTGGGAGGGGGTAAAAGGTTTCCAGATTCTTTTCTACAGCTGTGTTTTGTTCAGCCAAGTCAGATGACCGCCAAGCTGGATTTGAATTTGATACTGTGGGTTGAATTTGTTGTCTAATATTATCAATTTTATTATTAAAGAAGTCCATAAAAACTTCACTGGTGAGAGTTGCTGGGATTTCTGGTTCATTACCTGCCTGATTTTGTGTGATTTGGGAAATCACATTAAACAGAACTCTAGGATTATACTTATTATTCTCGATCAGCGAGGCCAGATATGCTGAGCGAGCTTCAGTGAGAGCATTTCTATACTCTATAAGGCTGTCCTTCCAGGCAGTGTGGAACACTTCTAGTTTGGTATGACGCCATTTCCGCTCTAATTTCCAAGCTGTTTGTTTTAAGGTCCGGGTTTTATCGTTGTACCACGGGGTGAGCTTTTTCTGTCTTATTCTTTTTATTTTAAGTGGGGCCACATTTTCTAAAGTGGATCATAAGGTATTTTCTAAATAATCGGTTAGTAAATCTAGTTCCATTGGATCTGATGGAGTGGAGACTAGGGTTGATAACTCTGGGAGATTTTCTATAAATTGTAGGGCAGTAGAAGGTTTTATTGTGCACTTTTTTGAATAACAAGGGAATGTATATATATTATGGCTAAATCGTAGCTCATATGAAATTAAGTAATGGTCGGAGATCGCTGTGGTTTGCGGTAGTATTCACTCAAAGTGAATATTAAAAACACCTACAATTATTACTTTATCGTTGCACACAGCCAGGTTTGCAGCGAATTATGGCCCTGGTAGTCTGTAAATGTTAAATAATGAGAATGCCTTCTTTTTTGTGACCGGATTTGTGACGTGAATAGAGAGGGCCTCAAAGGAAGTAAAAGTGTTGCATTGTTTCTGACTAATATCGAGAGTATTTTGGTATATTACACAGACTCCACCTCCCTTGCCTGTTAGTCTTGGCCTATGTGCATAATTATAGCCTACAGGCGTGGCTTCATTTAAAGCTAAATATTCATCTGGTCTAACCCACGTTTCAGTAAGACAAAAAAAGTCAAATTTATGATCGCTTATAATTTCATTTACGACGACTGCTTTAGAGTTTAATGATCTTATATTAAGTAGTCCAAGTTTTAGATCTAAGGTGTTAGTGCTATCATCAGAACATGGATATATGTTGATAAGGTTATTTAAGCGGACTGATTGAGTTTTTCTGTGATTAAATTTAGTTTGAATTCAGGGCAAAGACACAGTCTCAATAAGGTTAATCTTGGGTGACGCCTCAAGGCGGATCGCAGATGGTCGGTTTAGCCTGTCTGTCTGCGGCCTGGTCCCGGCTCTGGATTGTCAGCAGCGGTTTACACTACTCTGCCGACTAACTGAAAGACTATGAGCTATGCTGCACGAAAGTAAGGCAGCACCCTCCCGCGTGGGGTGGACACCATCCCTACCTATAAGACCAGGCTTGCCCTCAAATCGTAACCAATTATCTATAAAGCCCACTTGATTTTCGGAACACCACTTGGACATCCAGCAGTTTAATGCCGTAAGCCTGCTGTAGGCCTCAGCGCCGCGCCGCATTGGGATGGGACCAGAGCAGATTACGCCATCGGACATCGTCTGGGCCTGTTTAATCACCTCTCTAATATTAGCCTTAGTTATCTCTGACTGCCGCAGACGGATATCATTGGCCCCTACATGAATAACTATCCTCGAATATCTCTTATCAGCTAATCTAAGGTTGCCACTAATGTCCAGCACTCTGGCACCCGATAAACATCTAACTGTAACCGCTGGCGCACCTAACGGAGTAGCTAACTTCACGTGTCGAACAATCGAGTCTCCTATGACCAGAGTGCTTTTAACAGGCTTCACAGTGGGTGCTTCACTGAGCGGGGCAAACCTGTTTGACACGCGAATGGGAGGAGCGTGGTGTTCCGGTGGGCTAGCTTTGGCCTCAGCGTTAGCATTAGCCTTAGCTTTCCGGCTAGACCGCCGAGTCGTCACCCCACACGCCGAAGAAGCAACCAGCAGAAGCCATGATATTTAGCCACTTACCGCTTCTTGTTGATTTATATGCTGATAGCACAAAAAAACTTTACCGCAGTGACGCGCTCTCAGTCGCTCGCAGTGACGCGCTCTCAGTCGGCACAAGCTTGTTCAATTTAATAAACCAAAGATAACACAACACCATAGCTCACACCCAAGCAATAGAGTTTCAAAGAGGTAGTCTCACAAAACTGCCAAAAAGATGGGAAGTTATAATTACTCAAAGCTAATGTTAAAGAAATGACTGTCACCAAAACACAATAGCTCATGTCCAAATCGAAAATTTAAGTGAGGTAACCTAGTTACCCAAAGTCAGAGGAGGAAGGTGGTGCTATGGTTACTCGAAGCTAATATTAAGATGAAAAAAAAGGGGCCTCGGCTGCACTAGCAGCAGGCGAAGCTAACAAGGGCCTTCAGTTTAGCTAACCCGGGCTTCGGCTGTGTTAGCGGCAGGCAAAACTAACAAAGGGCCTTTGGCTAAGCTAACAACAGTATTAGATGTAATCAAGCAGCTGCAAAGCCGAAGCTAACGTTGCGTTACTATTGTAGGAACAATGTCGGTGCAGCTTACAATGGAACAATGGAGCTAGTCACAATAGTGAAAACACACCAGGAGCCGCTTGCCTAAGGCTAATGCTGTGTGGCTAACACGATAACACAAGGTCCCAGCTGGAGAATTTGAATGCAGAGCAAGGAGGAATTAGACTTCTCACTTATAATGTCCTGTAAAATAATCAAAAATCACCAGGGCCCGCATTGGGCGCCATTAAATGTAGCAGTTTTTGCAATATTAATCAGAATCAGAATACTTTATTGATCCCAGAGGGGAATTGCAGCTATTACAGTTGCAACTATTTATTTAAAAGAATAAACACTTTAATAATCCTCTCCATGGATCACCACCTTATCGTAGTGGGGAGGTTTGTGTGCTTGAAGGACCCTAGGAGCTATGTTGTCTGGAGCAAAAGCTCCTGGTAGGGTCTCCCACGGCAAACTGGTCCTAGGTGACAGGCCAGACAAAGTGTGATCCATAACCACCCCTATGAGGACAAGAACAAGAAAGCAGGACTTGTGTACCCTGCCCGGATCAGGGTTACCGGGGTCCTACCCTGGAGCCAGGCCTGGGGGAGGGGCTCGCCAGCGAGCGTCTGGTGGTCGGGCATTCACTCATGGTGCCCGGCCGGGCCCAGCCCGAAGGAGCTACATGAGTCCCCCCTCCCATCGACCCACCACCGATGGGAGGGGCAGTAGTAGGGGTGCGGTGCATTGTGGATCGGGTAGTGTCCGAAGGCGTGGGCCTTGGCGTTCTGATCCTTCGTTGCTGAAAGTGGCTTTTGGAACTTGGAACGTTACCTCACTGGTGGGAAAGGAGCCTGAGTTGGTGCGTGAGGTTGAGAGATACCGGCTAGATATAGTCGGGCTCACCTCAACACACAGCTTGGGCTCTGGGTCCAATCTCCTTGAGAGGGGCTGGACTTTTTTCTTTTTTGGAGTTGCCCATGGTGAGAGGCGGCGGGCAGGTGTGGGCTTTCTCATAGCCCCTCGACTCGGCGCCTGTATGTTGGGGTTTTTCCCCGGTGGACGAGAGGGTAGCTTCCCTACGCCTTCGGGTTGGGGAACGGGTCCTGACTGTTGTCTGTGCTTATGCACCGAACAGCAGTTCAGAGTACCCAGCCTTCCTAGAGTCCTTGGGAGGGGTACTTGAAAGTGCTCCTCCTGGAGACTTGATTATCCTACTGGGGGACTTCAACACTCACGTGGGCAACGACAGTAAGACCTGGAGGGGTGTGACTGGGAGGAATGGCCTCTCTGATCTGAACCCGAGTGGTGTTCAGTTTTTGGACTTTTGTGCAAACCACAGTTTGTCCATAACGGACACCATGTTTGAACACAAGGATGTCCATAAGTGCACATGGCACCAGGACACCCTAGGCCGCAGTTCAATGATTGACTTTGTAGTCGTGTCATCGGACTTGCGGCCATGTGTATTGGACACTCGGGTAAAGAGAGGAGCTGAGCTGTCAACTGATCACCACCTGGTGATGAGTTGGATCCTGTGGTGGGGGAAGATGCCGGTCAGACCAGGCAAACCCAAACGTATAGGGAGGGTTTGCTGGGAACGTCTGGCAGAAGAACCTATCAGATTGATCTTCAACTCACACCTCCGTCAGAACTTTGACCAGATATCAGGGGAGGTGAGGGACATTGACTCAGAATGGGCCATGTTCCGCTCCTCCATTGTTGAAGCGGCTGACTGTAGCTGTGGTCGCAAGGTAGTTGGTGCCTGCCGGGGCGGTAATCCTCGAACCGGGTGTTGGACACCTCAGGTGAGAGATGCCGTCAAGCTGAAGAAGGAGTCCTACCGGGCATGGTTGGCCTGTAGGACATCAGAGGCAGCTGGCAGGTATCGACAGGCCAAGTGATCTGCGGCTTCAGTTGTTGCCAAGGCAAAAAACCCGGGTGTGGGAAGAGTTCGGTGAGGCCTTAGAAAGTGACTTTAAGTCAGCTCCGTAAAGATTCTGGCAAACCGTCAGGCATCTCAGAAGGGGAAAGCAGTGTGCCACTAGTACTGTATATAGTGGAGATGGTGTGCTACCGACTTCGACTGAAGACGTCATTGGGCGGTGGAAGGAATACTTTGAGAATATAAGGACCTTCTCAATCCCAACGACACGTTCTCCAGTGAGGAGGCAGAGTCTGGAGATACGGGAATAGACTCGTCCATTACTGAGGCCGAAGTCATTAAGGTAGTTAAAAAGCTCCTTGGCGGCAGGGCTCCAGGGGTGGATGAGATCCGTCCCGAGTTCCTCAAGGCTCTGGATGTTGTGGGGCTGTCTTGGCTGACACGCCTTTTCAGCATTGCGTGGACATCGGGGGTGGTGCCACTGGATTGGCAGACTGGGGTGGTGGTGCCTCTATTTAAAAAAGGGGACTGGAGGGTGTGTTCCAACTACAGGGGAATCACACTCCTCAGCCTCCCTGGTAAGGTCTATGCAGGGGTACTGGAGAAGAGAGTCCGGCTTATAGTCAAACCTCGGATTCAGGAAGAGCAGTGCGGGTTCTGCCCTGGTCGTGGAACACTGGACCAACTCTTTACCCTCTCCAGGATTCTGGAGGGTTCATGGGAGTTTGCCCAACCAGTCCACATGTGCTTTGTGGATTTGGAGAAGGCATTCGACTGATTCCCCGGGGTATTCTGTGGGAGGTGCTTCGGGAGTACGGGGTACATGGCTCTTTGCTACGAGCCATTCAGGCCCTGTACAAACAAAGCAAGAGTTTGGTTCGCATGGCCGGCAGTAAGTCAGACTTTTTCCCAGTGAGAGTTGGACTCTGTCAGGGCTGCCCTTTGTCACCGATTCTATTCATTATTTTTATGGATAGAATTTCTAGGTGCAGTCAGGGGATGGAGGGTGTCCAGTTTGGTCACCTCAAGGTCACATTGCTGTTTGCAGATGATGTGGTCCTATTGGGGACATCAGGCCGTGAACTTCAGCTTTCGCTGGATCGGTTTGCAGCCAAGTGTGAAGCGGCCGGGATGAGGATCAGTACCTCCAAATCCGAGGCCCTGGTTGAGGGTGGAGAGCGCTCTCTGGGTCGGGGATAAGCTCTTGCCTCAAGTGGAGGGTTTAAGTATCTTGGGGTCTTGTTCACAATTGATGGTAAAAGGGAGCGGGAGATTGACAGGCGGATTGGTGCATGGTCAGCAGTGATGCGGGCTCTTTACCTGTCTGTTGTGGTAAAGAGCTGAGCCATAAGGCAAGGGCGATCTCTGTTCCCACCCTCACCTATGTTTATGAGCTTTGGGTAATGACTGAAAGAATGAGATTGCGAATACAAGCGGCCGAAATGAGTTTCCTCTGCAGGGTGTCTGGACTCTCCCTTAGAGATAGGGTGAGAAGTTCGGTCATCCGGGAGGGACTCGGAGTAGAGCCGCTGCTTCTTCACGTCGAGAGGAGCCAGTTGAGGTGGTTCGGGCATCTTGTTAGGATGCCTCCTGGACGCCTCCCTTGGGAGGTGTCACAGGCAAGTCCACCGGGGAGGAGACCCCGGGGAAGACCCAGGACACGCTGGCGCGACTATATCGCCCAGCTGGCCTGGGAGCGCCTCAAAATCCCTCCCAGGGAGCTAGTGGAAGTGGCTGGGGAAAGGGAGGTCTGGGCCTCATTGCTCAGGATGCTGCCCCCGCGACCCGAACCCTGGAGAAGCGGAAAATGATGGATGGATGGATGGATGGATGGATGAAAGGGTTTTACAATGTTCCTAGGGTTAAACTGCTTCTGTCCCAGATTTTGGAGCATGGTACAGCCATCAATTTCAGAATGAGCGTATATTTATAAAAAACAAAGAAGTTTAGACAAAACATTAAACATCTTTTCTTTGTACTGTTTACACTTAAACACAAAGTAGATTTACAAAATCACCATTTTCTTTATTTTCAATTTTTATTTCACACACTGTTACACCTTCTTTTATAACTTTAGCCTATATTTTAGAAACTTTTAAAAATATCATTGCTTTCTTTTAAAACTGTTGCCACTTGCATTAAACATCTTATGTATTTATCTTAAGTTACATTAAATGATACATTTAATGCTGCAAAGTGATTAAAAATGAAGGATTTTTCACACTTTCTATTTAAGGATAAGAGTTTTATGCAGCTCTTTTAAGGTATGTGTAATAGAAGACTTGAAGACTTGCCAGTTGTGCAAGAAAACTATATATACAAGCATAAATGTAAAAACAATCACAAAAAAATCTACACCTTGCAATTTCAGCAGCTGTACGTAACATTCCATAAGTAAAAGAATGATGTACTTATTTGCACAACATCACTATTCATCACAAGTCATAAATAGAGCAGGCTGCTGAAGCAGTGTTGAGCTGTTCTGCACTATTATGGCTTGAAGAAGATGAGTGGAGTCTTCCTTACCTTGCCTGTCCCCTGTCTGAGGCTGATGGGGAGGAATCTGTGCTGCAGGGGTGTGACACGGATTCTGGGTGGAGTGGCTGAAATAAACTTCTCCTCATTCCCGATTAGCTTGATCCATGGTAGATGCTCAGAGGTTAGCTGATCTTTAGTGGCCTCAATGTCTCTTCTGGCCTCAATCAGACTGAGGATTTGCTGGAGTCAGATAGTTCCTGCAGGTCAGAGGTAAGGGGTCGGCAGCTGGTTTAACAGATAGCCCAAAGCCATTTACAATGGTAGATGAATGTTATGCTAGGCCAAAGGACTTCTACCCCCAGATGGGGAAAAAAACAAACAAACAAAAAAAAAAAAAAACAGTACAGACAAGCCATAGTTGGTCTAAGATGGTTTATGCTGGTTTGGTGCCGGTTTAGTGCTGGTTTAGCTTGTCACCCAATATAATCATGTTGGTTGACCAGCATACCAGCATCCAAAACAACATATCGCTGCTGTCAGAAGAAAACCTCGTATCTTCATATCTTCATCTGTCGTTTTCCAGTTTTTTACATAATTTGAAAATGGCTGTTGGCATTTACATTGTGCGTAAATTTCATGAAGAATGGACCAAAATAAACAACCCAAACGACTTGGAAAAAATTCTGGTTCCATTGACTTAAATTAAAAGTAAAGTATGTTTTTTCCTTCTCCTCTAAAGTTACAATTTTGGAGATACAAGGTTTTCGTCCGACAACAGCGATATGCTGGTTTTGTTGGTGACTAGCGTAGCTAACAGTTTTCTTTTCTATCAGGGCCTGTATAACAGTGTTCCTAACTAATCAAAAATCTTTAAATATTTTTGGATTCCCTGTGTCTACTTTGCTATACAACAGCATTAGCTTTAGACGCTGTAGGTATGCTCCACAAGTACTGTCTTGCTCCAAGACTGACAGGTTGCTGCAAGGATGTTGTTATGCATATAAAGATCAGCCTATAGATCAGTGGCTAGCAGTCAGGATATGTAGAGCAAAATAAGGAGTTCCACTTAGGAATTCTCAAGCTGGATAAGCTGGTTCAGCTTGTAGACCAGCATAGGGTATCTTTTGTTTGAGTTTGATGGTTTAGCTGGTCAGCCAGTATGAAGAACTTGACCAAGCTGATCAACTAACAAACTGCCAAACAAATGTACACTATGTTGGACAAGCTGATCCATTAGCTTAACCACCTGTTTCACATGCACAAGGAATGTTTTCTCCAGTGTATTAACCACCTTGACCAGCTACATGGTGTATTTTAAATGTCAGAATACTTTTTTCCCTGATACCTGATTTGGGGTAAGTGACAACAAAAACATCAGAGTCCTGAATCTCCCAGTTTTGGATTTGGTCAACCTCTTCTGGAGAAAGGATGCCAGAGATGAGGTGAAAGCCACGGTGGGTTATCAGTCTATACTTAAAATCTTCAACAGTGTCATTTCCCGGACAATCTGTTAAAAAATATACATGTAGTTTTAAGCTATAGAATACTTGTTGTGGTGTATTCTGGTGAACAACATCATTGCTGTTGGGTCAGCATATATCACAACTGGAATTATATTCAATATAGCATGCCTTGGCTTTTATGTAACCATTTACCAAGTACAGAAAGAAGAGAAGCCTTAAACTTCAAAAATATTTTTTTAAATGTTGGGAATATTTTCTGCTAAAAAAGTTTTAAAGCGACTATTGTTTACTTGACAGTAGATCGTACTGGATGCACGATCCCAAATCTATTCAGGTACATAGTCCATTACAACAATATTAAAATTAACACATTACTGTCAAAAACAAAACAAAAACAAACAACCCCCCAAAAACAAACAAACAAACAAACAAATCTCCAGATGATAATGTTGTAGGAGAAGGCAAAAGGTGATTTTACTGCATTTTTTATTGGTCCGTTCTTCATAAAGCTTTTGCAGAATGTAAAGGATAGCTGCCACGTTTATGTGTTGTAAAAAAAAAGGACAAAAATAAACAAGGACAGAAACAATATTCATATTAAGATATATATTTAGAATATATTTAGAAGACGGATTAGGCCTGGGGGAGGGGCACGCCAGTGAGCGTCTGGTGGCCAGGCATTTACTCATGGTGCCCGGTCGCATCCAGACTGAAGGAGCTACATGAGTCCCCCCTCCCATCGAGCCCACCACCGATGGGAGGGGTAGTAGTAGGGGTTCGGAACTTTGTGGATCAGGCAGTGGCTGAAGGCATGGGCCTTGGCGTTCTGATCCTCGGTTGCAGAAACTGGCTTTTGGAACTTAGAATGTTACCTCACTGGCGGGAAGGAGCCTGAGTTGGTACGCAACGTTGAGAGATACCGGCTAGATATAGTTGGGCTCCCCTCAACACACAGCTTGGGCTCTGGGTCCAATCTCCTTGAGAGGGGCTGGACTTTATTCTTTTCTGGAGTTGCCCATGGTGAGAGGCGGCGGGCAGGTGTGGGCTTTCTCATAGCCCCTTGACTCGGTGCCTGTATGTTGGGGTTTTCTCCGGTGGACGAGAGGGTAGCTTCCCTACGCCTTCGGGTTGGGGAACGGGTCCTGACTGCTGTCTGTGCTTATGTACCCAGTCTTCTTAGAGTCCTTGGGAAGGGTGCTTGAAAGTGCTCCTCCTGGAGACTCTATTGTCCTACTGGGGGACTTCAACGCTCACGTGGGCAATGACAGTGAGACCTGGAGGGGTGTGATTGGGAGGAATGGCCTCTCTGATCTGAACCCGAGTGGTGTTCAGTTTTTGGAGTTCTGTGCAAACCACAGTTTGTCCATCACGAACACCATGTTTGAACACAAGGATGTCCATAAGTGCACATGGCACCAGGACACCCTAGGCCGCAGTTCAATGATTGACTTTGTAGTCATGTCATTGGACTTGCGGCCATGTGTTTTGGACACTCGGGTAAAGAGAGGAGCTGAGCTGTCAACTGATCACCACCTGGTAGTGAGTTGGATCAGGTGGTGGGGGAAGATGCCGGTCAGACCAGGGAAGCCCAAACGTATAGGGAGGGTTTGCTGGGAACGTCTGGCAGAAGAACGTATCAGATTGATCTTGAACTCACACCTCCGTCAGAACTTTGACCAGATATCAGGGGAGGTGAGGGACATTGACTCAGAATTGGCCATGTTCCGCTCCTCCATTGTTGAAGCGGCCGACTGTAGCTGTGGTCGCAAGGTAGTTGGTGCCTGTCGGGGCGGTAATCCCCGAACTCTTTGGTGGACACCCCAGGTGAGCGATGCCGTCAAGCTGAAGAACGAGTCCTACCAGGCATGGTTGGTCTGTGGGACACCAGAGGCAGCTGGCAGGTATCGACAGACCAAGCAATCTGTGGCTTCAGTCGTCGCCAAGACAAAAACCCGGGTGTGGGAAGAGTTTGGTGAGACCTTGGAAAGTGATTTTAAGTTGGCTCTGAAAAGATTCTGGCAAAACATCAGGCGACTCAGAAGGGGAAAGCAGTGTGCCACTAGCACTGTATATAGTGGAGATGATGTGCTGTTGAATTTGACTGGAGATGTCATTGGGCGGTGGAAGGAATACTTTGAAGACCTTCTCAATCCCACCAACATGTTCTCCAGTGAGGAGGCAAAGTCTGGGGACACGGGAATAGGCTTGTCCATTACTGAGGCCGAAGTCGCTAAGGTAGTTAAAAAGCTCTTTGGTGGCAAGGTGCCAGTAAAATTTCCCCATTGTGGGACTAATAAGGATCACTTAATCTTAACCTTAACTACCATATAGTAGAGTCAGTACCTAGTATTTAATTGGTAAATGCAATGCTAGATAGGGTAACTAGAAAAGTCAGAATTATTCCTGTTGGTCTGTTGAGGTTTTGGAATGATTACTGTGCGCTAAGCTACACTAATTAGAACCCCTTAAGGTTCCTTGAGTGTTCAACTAATACTAGCTGAACGCTATACAGTGGGGAGAACAAGTATTTGATACACTGCTGATTTTTCAGGTTTTCCCACTTGCAAAGCATTTAGAAGACTGTAATTTTTATCATAGGTACTCTTCAACTGTGAGTGATGGAATCTAAAACAAAAATCCAGAAAAATACATTGTATGATTTTTAAATAATTAATTTCCATTTTATTGTGTGAAATAAGTATTTGATCATCTATCAACCAGTAAGAATTTTGGCTCTCACAGACATGTTACTTCTTCTTTAAGAAGCCCTCCTGTTCTCCACTCATTACCTGTATTAACTGCACCTGTTTGAACTCGTTACCTGTATAAAAGACACCTGTCCACACACTCAATCAGTCAGACTCCAGCATCTCCACAATGCCCAAGACCAGAGAGCTGTGTAAGGACATCAGGGATAAAATTGTAGACCTGCACAAGGCTGGGATGGGCTACAGGACAATAGGCAAGCAGCTTGGTGAGAAGGCAACAACTGTTGGTGCAATTATTAGAAAATGGAAGAAATGCAAAATAACAGAAAATCTCCCTCGGTCTGGGGCGCCATGCAAGATCTCACCTCGTGGAGCATCAATGATCTTGAGGAAGGTGAGGAATGAGCCCAGAACTACACGGCAGGACCTGGTCAATGACCTGAATAGAGCTGGGACCACAGTCTCAAAGAAAACAATCAGTAACACTCTACGCCGTCAAGGATTAAAATCCTGCAGTGCACGCAAGGTGGCCTTCCTCAAGCCAACACATGTCAAAGCCCGTCTGAAGTTTGCAAATGACCATCTGAATGATCCAGAGGAGGAATGGGAGAAGGTCATGTGGTCTGATGAGACAAAAATAGAACTTTTTCGTTTAAACTCCACTCGTCATATTTGGAGGAAGAAGAATGATGAGTACAACCCCAAGAACACCATCCCAACCCTGAAGCATGGCGGTGGAAACATCATTCTTTGGGGATGCTTTTCTGCAAAGGGGACAGGACGACTGCACCGTATTGTGGGAAGGATGGATGGGGCCATGTATCGTGAGATTTTGGCCAACAACCTCCTTCCCTCAGTAAGAGCACTGAAGATGGGTCGTGGCTGAGTCTTCCAGCATGATAACGACCCAAAACACACAGCCAGGGCAACTAAAGAGTGGCTCCGTAGGAAACATCTTAAGGTCCTGGAGTGGCCTAGCCAGTCTCCAGACCTGAATCCAATAGAAAATCTTTGGAGGGAGCTTAAAGTCCGTGTGGCCCAGCGACAGCCACGAAACCTGAAGGCTCTGGAGGAGATCTGTATGGAGGAGTGGGCCAAAATCCCTGCTGCAGTGTGTGCAAACCTTGTCAAGAACTACAGGAAACGTCTCATCTCTGTAATTGCAAACAAAGGTTTCTGTACCAAATATTAAGTTTCTTTATCTGGTGTATCAAATACTTATTTCACACAATAAAATGGAAATTAATTATTTAAAAATCATACAATGTATTTTTCTGGATTTTTGTTTTAGATTCCATCACTCACAGTTGAAGAGTACCTATGATAAAATTACAGTCTTCTACATGCTTTGCAAGTGGGAAAACCTGAAAAATCAGCAGTGTATCAAATACTTGTTCTCCCCACTGTATATGGTTCTATATAGAACCATGTTCTTGCCTAAAGAGCCCTTGAAGAATAATCTTTTTTAAAATATTGTATAAACTCACCACATATAGGCATAAGAGCAATCAGACTGACTATAAACGTCACATTTAAGTGTATATCAGTGGGTTATATATAAAAGGGTCCTAGTCAGTAGATTATTTCAATTTACTAAAATACCCAAAATATTACAGACAAGCAATACACTGTAATGCTGAGATTTTGTTTATAATTGAACTACAGCAAGTCTAATGCACTATGTAATAGAAATAAAATTGCTAATGTCACTTCAGTAGACAACAGCGGAAAGAGAGTGCAGGAGAATTATGGATTAATCAACTAACATCAAAATCTTTTTGAAACAAGAAGTAATCTACTGGTATGAGAGCGAGAGGATACAGCGAGAGGACACAATCACAGAAGAATTGGAACCATTTACTTTATCTGACAAATAGTCACATGCAAAAGTCAACGACTCCAGCTGAATTGAATGCTTTGCAGTTTTGTAAGTGAAAATAAGTTTACGCACATATACGGGCAGTCATGGGCGGGAGGTTAGGGACCCAGCCTTGTGACTGGAAGGGTGTCGGTCTGATCCCCTGAGCTGACGGAACCCCCTACTGCTCCCTTCACTCTGGATAGGGCTGCCCACCACTTAGGGAAAGTGTACTCACTGTCCCCTAGTGTGCGTGTGTGTTCGCTAGTGTGTATGTGATGCTTCACAAGGATAAGGTAGAATGCGTAACCAATATGTTGAATGCAGCAAATAAACAGTAACTGTTTGCTACCTGACTGATGCCTTATATTATGTGTGTGCATACAGAATAATTATGTGATAAGGTCATGGTCATGATGCTTGGCCACCTACTCTCCAGGAGCCAGGAGAACAACCTCTCTCTCAATGCCAACAAGACCAAGGAGCTAGTGGACTTCAGGAAGCAAGAGAAAGTACACACCACCATCACCATCAACAGAGCAACGGTAGAGAGGGTCAGCAGCTTCAAGTTCCTCTGTGTTCACATCTCAGAGGAACTGACATGGAGTGAATACACCACATGGGAGTAAAGAAGGCACAACAGCACCTCTTCCATCTCAGGCAGCTGAAGAGGTTTAGCATGAACACCCGCATCCTCAGGCCGTTCTACACATGTACTGTGGACAGCGTTCTAACAGCTCCATCACCACCTGGTATGGGAACTGTACCAATGCAATACTATGTGCTATACTAGTGTATATTGTGTGTATGTGTATATTCAGAGTCAGTGTGTGTGTGTGTGTAATATATACATATATACATTATATATATATATATATATAAATACAATTTAAGGGGGCTATACACCTAAGATTTTCACTCACTTTCCACCTATGTAAATGTGACGTGACAATAAACGTGATTTGATTTGAAGGTCGCCGGTTCGATTTTCTGAGCCATGTCTGAGTCTATGAGCAAGGACTCACCCAACTGCTCTCCAGGCACTGCAGACAGGGCTGTCCACTGCTCTGGAAAAGTGTGCTCAGTCACCTCCTAGTGTGTGGTGTTTCACTGCACTAATGGGTTAGTTTGCGGAGGTGATATTTCCATGGTGTGGGTCTAATAAGTGTCTCTTAATCTAAACCTAATTAAACCCAAAACTTGTGAGGAGTGCTAAGAAAAGACCCAATTCCAAGTTGGCACATTGTATAACACAAATAAAAACAGAATACGATGATTTGCAAATCCTTTTCAACCTATATTCAATTGAATACACTACAAAGACAAGATATTTAATGTTCAAACGGATAAACTTTTGTTTTTTGCAAATATTAAATTATTTTGAATTTGATGCCTGCAAAACATTCCAAAGAAGTTGGGACAGGGGCAACAAAAGACTTGGAAAGTTGAGCTCAAAAGCTCAAAAAACAGCTGTTTGGAACATTTCACAGATGAACAGGTTAATTGGAAACAAGTGAGTGTCATGACTGGGTATAAAGGGAGCATCCCTGTAAGGCTCAGTCGTTCACAAGCAAGATTGGGGCAAGGTTCACCACTTTGTGAACAACTGCGTGAGTAAAACAACATTTTAAGAACAACATTTCTCAACTTGCAATTGCAAGGAATTTAGGGATTTCATCATCTATGGTCCATAAGATCATCAAAAGATTAAAAGAATTTGGAGAAATCTCTGCAAGTAAGCAGCAAGGCAGAAAACCAACATTGAATGCCTATGACTTTCGAACCCTCAGGCGGCACTGCATTAAAAACCCACATCATTCTGCAACGGATATTACCACATGGGCTCAGGAACACTTCAGAAAACCATTGTCAGTGAACACAGTTCTACGCTCCATCTACAAGTGCAAGTTAAAACTCTGCCATGCAAAGCGAAAGCCATATATCAACAACACCCAGAAACGCCACCATTAATGCTGAAAGGTACATACAGGTTTTAGAGCAACATATGCTGCCATCCAAGCAGCGTCTTTTTCAGGGATGTCCCTGCCTATCTCAGCAAGACAATGCCAAGCCACATTCTGCACGTTACAACAGCATGGCTTTGTAGTAAAAGAGTGCAGGTACTAGACTGGCCTGCCTGCAGTCCAGTCTTACATTGAACATTATGAAGCGCAAAATATGACAACGGAGAGCCTGGACTGCTAAGCAACTGAAGTTGTATATCAAGCAAGAATGGGAAAGAATTCCACCTACAAAGCTTCAATGCCTCAGTTCCCAAACACGTATTGAATGTTCTTAAAAGGAAAGGTGATATAACACAGTGGTAAACATGCCCCTGTCCCAACTTCTTTGGAATGTGTTGCAGGCATCAAATTCAAAATGAGTGACTATTTACAAAAAAACAATAAAAGTTTATCCGTTTGAACATTAAATATCTTGTCTTTGTAGTGTATTCAATTGAATATCGGTTGAAAAGGATTTGCAAATCATCATATTCTGTTTTTATTTGTTTTACATGTCCCAACTTCTTTGGAAGTGGGGTTGTAGATTCTTTGCTTTGCAATCTCCAAATTCATTGTGCATCACTGGAGAAGACTTAATGCTGTTGTGTTGATATAGAACGTCTGCACAAAGCACTGAAGGTAGTGGAAGTTATAGAAAAGATCCATTCTAAGATCCATTCACTTTCGTCAAACGACAACATACACACTGTATTCTTTAATCGCTCTGCAAAATAATAATATACGCTGCAAATTCAGAATACACTTTAATTAAAATGACCACACTAGTGCTTTTTGAATTTGCAGTGCGTTTAAGTCTTCTATTGTACTGTGCACGGGGTCTTTTCAGTCACTGCAGAACTGCATATAACTGTTTTAAAAAAACATATGGGACAATAATTTAAAAATTGTATTTATTATCTTTGCAAAAAAAAAACAAAAAAAAAACAAATTGAAAATACACATAAAATCACATCATAACTCTGTCCAAAGCAGGAGAAATCACAGTTCATATACAACGTGCTGATGTAGTAAACCAACTCTCCAAACCAACAGCCTTCTAATTCTAATAAAGAATTTGCTAATAGAGCAAAACATCAGGGAATTCTCTCAGCACGCAACATCCTGGAGTGAAGAACACGGTCCTGGAAAAGACAAACAAAGGCACCAAAGTTCACTACTGTGGTAAACAAGTCAGTCCATCCATCCATCCATCCATCCATCCATCCATCCATCCATCCATCCATCCATCCATCCATCATCTTCCGCTTCTCCGGGGTTTGGGTCCAGCATCCTAAGCAATGAGGCCCAGACCTCCCTTTCCCCAGCCACTTCCACTAGCTCCCCCGGGGGGATTTTGAGGCGCTCCCAGGTCAGCTGGGCGATATAGTCACGCCATTGTGTCCTGAGTCTGCCCTGGGGTCTCCTCCCGGTTGGACTTGCCTGTGACACCTCCCGAGGGAGGCGTCCAGGAGGCATCTTAACCAGATGCCTGAACCACCTCAGCTGGCTCCTCTCGACGTGGAGAAGCAGCGGCTCTACTTTGAGTCCCTCCCGGATGACCGAACTTCTCACCCTATCTCTAAGGGAGAGTCCAGACACCCTGCAGAGGAAACTCATTTCGGCCGCTTGTATTCGCAATCTCATTCTTTCAGTCATTACCCAAAGCTCATAAACATAGGTGAGGGTGGGAACAGAGATCGCCCTTGCCTTATGGCTCAGCTCTTTACCACAACAGACAGGTAAAGAGCCCGCATCACTGCTGACCCAGCACCAATCCGCCTGTCAATCTCCCGCTCCCTTTTACCATCAATTGTGAACAAGACCCCAAGATACTTAAACCCTCCACTTGAGGCAAGAGCTTATCCCCGACCCAGAGAGCGCTCTCCACCCTCAACCAGGGCCTCGGATTTGGAGGTACTGATCCTCATCCCGGCCGCTTCACACTTGGCTGCAAACCGATCCAGCGAAAGCTGAAGTTCACGGCCTGATGTCCCCAATAGGACCACATCATCTGCAAACAGCAATGTGACCTTGAGGTGACCAAACTGGACACCCTCCATCCCCTGACTGCACCTGGAAATTCTATCCATAAAAATTATGAATAGAATTGGTGACAAAAGGCAGCCCTGACAGAGTCCAACTCTCACTGGGAACGAGTCTGACTTACTGCCGGCCATGTGAACCAAACTCCTGCTCTGTGTGTACAGAGCCTGAATGGCTTGTAGCAAAGAGCCATGTACCCTGTACTCCTGAAGCACCTCCCACAGAATACCCCGGGGAACACAGTCAAATGCCTTCTCCAAATCCACAAAGCACATGTGGACTGGTTGGGCCAACTCCCATGAACCCTCCAGAATCCTAGAGAGGGTAAAGAGTTGGTCCAGTGTTCCACGACCAGGGCGGAACCTGCACTGCTCCTCCTGAATCTGAGGTTCGACTATAAGCCGGACTCTCTTCTCCAGTACCCCTGCATAGACCTTACCAGGGAGGCTGAGGAGTGTGATTCCCCTGTAGTTGGAACACACACTTCAGTCACCTTTTTTAAAAAGAGGAACCACTACCCCAGTCTGCCAATCCAGTAGCACCGCCCTCGATGTCCACGCAATGTTGAAAAGGCGTGTCTCATCCAAGACAGCCCCACAACATCCAGAGCTTTGAGGACCTCCGGACGGATCTCATCCACCCCTGGAGCCTTGCCACCAAGGAGCTTTTTAACAAACTTAGCGACTTCGGCATCAGTAATGGACAAGCCTATTCCCGTGTCCCCAGACTCTGCCTTCTCACTGGAGAATGTGTCGGTGGGATTGAGAATGTCCTCAAAGTATTCCTTCCACCTCCCAATGACGTCTTCAGTCGAAGTCAACAGCACACCATCTCCACTATATACAGTGCTAGTGGCACACAATGCTTTCCCCTTCTGAGTCGCCTGACGGTTTGCCAGAATCTTTTCGGAGCCGACTTAAATTCACTTTCCAAGGCCTCGCCAAACTCCTCCCACAGCCGGGTTTTTGCCTTGGCAACGACTGAAGCCGCAAATTGCTTGGCCTGTCGATACCTGCCAGCTGCCTCGGGTGTCCCACAAGCTAACCATGCCCGGTAGGACTCCTTCTTCAGCTTGACAGCGTCTCTCACCTGGGGTGTCCACCACCGGGTTTGAGGATTACCGCCCCAACAGGCACCAACTACCTTGTGACCACAGCTACAGTCAGCCGCTTCAACAATGCAGGAGCAGAACATGGCCCATTCTGAGTCAATGTCCCTCACCTCCCCTGATCTCTGGTCAAAGTTCTGATGGAGCTGTGAGTTGAAGATCAATCTGACAGGTTCTTCTGCCAGACGTTCCCAGCAAACCCTCACTATTCGTTTGGGTTTGCCTGGTCTGACTGGCATCTTACCTGGCATCTAAAGTGAACACCACTCGGGTTCAGATCAGAGAGGCCATTCCTCCCAATCACACCCCTCCAGGACTCACTGTCATTGCCCACGTGAGCGTTGAAGTCCCCCAGTAGGACAACAGAGTCTACAGGACGAGCACTTTCAAGCACCCTTCCTAAGAACTCTAAGAAGGCTGGGTACTCTGAACTGCTGTTCGGTGGATAAGTACAGACAACAGTCAGGACTCGCGTAGTAAAGTTACCCTCTCGTCCACTGGATAAAACCCAAACATACAGGCGCCGAGTTGAGGGGCTATGAGAAAGCCCACATCTGCCTGCCGCTCCAGACAACATAGCTCCTAGGATCATTCAAGCAAGCAAACCCCTCCACCACAATGAGGTGGTGATCCTCGGAGAGGGGTAAACAAGTCAAGCAGTGTAATTTCATTCGGAAGGATGGAAGACAGACAGACAAACAGACAGACAGACAGACAGACAGACAGACAGAAATTTATTGATCCTGGAGGGAAAATGGAATGTTTCAGCAGTGAGACATAATTACACATAAACTCACATAAACTATGCAGAAAAATACAAAATAGAAATAAATCTAGACAGAAGTTAAAGTACAAGAAAAATTAAATAAATTATAAAGTATCTATTTACATGTTTATATGGCGTATGAGACATATTGGCTGTATATACAGACAGCAGACACAGTGTGAGTTGCATCAGTACTGTAGTGTAAAGTGCAAAGAAGAAAGTGTCATTACAGTAATAGTTGTGATATACTGCAGTGTGTATTAAATTATGATAACCAGCAATAGCTAAAGACTTACATTTCTAACTATATTTACATGCACTCCAATGTACAGGCACTAGTGTAGTCAGTGGCACATATATACAGGTATTTGGCCAGTACCCTCCTCTGAGGACCCTTATTTACCTTATACTCACCTAAATGTGAAATATGTCTGTGGTTTGAGTGCTGGACTTTGACCCTCCCCAAAGAGAGCAAAGACTTCTCATCTGCTGATTTAAATAACTAATAATACGAACACTATATAGTCGTATGTAAAGGGCATCCCTGGTCAAATTACATGCTTTGTTGATTTTACAAGTGAAAATAAATTATTTATATTTTTTACTTTATTTATGGACTAAGTGGGGAAATGTTCACAGTCAGTGTTTAGATAAATGCACACATGTTGGGGTGAGGGTCCACGAAAAAGGGACAGTATATTCTGGGACTTGCGTTTATTTAGATTTATTATATGCATAATTTTTCCACTTTTAGAGCAGTACAGGTGTGTGTGTGAGGTGTGTGTGTGAGGCAGATTGTTTCTTGGCTAATCAAGGTTGTGAGGGAGTGCTCTGTATAGGGAGCTGTCTGGCGCTTGGCTGACTGCACTGGAGGAAGGATGGATACTGACGGATAATGAGTAAGACCTTGCTAACAGTGTGACAACACAGGGCCTGTTAGTACCGTGCGAGACTTGTTATCAGATATATTCATACAGCAAAAGAATGATGAGATGATCATTTTAAGACAATCATGAAGGGTTTCTTGGTGCAACACTGACCAATTATTAGGGACTACACCTGTGTATTAACAGTATGTAATCCTAAATGTTTTGTTATTATGTTCAATAAGTTCCCCAGCCATATACATTAACACTTTACTGGGTTTTGTGTGTCTTGTTTGATCATTGGCTAAAGGCTTTTCAATATCCATCACAACACCCACCAAGCTCTCACTACACCATTGCACGTAGGTCAGTATGTGTGTTTACCACTGACCACCACACCTATATGAGCCTGTTGGACATCCTATTCCAAAAATCATAGGCATCATCTTTGCAGCCATAATAGCCTCCACTCTTCTGGGAAGGCTTTCCATGTTTTTATGTGCTGTGCACTGTTGTTGCTCCTAGATGCTTCCGTTTCTTAATAACAGCACTTACAGGGCAGATCTAGCAGGAAAAACTTCACATACTGACCATAATTTTGGCCATATAGTGTATGTGCATGCAGCAAGCTGAACATCATATCTATAGGTAGCCATGTGGGCCATTATTAAAAAATGCCAAAAACACCTAAAAAAAACTTTGCCCTGACAACATACCACATTATGGTACGTACATATCCGTACATCATAAACAAACTCTGGACATGTCTTGAAGGGCCCCCTAAAGTGTGATTTGAAGCCTGATTAATTGTAAAAATAATAATGATAATGGTTTACCTGTTTCTCCTCTGGAGTTAACACTCCCTCTACCACCACCACCTGATACTGCGCATGTTTGAGGTGACCAGGGAATTTGCGCATGCGGCTAAGAAAAGCTGCAGTGGTGTTTGAGTTAAGCAGCTTCTTCATGTCTCCTGAAGAACAGCCTGGATCCAACAGCAGTGCACACACACTCCCGTTCTTCCGCTCCTCTATGCCCACGATGGTTCGACTGTGGCCTGTGTGCAAGGACATAGTGTTGGTTTCAGAAATAGGAGCATACCATGAAGCTGGATTTGGTTCATGTTGAAACATATTTGTAGCATCTTCACTGTTTCAGCACGGAGTCAGTAATGGGGTGTGTCATGTGTATCATGCAGGTACATGATTCATTCATTAAGGTACAAACAATCCAAGTGTACCTTCAAAGGTGCAACAGTGGATTTAAGGTCCAGTTGCATACCTTAAATAAGTTTTTCCCAGTGGAAAAGTAAATATTTGTATCTTTTTATAAACTAATGTTTTAGAACAGAGCAGTAGAATAAAAGCCTGGAGGTGAGGTGGGGTGTCTGGAGTCAGTACAACTTAGAAAATATAATTTCAGTGGATTATGGTTCAGTTATGTTCCCTGACTAAACGTACTGGGACAGACCCCTGAGGGTACCACCTTAGTGACAAGAGGATACTGCCCCAGTAACAGTGTCGTACTTTTTTTTCTGAAAGTGTATTGTGTAATTGTATAAATTAAGTGTTTTTTCCCCCCAAAGCTACTCTTTTAAATCTCCCTTGCTACTGTACCGTGGTGTTGAAGGTAGATGGGTGGTAGATTGGTCTTCACCAATCTGGGTGGTAGTCTAGAGCCCCTGCTACAGTGCAGAGAGAAGTAATTTTTCACCCACTCAAACAGTCTAGGATGCGTGTTTCTTGGGCCAGTGGGCTGGTGGAAATCCACAATACGAGCCCTGAGGAAGAGACCAAACTTGAAACACAAATACATATACACAACTGTTTGTTGATCAAATTAGCCTATCATAGCAAGATGTCCTAATTATTAAATGCAGTATCATCAGACTCTTGCAACTGACTGGTAACTATCCTGTTGGCAGATTTTCACCCTAAACTGTAATTGATGCTGTATTTATTTATGGCTTACTGTCTCACTTTCCTGTATCATCACACCACCCACCCCTACTATGAGCTAACTCTTGATATTCTGAGTGTGTATGAACAGGAGTGCTCACAGGCACATCATGTACGTAACTATGTAATCAACAAGGGTGTGACAATTTCAGTAAAAAAGAAAAAAAAAATAATGATTAGAATCTTTCACAGAAACTACAGTCATCAATCAAAACAAGAGAAATGTGTGAGTGTGTGTGGGGGGGGGCGCTTATGCTATACACACATTCACACTTAAATTAGGGGCTTTTATTTTGAAGTTGCTTATATATTCTTCGTAATTTTCTTCTTTAGTTTCTCTATACAGTGATATTGGAATTGTATTGGTAAAAATTAGCAGTATCAGTGAGATGTTGACTGATACTTCGAAAAACTATATTTCATGATATATTTTTTGAACTCTGGAAGAACAGAATGTTTAGGCAAACTAGGCTACCACACCAAAATATCAGCATTATATTCATTTTACTGCATCTGTAAGTTTTCTAAAGTGTATATCTGATTCCTCTTCATTATGATAAGGTGGATTCAGTCCTAATTTGTACATTTTATAAATGTTTATGTATTGGCATCTGCAGATACATACATGAAAAATATCGAAGATCAAACTGAAGAACTGTATCAAACCTAAAAAGATATGTACTGTTACATCTGTAGTAATGAATTATGTAAATTGCACACCTGACTCTGTGGGCAGTGAGAACGGCGTAGATTTCTGTGGCTCCGATCCAGGCCCGGGTTCCCTGAAGGTTCTTGTTGAAGTGGGACGCCCCCTGAGGGTCAATGCCCTCCGCCCAGGCTGCCTCAATCAGAGCCTGCACCCGGGGAATGCTGGGAAGGGAGTCTAAAACATAAAGATGAAAACACAATGAGAAACAGAGATGCACAAATTATAGAAATAAAAAGAAGAGATTACATGTGGCATATTTGCTTTCATTAAACAAGAACAAAATTCATTGTTAATATTAATTGCAAGAAACACATTTTTCCACCAACGTTTGCAGTTTTTAACAGCAGTGGTCAAAGATTATCCCATAAACACTGCTTTTTAATAACTTGCTGAGTTAATACAGAATTCAACTTAAGCGTGTGTTCATGTGGTATTTACAATGGCAAGAGCACAGTTTTGAAATCTGAATGAGATTTTTTTTTCCAGCTTTTTTACCCAATTTACCCTTCAGTTTAATTATGGACAGTTCCATTTGTTTATTTAGATCTCCCCTGCTACATAATGCTTGGAGGGTGAAGGGTGATGTCCAGCACATGCTTTCCTTGAGGCACATGAAGCTTGACCCAGCATTTTTTAATCTTTTTAATGCAACGTCATTTGTCAGCTGAACCAGGGGCATAGCCATAGATAGGTCCAAACCAATAAATTAAACCCAAATTTTTAACGATAATGGAATCGTTTTGTTTTTGTAAGAAATATGATTGTATTCTGGCCAGTAAAATCATTGTGCTCCCTGCCAGGCGTCGCCTTCTTTTCTTAGCCCTCCAATCACTGCACAGCAACTGCTGCTATCCAACCGTGCCTCAAGCCAGTCTGTGTTTGACTTTGAAGCTCCAGTTACTGTAAACATAACCGGGGAGGTTTAAAAGTGAGATTCGATCTCGTAGAGTCATTTTTAATCCATGTCAAGTCGAGAAAAAAAAAGAAAAAAAAAAGACTGCCAGTATTAGTTTCTCAGTCATGTTGTCGTCTTTGGGCCCCTCCCGTTGCGCCAGTAAGCTGATTAATTTTAGGCTTTTAAATTTAACTGTGTTGTTCTTCCTCGTCTTTGAACCTCTTGGCTGTCTCTTTTTCAACTTAGTTAAGTCATCTTCATTTGGCAAACGTGCCGGTGGCATGATTTACAGGTACGCTGCAGTGTTGTATTTATGTGAACTCAGTGTTCTGGTTGATTGCTATTGTTTTGTATCACCATGATGGTGAAAAGGAAGTGCTGAAATAGGCTACGCTTACTGCTGAAGGAACAATAAGCGATTGTATACTTTGCTTTATGAAACAATCAGCATGATAACGGTCTTGGAGCTGTATACTGACAGCTATCGCCATAGGTGATAGGGTGTGTTTCTACTGCCACCCAGTGTTGTTCTGGTTCTTTCCTAATTCTGCTCTCTTTTTTTCTATGTTTTCCTGTTGTTTTACTTTACTTGGTGACTCCCTCTTGTTTCTGCTTGTAAAGAGAAGAGATGATACTCCTTGATCATTTTTTCCATTTAATATGCAGCAAACCGCACCGGTCAGAAACTGCACTGAATAAGAGAATATGCTTGACTGTTGTCACATGATCTAAATGTGACAGTACCCATGTAAGGACCTGTGATGATAAATAACTCATACAACTCTACAAAGTATTTTGAGTCTTCATAGGACAGTCTACATCATGAAAGAAACTTAAGTGCGCAGACAAATCACAGTTTTGTCCCCCTTACATCACTTGTTGCTCTTTTAACTATATTTTCTGCTAATCAGCATGACATGGCTTTGCTGCTGTAGAAAACTGACCTAAAATATGCATAATAGCATTGAAGAAGCAGTCATGGAAAAACAGACAGTTTATTAATGAAGCATCTACATACAATTTATTTTTCCAGTATTCTACTGCTCTCTGTTTGTCCAAAGAACGAGCACAACAGTGATTAAAATGTGTCTGTTTGTACCTGGTAGTGTGTTTGGTGCAGTGTACTGCTCCATCCTCTTCAGCGCAGACAGAAGCATTTGGAAGTTTCTGTAGCCGCAACCCCAGCCCTTGTCTCCACCTGAGGTGGAATAGTGGTCAGTTTCAGCGCACAGCCACACGTGGGCAATATCACGAGCCTCGCGCTGATAAAACTCATACAGTGCCTCCAGAACACCTGCCACACAGCAAACACAATTATAAAAACACTACAGCCAAAGGTTTGGTGTTAATAATAATAATAATAATAATAATAATAATAATATCATCATCATCATCAGTTATCAAAATTAAGAACATTAAATGGGATGGGCCATAGCACACACATTTACGCTCAAATGAGCCTTTTATTGTAACTATAGTAAATGTTATATATCAAATTTTGAAAGTATTGTAAAAATAGTAACTTTACAGTAGAAGGGAAAAACATAAATTACTTTCAAAATAAGTCAATGGAACCAGAATTTTTTCAAAGTAATTTTTGGCTATTTATTTCAGTTCATCCTTCATTAAATTCACCCACAATATAAAGCACAATATGCTATAATATGCTATAATATAATATATAATATAATATAATATATAATATTATATATATATATATATATATATATATATATATATATATATATATATATAGAGAGAGAGAGAGAGAGAGAGACAGTATAATGTCATGTATACCAAAATGGTCAGATATTTTTCAGAACACAGTTGTAACTTGCATTTGCTGAATTTAACATGTGGACAATTTAACAAGCCACAGTGGCCTAATGGATAAGGCACTGGCCTCCTAAGCCAGAGATTGTGGGTTCGAGTCCCATCTGGGGTGGAACGTTTCTGCAATTTCCCCCTGGGATCAATAAAGGAATCTGAATTTTGCATCTTTTATGTTTTTCCAATGTGTTAAACTCAAAGCAAACAAATAAAAAATTGCACTAAAATTTGTGTAAAAATGTCATATTAAAGTTTGTTCACTGTAGAGGACGTGTTCACTTATCTTCATTTAGAAAATCTACAAAATGTAATTCAGCTGAGTGATCAAACTTTTGCATACGACTGTATACAAGCATGTTTTGGCTGATGGATGACATTTAGGGCAAGTGGGACATTGTACAAATTAGATTTTTGACCAAATTCTCATTTAAGGCACTCCAGGACTCTATAATATACTGACCCATGGTTCTGGTGCGGCTGTCATCCACTCCTGAGGCCAGAGATTCCATCATTTCTGCTCGTTTCCGGTGAAATTCAGCAGGGGCCATCTGACCTCGGCTCACAGCTCGCTCCATATTCCGCTCCATCTGCCTGCGGTAGCCGCCGCTGTTATCCATCCCAAAAACCTTCTGCACATATCAAGAGTCAATCTGAGGTCAGCATCAGAACAGAGAGGAGCTATGCTTTAGACCAGTTATTTTACATTAAAGGAAGTGTTTTTCAACCTGAACACTCTCTGTAATATCACTGATTACAGTAATTTCAAAGTGTTTCTCAGCACTTCAGCAACTGGCTTCTACTTTAAATGTGCTTGTTCTTTTCTCAGTACAAAGAAAGTATTGCCTGTGGAAATCAGCAATATGCTACAAATGCAGCAGAACACAGCACATGGCCCCAAATCAAGTTATATTTATCTACCACAGGTATGATGGGTAGCCTTCAGTAAAAGTATGGCTTCTTTGGTGAAATAACAACACAGACAAAAGTATCTCTTCATAAAGCAACTTGAGTATAACAGTACTACATCAAAAAACACTTAAATATTGAGTTCCTTATAGCACTCCCTTAAAGAACCGTGGAACATCTTAGTATGACCAGCATCGATCATTATAAGAACTGAAGTTTGTTATAGGGCTGTATAATATTGATATAAAATGCAATGTTTGATATCACTATGGCTATATTAGACTAAATAGATTATTATTAAAATAGTCTGACTGAATGTCGAGCAAGCCCAATTTTTTGATGTGCAAACAGAAATCTAATCACTTGTTTAAGCAAAAAGCAAATTATGAAATTACAAACACACCATTCACGGATCTGCCTGATACAAAAGAAAGAGAAATCCCAACAGCTACTTACAGCAGAACTGCAAGCACACATTTTGTGCACTGAAAGACTAAGAAACAGTTGGCTTTAACTCAGCAGCTTTTTCTATAGACTACAAACAAATAAAAGTAATAGAAAAACAAATAAAGAATGTCAAAAATAATCACATACTTTGTCAATAAGTAAAATCTCATTTTATGACTTGAAACAGGCATTCACATATAAAAGGCCACGAGCCAAATGTTGGTTAAATTGCTCTGGTTATATGCAAATTGTAAAATTTTATTTGCATGGAAGTTCTTAATACATAACCCGCTAAATCGTCCTATCCTACCTGTGCAAAGTGTCAGTTATTAGCACCTCTGTTTGTAAATCTGCCACCAAATTTTCTTGATTAAAATGTAGTAAAAAGCTGATTACTTGAGCACACGTAAAAGCATTAGGAAAATGTAAAAATACCAGGAAATAAGGATGTTCAAATCAATAAATCTAGCATGAGGTACAAATACACAGAAATGCTACTACAGTACTGTGCGAAAGTCTTAGGCACCCAAGACACATTTTCAAAATATATTTATTGATATAGTTTGTATTTATTTGCTGAGAAAAGTGTTAATATTTGAATAAACAAAATGTATAGAATATTAATTAATGATGATTTTATATATATTATATGTAGTTAAAAAGCAACTCCTGGTTTGACTTTGAATTATGAATATGACTTTATTCTAATGTATATTATGATACACTCACTGCTGAGGTCAATTATTTACAGATTTGCTTAGATGCCTAAAACTTTCACACAGTACTGTATATCTATCTAAAGTGTTCTTTTGCATGATTTTAAATCATCAAAAATTCACCTATGGTGAAATAAGTGGCGATGAATATGGTAACACAACAAGCAGACGACACAGGCCTGCATCCCTCACCATGAGACAGATACTACACACCTCACCTCAATGTACTAGTAAAACCTGGACCTAGTCTGCATAGTCCTCCAGCATGATCTATGTTTTGTGCTGTAAAGCTGACCTGCAACTGTTTGAAGTCTTTTTCCTCCCTCTTGGCCTCTTCTTCCTTTCTCTTCTTCTCCTCTTCCTCCTGGAGCTGTTGGACCAGCTTTATGTCTTCAGGCAAATCCCCTGGAAAACAACCAACCAACCAACCAACCAACCAACCAACCAACCAACCAACCAACCAACCAACAAACCAACAAACCAACCAACCAATCAACCAACCAATCAACCAACCAACCAACCAACCAAACCAACCAAAAGCAGTAACTCTGTTACATTTGTCTGTTCTTAGGCCTTATGTAATCCATAGTATATTCATACTAAGCCCCCCCCTCTTTTATAGCGTCTCCACTAACATGCTCTGTTTATGATATTTAGTTTACATCTTGACTGGGTAGACAAGGCATTACACTCTTCAATTCATCAATTATATTATTTATGACTGTTATTAAATTAACACAGACCTTTTTAGTAGGCATAGACTTGTAGTAGGTCCACAATATCTTGTGACAGGGGTCAAATCAGTGTCACGAGCGAGAGCAGCGATTGACCAACCCAGTGCGGGCGGGAGCAGGACAACACATTAGTGTAACTATGGACTTAAAAAAACTGTTCCTGCACAGAGCTCTACTTGAAACGACAGGTCAATCACAAGCCAGAATTAAACGGGATGAGGTGCTATCAGAGTGATTTCAGAGTGACTGAGAATTCCACCCTGACACCTCTCACACACTCTGACGGGAAAGCACCCTATAATCAACATAGTCATTAAAAAGAGAGAAGCGCACTATTAACACTTGATTTGTGCCTTTTCCTTGAGTATGACATCATTAGCACACCTTTTGGCCTAGTAGCCACTGTGGGCACTCTGACATTAGACTCATTTTTAGAGCAGTTTCAGAAGTTTTCAGTGCACTTAAACATATTTTTGATGCAAAAATGTGCATTTTAGCAAGTTTTCTATGATTTTTTAAATTGTGCCTCCATTTTTTTTTATCTTGAATGCATTTAAATGAAATGTTCTTTAATTGTTGTTGCTCTTAAATGAGGGATAAACACTGGCAGCCATTTATTATAGGTTTAACATATAATAATTGCAATCTATGGGGTAGTTGCCATTAATGCACAACATTCAAAACCTAATATGGGGAAGCTGTCTGGAAGGTTGCCGGTTCAAACTCCTTGGCTGACAGTACGTGATTGAAGTGCCCTTGAGCAAGACACCTAACCCCCAACTGCTCCCCGGGCGCCGTGGATAAGGCTGCCCACCACTGGGCAAGTGTGCTCACTAGTGTGCATGTATGTGGGTGTTTCACTGCATGGATGGGTTAAATGCAGAGGTCTAATTCTACTGTGTGCAAACACAGTGACAAATGGTTCTAAATTCTATTCTATTCTATTCTATTCTATTCTATTCTTATATCTCATCATACTAATGAAATAACTACATAATGTTCTGCTCATTTTGGCCAGAACACCCTTGCATTACTTCTAACTTGCTGGCTTGGGAGAGAAGAATGCAAGTAGAATCAGAGTGGAAAACGTGACAACTGAGCCTCTTCCTCTATGGATGTGATTTGTATAGCTTTGTTGCTTCTGCCCATCTTCTTCTTCTTTCGGCTGCTCCCTTTAGGGGTCGCCACAGCGGATCATCTGCCTCCATCTTGCCCTATCCATTGCCTCCTCTACTTTCACACCAACCATCTCCATGTGCACCTTCACGACATCCATAAACCTTCTCTGAGGTCTACCTCTTCTCCTTCTACCCGGCATCTCCATCTCCAACATTCTTTGCACAATATATCCACTATTCCTGCTCAACACATGTCCAAACCATCTCAACCTGGCCTCTCTGGCTTTATCTCCAAACTGCTCCACCTTCACTGTCCCTCTGATCTGCTCATTTCTAATCTTGTCCAGCCTTGTCACTCCCAACGAAAATCTCAGCATCTTCATCTCCGCCACCTCCAGCTCAGCCTCCTGTCTTTTAGACAGAGCCACAGTCTCCAAACCATACATCATAGCAGGACGCACTTCTTGTAAACCTTCCCTTTCACTCTTGCTGCTATCCTTCTGTCACACATCAGCCCTGACATCTGTCTCCACCCACTCCACACACCCATCCTGCCTGCACCCTATTCTTCACCTCTTTTCTACACTGTCCATTGCTCTGGATGGTTGACCCAAGATATTTGAAGTCAACCACCTTTACGACCTCTACTCCTTGCATCTTCACCTTTCCACCTGCCTCCCTCTCATTCACACACATGTATTCCGTCTTGTCTCTACTGACCTTCATTCCTCTCCTCTCCAGTGCAAACCTCCACCTCTCCAGATTCTCTTCCACCTGCTCTCTACTCTCACCACAGATTACAATGTCATCTGCAAACATCATGGTCCATGGAGCCTCCTGCCTGACCTCATCTGTCAACCTGTCCACTACCACTGCAAGAAGGGGCTCAAAGCTGATCCCTGATGTAACCCTAACTTCACCTTTTGTCACTCCACCTGCACACCTCACCACTGTCTCACTATCCTCATACATGTCCTGCACCACCCTAACATACTTTCCAGCCACACCAGACTTCCTCATACAGTATCACTGTTCCTCTCTTGGCAACCTATCATATGCCTTCTCTAGATCCGCAAAGACACAATGTAGCTCCTTCTGACCTTCTCTGTACTTCTCTACCAACACTCTCAATGCAAAAATTGCGTCTGTGGTACTCTTTCTGGGCATGAAACCAAACTGCTGCCCACTGATCTGGACCTCTTGCCTTAGCCTTGCTTGTGGCTCATCAACTTTATACCTCTGTAGTTACTGCAGCTCTGCACATCACCCTTGTTCTTAAAAATGGGGACCAATACACTGCTTCTCCACTCATCAGGCATCCTCTCACTCTCCAGGATTTTGTTAAACAACCTGGTTAAAAAGTCCACTGCCTTCTCTCCTAAACATCTCCATACCTCCACAGGTATGTCATCTGGACCAACTGCCTTTCCATTCTTCATCATTTTTAAAGCTGCCGTCACTTCCACCTTACTAATTCTCTGCACTTCCTGATCCACTATGTCTCCCCCCGTTGTCCTCCTCTCTCTCTCTCGTTTTCCTCATTCATTAGTTCTTCAAAGTACTCCTTCCATCTACTCAACACTCTCTGTTCACACACTAGTACATTTGCCTCTCTATCCTTTATCAGCCTGACCTGCTGTACATCCTTTCCAGCTCTATCTCTCTGTTTAGCCAAGCGATACAAGTGCTTTACTCCTTCTTTACTGTCCAGCCTCTCATACAGCTCATCAAAGGCCACCATTCTTTTCGCTATGCGATTAGCCTCACAGTACTCCTGCCTACTTCCTTCATCTCTCTGGTTATCCCACTTTTTCTTTGCCTTCTTCTTCTGAATACTCTCCTGGACTTCCTCATTCCACCACTAACTTTCCTTGTCTTCTTTCCTCTGACCAGACGAAACACCCAACACATTTTTGCAAGTTTCTCTCACCACCTTCCCAGTCCTCAGGTAGCTCCTCACTGCCCCCAAGGGCTTGTTGAAATTTTTCCCTGAACTGCCTGCAACCATCCTCCTCCTTCAGCTTCCACCATCTAATCTTTGGCTCTGTCTTCACTCTCTTCCTCATCTTTGTTTCTAATCTCATTCTACAGACAACCACCCTATGCTGCCTTGCTACACTTTCCCCTGGCACCACCTCCAATGTTCCTGGGCTTGCTTTCCATCTGGTCTCCTGGACACACAGAATATCTACATTCCTTCTCTCCATCATGTCTGCAAGCTTTCTGCCTTTACCAGTCATTGTCCCTATGTTCAGAGTCCCTACTCTAACCTCCACACTCCTGCCTTTCCTTCTCTCTCGCTGCCTTCTAACCCACCTTCCACCTCTCCTCTTTGATGGTCTTCCACCTAGCAGTAGTGCAATTTCCACCGGCACCCTGCTGGTCAACAGCACCGGAGACGGTCGTTGTTAATCCAGGCCTCGACCGATCCGGTATGGCAATCATATTTGTGAGCCGCATGATAGTTTTGGCACAAGTTTTACGCCGGATGCCCTTCCTGACACAACCCTCACCATTTATCCGGGCTTGGGACCCGGCACCAGATGTACACAAAGTACACCCCTAATGGCTGGTTTTGTGTTGCTTCTGCCCATACAGCACTCAAATTATATGCAATACCATGCAAATAGCTTAAACAAGTAAGTACTGTGTCCAGTAATGTTTTAGCATATGCTTGTTTGCATGTGTTTGTGTATACCTGCAGCAGCGGCTGTACCATAGTCCAGATGCAGCTCCACATGCTCCTGCAGTGAGCTGTTATCCACAAAGGCCGCAGAACACATCGGGCATTCATACAGCTGTAAACCTGCCAATTTCACATCAAGGACTCAAGTTAACCTGCACACAGTTCACACCTGACAGGTAGAATTCTACTCAAGCCATATGATGCACTTCTGCATTATCATCCTCCACGTGTCCAAGTTTTTTTTTTTTTGTATATATAATTTTTATTAATTTTTTTATTTTTTATTTTTTTTACTCACCTGATTCATTTCTTGCTGAAGAACACACTTGCGCTGACGTGCCTGCTTCAGGAATAGTTGCTTAAAAATAAAGCAATGCAAATACACAATAAATATACTCAAAAAAATGCATGCATAGTAATGCACTACAGGACCCACAACATTAGGGTTAATGCAGTGCTGTCTGAAGGGCTGAAAATCGCGATGATTCAGTTTTGATTTTTGGCTTTGCCTTTAATGCACAAGATTTCTTTTTTGAAAGTTTTTGAAAAGAATTGGGGGAATTCTTGAATGTAACCAAACAGATGTCTGGTTCCCATAACACAGAACCCTCACAGATGTGAACAACTGTCACTTGGTAAGGTTCTCCAGAATAGAGCCTTTTATATTAAACCACTCTGAAGGACTCTGTTCACATTTAAATGCAACGTTTATATAACAATCTCGGCGGGGGTCTTGGAGAGGTGCCTGACTGATTAAAGTTTAGTGCTTCGCTGACCTGTTTGCCATATATTTTGATTCTTGACCGTTGGAGTGTGTAACAAATATCAAATGAATGAAAACTGGCACCTGAAACAGCAAGCCAAGTACTTAAGTACCTGTGCACATCCCTATTAGCTACATGAAATGAAGGCTGATACCTTCAGATGTGGCCTGGTGTTGAAGGTGCAGCTCCACGTGTTCCTGAAGAATGAAACAGTCGCCGCAGACCAGACTACAGAAGGGACAGGAAAACAGCTTCTCTGGAAGATATATAGATGATTTCATTTTATTTATTTTATATATATATATATATATATATATATATATATATATATATATATATATATATATGTATATATATATTTTTTTTACACATGCACACACACATACATACACACATGCCACTTTATTAAGTACACCTATTCAGTTGCTTGTTAACACTAATAGTTAAATCAGCCAATCACTCAATACATTAATGCATTTAGGCATGCAGAGTTGGTCAAGACAGCTTGCTGAAGTGCAGACCGAGCATCAGAATGGGGAAGAAAGGTGATTTAAGTGACTTTGAACATGGCATGGTTGTTGGTGGCAGACGGGTTGGGCTCAGAATTTCAGGAACTGCTGATCTACTGGGATTTTCATGCACAACCATCTCTAGGGTTTACAGAGAATGGTCCGAAAAAGAGAAAATATCTGGTGAGTGGCAGTTGTGTGGACGAAAATGCCTTGTTCATGTGCGAGGTCAGTGGAGAATGGGCAGACTGGTTCGAGATGATAGAAAGGCAACAGTGACTCAAACAACCAACCAAAATCTCTGAGGAATGTTTCCAACACCTTGTTGAAAGTATGCCACGAAGGATTAAGGCAGTTCTGAAGGCAAAAGGAGGTCCAACCTTTTACTAGCATAAACCTAATAAAGTGGCTGGTGAGTGTAATTATATTATATATATATATATATATATATATATATATATATATATATATATATGATAGATAGATGGATGAAAGTTCAAATATCCAAGATATCTGTTTGCAACACTGATCTGTTATGTGAATAGCACCTTTATTGGGGGAAGACAGGCGTTTCTGTTTTGATTTGCGATGCTCTGTTGTGTTGTCCTTTTCATTGTTCATGCTGGGTGCTGGTGGAGGTCCAACCAATTTTTTAATCCCTTTTGGTGTGGCTGTAGCACGGGGTGAAGATTTGATGCTGGATGTGGCTCCTTGATCCTGAGTAAGAGCAATTCCTGCATTGGGAGCAGCCATCCTGTTATCCTGACAGAACATGTGACTAGCAGGCAGAGGGGAAGCTGGATTCAGCCCTGAGTTACAAGTAGCTGATGAATTCTCCAATTTTACCGTAAGGGCATCAGTTATAAAGGGGCTTGGATATGTCTGATTTTGAACAGAGTCCGCTGAGCTTCTTTGCCCACTTTCTGCAGCACTGTCATCTGCAGCAAGTGTGTCCTGGAGGTCCAGCTCTTTCTCTTCGTGTGCTGTGCCTATGTGGAAGTTCAGCTCATCGTAGGAGACACCTGACAGTGAACAAAATGGACAGCTCATCACATTTTCCAAGTGGCTCAGGAGAAGATGAGTTTTCAGGTCCGATTCGGACACGAGCTCTTCACAGCAGATGTCACAGACAGGCATGGTAGGACATGTCCTGTCAAAGAGAAGGGAATAAACAGAAGCAGGTGGACTCACAAAGCATCTTAAATTAAGACAGCAGAAACACAATTGCTGCTGAGAAAATAGATGGAAGATAATACAATAATAGCATCAACAGTGTTAGTAGTGTTTTATTACTTTTTTTAAACAATTTGTATTCTTTTTTGACAAATATCAAGAATCAAAAATGATAGAGATGACCTGCTTCTTTTTAAATACAAACGCAAACATAGTCAAACATATACAGTCATAGGATAAGAGCATGAATACAGCTACTCTCATACGAACAAGTATACAAGATGTGTTATTAAGGACATTCACATCTCTTGTTACAAGTATATTCAGTTTGTGCAAAAGCCTCTGATAAGCAGATCTGAACATGTGTTCCAACAGAAGGAATAAGACCTTTTCAGACAATGGCCTTAACACGGTCAATTTCACAAACTAGATTCCGTTTGAACAGTGACCTAAAATTAGTGCAGAACTTACTTCATCTTCACTTTAATTGTCATAAATTTGTTTTTCAACATTGTTGTTTTCTCAAGATCCTAGAACTGTGTTGTGTATTTACAGGGCTGAATTTGTTGGCATGCATCACATATGACGTGTGCTCCTGTTTGTCTGCAATGAGAACTTGCAGCCACACTGGATCTTAGTGGAGAAGGTTGGTGACCCTTTTTAAGAGGATTACAAAAAGCACTTCCTTCTTAATCCACAAGATGGTGGTGTTTCTTTCTGGTATGTGGAGTTAAAGAGCTGCACAGTATGGCTGTGTTTAAATGTAATTCCTGAGAATTCCTAGGAAGGAGCATTGCTACCTGAATTCCTTCCACTGGTTTGCACCACGCATGTGAATCAGTCACAACGCTCCCCGATTCGCACTCTGCATGCATCTTCCTACAACTTTTTTTGCAGATAAGCTTGGGTTTAAAGCTGAAACCAAGCAGTTTCATGTCTCATTTCCTAGTTTAAAACTACTTAGTATTATGTTTCTTTCTTTGAGTGAAAACATTCAGATTAGAGCACAGCGAGATAGGAGGGGTATGGACAATGTTACTATTATTCTGGTTTAGCATGAGAGCATGTCAGTAGCTCAATTTCTCCCCATATGGTTCCCGCCACAGGCCATTAAATTATGTCTTCTACACTCAGATAGTGCATTAACTGTTAGATAGAATGTTGTGCAGGTTTGACTGCATACAAATGGCTTTCATTTAGACATATGATGCACTACTTATGCGTAGAAGCCTATATGATGACCTATATGGTGTGCACAACATAAGAAGGCTGTTTGAGATTGAGCCCAGATTTGTTCATGCTATTGTTAATATGGTGCTTACAAACTAAAAATGCCATTTACACAAGGCCATGTAGATAATTAACCTTAAAGCTCTGTGTAGAATAGCACAGAGCAGGGAAGAGTGGAAAATACACATGTAATTACTACTGAAGAACATGGCTGTTTTGTTAGGGCTCAACTATGATTTTTATACAGTACTGTGCGAAAGTTTTAGGCATCTAAGCAAATTTTTAAACAATTGACCTCAGCAGTGAGTTTATCACAATATACATTAGAACAAAGTCATATTCATAATTCAAATAAACATAAAAACAATAAAAAGTAACAAGAATTTCTTGGGTTCATATTTTTCCTTGACACCTTCACAGCCGCCACAGAGACTTGTTAATATCATCAATTACATCATGAGCACAATTTACTGAAGCACTGATTGGTCAAACCAGGAATTGTTTTTTAACTACATATAATACTGGGCTTCCGCCAGGAAAGGTTTGGAAATGGTTAAACAAACACGCTAACATGTGTCTTGGGTGCCTAAGACTTTCGCACAGTACTGTATATCATAAAATGTGCACACACATGCAGGTATTGCTGGCTGGTGCTGGTAAAAGTTATATCCTCTATGACAGTGACAGTGGTCTGCATGCACAATTATGGCAGGCTGGATAGCAACCAGTGACAGTATATAGGAAGTGGACCGACTTATCCTGCTATTTTCAAAGGGGACCAAGTCAGGTCAATAGTATCACTTGCTGATCAACTTCTCTGGCATTAGAAGGTGGGAACATGTGAGATTGCACCTAATGATGGTGCCTGATGATGCAAATCTCCAGCATGCCACGCAAATAACCACACCTTTTGCTCGGGCTATCTCTCTGGAAGTGGACAGGTTCATACGGTAATTTAAAACGGCTATGGCAGGGTCGTCAAACACAACCACCAAAAGGGCCACATTAACAAATCTCAGTAAACTCATGAGCCTGCTGTGTTGTCATTTTATTTTTCCTTAACATTTTGCCACGCCCCCTACTGGCCATTGTTTGTTCAGAAAAAACTACGACAGCAAACAATAGTCACTGAATATTGAATACGATTCAAAACTAATTTAAAAAAAAAAAAAATAATAAAAAAAAAAATATATATATATATATATATATTTTTCTTTTTGGTGCGGTCCTGTAAAATGCTTTACATTGCAGTGCGTTCTCATGGTGAAATAGGCTGATATTTATAGAAAAGTTTAATAATTTTGTGGGCTGGATTGTACTACAGGCCTGACTTGGCTGGAGGGCCTTGTGTTTGACACATGGAGGCTAAGGTGTGGCTTTATTCTTGGACTGAAGATAGTCTGAAATGACTGGAATAGAAAGGCTCTCTCATACCGAAGTAGCTCACTTCTGGTGGACACAAATTAGAAAGCAAAATCTGGGAGCCTGGTAGCAACAGGGGAACTGTTGTCTAAAATGCCTTGTGAGTCAGTTGGATGCTAGCGGGCGCTGTGGAGAAAGTCCAAAATGAATTAATTCATGTGGAGCTTTTGAGCAAAATTGTTATTTGGTACTGTTTTCTTAGCACCGAGCAGTTTAAAATATCCCAACTCTGCTGTCTTTTAAGTGTCTTTTAATTCTATGTATAGGACGTTCCAACAGTGCCTTGTGTACATGAATGTGTACTCATTTCATCTTCATGGACGACAATGCTCCAGCTCACTGAGGTTGCATCATTAGGGAACGGCTGCTGGAGACTGGGGTACCTCAAATGGAGCAGCCTGCACTTTCTCCAGACCTGAATCCCATAAAAAAGCCTATGGGATCAGCTGAATGCCATGTAGAGGCTTGTAACTCTATACCCCAGAACCTCAATGACCTGAGAGCCTCCCTTCAAGAAGAGTGGGATGCCCTGCCTCAGCAGACAACGAGTCGACTGGTGAACAGCATGAGACATCGTTGTCAAGCTGAAATTTATGCTCAAGGGCACATGATGATTATTGAGACATTGAGATTTTTCGTTCGTGTTTTACCCATCACTGCTGTTGGCTTTTGTTTCAGTACATTGAGATGGATAAATCACCATCGCATGCTTCTACTTAAATGCCCTATTTTCATGATATCACTTTAGCGTGCACTTTTCACGTTTTCCTTTAATTTCACCAGGAAGCCAAATATCCAAGACTTTTTGTAAGTAGTGTATTTACCGAATGTAATTTGCAGTCAAAACCAATAAAGCAATACCATTAAGATTCTCATCATATCGCAATTCTTTAAATATCTCAGCATAACCGCATCATGTCGCGTCTACCGGTATCCTAATAACATCGTATCGTGGAGACCGTAGCGATTCCCTACTTTAGAGTACAGGGTGTGTCAAAAGTCACAGGACAGACATCCATCCATCCATCCATCCATTTATTTATTTATTGCTGCCACAAGCCTCCAATGAGGGCGTCGTTTGTTGCGGATTTTCTCAGTTTGTTTGAGATTATAAAAGTCCATAGTAAAATAAAAAATTAAATTAAATTAAACCTGTCCTGTGACTTCTGACTCACCCTTTAGATTATTTAGCTATAGTATGGGGTCCAGACCGCTGGTCCAGAAACAGCAGCCCTGAATTCAGGTGCTTTGTTTTGAGGAGTACACAGCATTTCAGCTCCTCAACGCAACGATCAGCCCAATACACACGTACACCTGTGGGCCGAATACTGAGCGCCACAAACACGTGTCTCTTACTTTTACTGCATAAACAAGACCAGAATATCCAAACCAAGCCTTCTGGGTTTGGATCATCTGCCCACAGCGCTCAGAGAAAGAGCTCCCGCGTTAATACGCCAATGATCCAGAAATGTCACCAAAAGCCTCCTGCATGTCTGAAATATGAAAATAAAGCCCTTACCTGGTAACACTCTGGAGGGAGAGGGTTTTAGTTGCGGTTTATTTCACGAAAACAAAAACTCTTATTTTCGTTTTCCATTCCTGCCTCCCCGCGCAGGAAGTGACGCACCGCCCGCCCGTAGCCTGTGGACGCCATATTGCCCTCCTCAGCCGGAGCGGAGCGGGAAGGCGGCGAGAGGAAAAACAGCGAATAAAACGCGGAAAACGCGGCGGAACGCGCCCGAGTGCCAGCCTGAAGCGAACGGGTGAGACTGGACGGGTGTTTGCGGTTGCTTTGGGGTCGGTGAGCGGGGGATGTAGACTCTTATTCGCGCTGTGAGTGGAGGTGAGAGATGAAGTGACGTAGTGAGCGAAGTGGACGCGCTCGGGTTACGAAACCGGAGAAAAGCGGACAGATTTAACGCTTTAACGCACACGACCCGCCCTGCTCACCTGCTCTCCGGTGCCCTGCTCACCTGCCCTCCTTACCCCAACACTGGGGGGTTGGGGGCTGTTGGTGGAGCCTGGTTGCCCCACCTACTGAGCAGCCAGCTGGTGGCTAGGCTAGGCTAGCTGGGCTTCATCGGTTTATCGGGGGATATGAAACCCTTGAGTTCCGATGACCAGATCCAGCCTGGGCTTAAACCTTCTGACTGGGCTTAAACCTTCTGACTGGGCTTAAACCTTTCTGTACAATTCAATGGTTTCGATGTAAACAAAGTCATTCAGATTGGCGTGATATGAAATAGTTCATTTGCACAAATACTTACATACTCGGATATCTTTATAGTGGCGATATAGATAGATAGAAAAATGTATTGATCCCGGAGGGAAATTGCAGTGTTTCAGTAACGAGACATATAATTACACATAAACTCACAAACTATGCAGAAAAACACAAAATAGAAATAAATATCGACAGACGTTAAAGTATAAGAGAAATAAAATAAAGTATGAAGGTATCTGTTTACATATTTACATGTCATGTGAGACAGATTGGCTGTATTTACATACAGCAGGCACTGAGTGGTGTGAGGAAGTCTTAACAGCACATATTATAGACATCACTAACTCTGAGCTGCATCAGTATTGTAGTGAAAAGTGTCTTTACAGTAATAGCTGTGATATATTGTACAGTGTGTACAACATCCAAAGAGTCCAGCTTCAGTCCAACAACAGCCAGCCTTCCTAATAAGTTTGTTGATTTTGTTCAGAGCACTGTTGTTAATATGCATATGTAAGTTTTTGTATGTAATGTTTATGATGGTAAAACACTGGGCAAACTGAAAACATGAGTTTCCAATTGGTGCTGTTTTGCCTTAGAGCACCGCCCTTTATGTACCCCTGAACTATACATAAAATAAATTGATTAAAGTAAGATTTAGTTAGAAACTTTATCACAGAACTACTGTAAAAGTTTCTCAGACATCAGCCAGTGTTTTCATAACCATTCCATGTAATGCTTATTGTTGTTGCTTATACATGATTGTTAGACAAGGTTTTGGTCTGAAGCTTATTTTAAATAAATTGTCAAAGCGTGAACACAGGGATTTAGAGCGATATGTGAAATGCTTCTTTTAGAGAAACCTATCGAGTCAGTGTTGTTCATAGTGGTGGTGATAGGAACCAGATGTCTGAAGAGTTTAACGTCTTTAAAAACTCACGCACAGAAAATTATTGCATTAAAAATGGTTATTGATGTGGTGCCTGATGCCTGAGACGTTGTTTATGGAAGTTGAGGTGAGGAAAGAAAGTTGGTTTTTCAGATGTACCACTTTACTAATTTCAACATTACATTAAAAAAAATTGCAAGATGCATTTTGATTTAGGAATCGTGCTAAAATGATAATTGCATTGTAGATGTTGCAACCTCTTGTTCCAGTCGCCACCGTTTGTCAGCAAGATTTTCCACAGTGCAGCATTTCTTATGAAACCTTTCTCAATGTTTTAAGTACATCATTGAACATTAGTGAGCTGTGTGACAGTGTGTTTGCAGCTTTTGCCTCATTCAGATAAAGTCCATTGGAGTTTCAGCTTGTTTTTAATGCAATGTAAACTCACCAGTTGATGATCACTACATTTGTGAAAGGGCATCAAGAGCAAACAAACACTGTGGTGCTGTGACCCTCCAGGGCACAATTTGAATAATAAGACCTTATTACATGGAGTTTTGCACAGTTCAAGTCTGTGCTGAAACCCTCAACATTTAATGATTAGGGCTGAATAGATGTATCTATGTAAATGTATTGGATATCAGTAGGAGTACATGTTTTTTGGTAGTTGCTGATACCAAAACCATAATGACCATTTACATTTACAGCATTTGGCAGACGCTCTTATCCTGAGTGACTTACAGTTTGGTCGTTTTACACAGGTAGGCGAAGGTGGTGTTAGGAGTCTTGCCCAAGGACTCTTATTGGTGTAATGTAGGACGCTTACCTAGGTGGGGATTGAATCCTAGTCTACAGCGTAGAAGGCCCAGGTGTTGCCCACTACACTATCCCAACCAATTAATGAGTAACCTGCTTAGAATTAAGTAGTTGTCAGTGTAAAACAGTTGTTATTTTATAGCCGAGTTAAAATGACATGTGTCAGCTAGCTCTGTTAAGTTACTGTTGATTGAGTAGCGTTGCTAATGGCTGTAAATAAAGTATGTTTCATAGATTTGATCCAGTGCTCCTCATCTGTCTCTCAGTGGCTCTGTAGCACAGTCTCTGAAACGAATGCATCAGAGTTGGAGTTTTTTATTTGGCTAGTTGAGCTGTAGTTGAATGTCTTCTAAATCCAAGCATGCGCTGTGCTATTTAAGAAAACTTGTCTTTGGTGGCATGTCACACTATGTATGAATAGACCATTGTGTACATACAAATGGGTATGTTTTTTTTTATGCTCACGCTATATGAAAATGTCCAGTTGCAAGCTACAATTTGGTTTCTCACACTGCATGTGAAATGCAACCCATACAGAGAGCTCTGTCTAACAGCAATTTCCGATAAAGAACATGCTGCGCCAGAGAAGACCTGGGTGATGGTGCGATTTAATCGGTTATTGTTGTTGATGGAAAAGTGTAAAAGGTGATACTCATCGTTTTCGTAAAAGATCTGTGAAAGAATTCAAGAGGGCTGATTTACCTTAAGACAGTCCGTCAAATACGTTGGGAAATTGGGGTTCACTTTTAAGTGCTACCCGCTGTAGGTGCTAGCTTTACTGCACAGATTCCCCTTAATTTCCTTTACAGGAATGGAATTAAATATGAATGCCGACGTGCCTTGGGACTTCAGCTTGCCTCAGACTGACTTGCTGCAATAAAAGACGAGCTAAAATGACTGAGAGTTAGCAGATAAAGTTCCCCGATCCTCGTCCACAGCCGGTGTTCTCAGAAAAAGGTTATAAAACAATATAAATAAAAGTTTTTTACTTTTACTCTTAAAACACAGGGTAATAAAGAGGCCTTTAAAAGCTCCAGTGTAGTAAACTCCCCACTGTCTCTGCTGTGTGGGGATCGCAGTATTATTGATAGTCATGATTTTTTAACTAGAAAATAGTAATTATTTTTTAGATATTGCCCAGGGCTAGTACGGAGCAAAAACTGGTGTTGTGCTTGTTATGGTTGTAATTGTGCTTGTGTGTGCTTTAAAATGGGCCGAAGGATATCACAAAGTAAATGCTTGGATGGGGACATACCGAGGAGGAATGTTTAAAGCAAACACTATGAGCTCCATAGTGTCAGCAACACGTCTGTACAAGCAGATTCTCTCTTACTGCCTGCTTGAGTCGTTGGTTTATTTGTGTGACAGTGTACGCCAAGCTTATGTCACATGGTATCAGGTAGGATCGGATGCTGGATTTTTGCGAGTATGCGAAAGGGAACCAGAAGGTCAGATGTATCATGAGTGCCTTTTTCTTTGTCATCGCAGACGACAGAATGGCGAGCCCAGGAAAAGAGAACTATCGAATGAAAAGCTACAAGAACAAGGCCCTGAACCCGCAGGAGATGAGGAGACGGAGGGAGGAAGAGGGGATCCAGCTGCGGAAACAGAAGAGAGAAGAACAGGTAAGTCATTTAACGTCCTGCACCCAACGTCTAGGACCAGTTTCCCTGGAGGTTAGATTCGAAAAAAGTATTGGATGATGTGCACATATTGTACCCGTCCAAATGCAAAAACGAGCAAATAGTTGAGTATATTTTTAAATCAAGCAGTTCCTTCCTTCAAATTACAGTTCCTTAATGAGCAGCTTGTTGCTACGTCAGAGTAACGAGCTCTGCTCACTCGCTCCATCAGTTCGTTCTCCAGCTCCTTACACAGACCAGCTGACAGTTTAGGAATTTAGTGTCATCTTCAAAGTCTGACCAAATTGACTGTAGGTCAGAGGTAATTTTAAAAGTATCTGCTTTCAGTTTGTGCGCAAAGTAAGAAGTAAAAACGTTCAAATGGCTTGAACTGCAGCTGTCAAAGTCGTTGCTTAGCAACGGTGTCTTAGATGAGTGAAAACACTGATGTTATGGCGAAATAACAGCAAGGTTAAAACACTTCTCAACCAGTCAGCTTGTGTGGCTGGAATTAACTGATGTATAAATAATGATACCTCAGTGTGTTTTCATACCCTTAAGAATTTCCAATTATGAAACCTAAAGTCGATGGTTTAGCTTATTCTTATCTCTTACCTTATTTCTGTGGCCACTACTAGTGTTCATTGTTAACTTTTGCATATTTGGAACACTCCAGCTGTTCAAGAAGAGGAATGTGTGTGTGCCGTCGGGCGATGAGTCCATGCTCGAGTGCCCCATTCAGGATCCTGACGTCAGCTCCACTGTCCCTTTATCTGGAGTAAGTATGTTCTTAGAGGTCTGCTTGTTGTGTTAGAGGTAGTTTTAACATGTAGTTATTTTTTGAACTGAACTCAATTCCATTGTTTTCACATGTTGATGAATTAAAAAAAAAAAACTGAACTCCCTTAAATACACTTTTTGTGTTATACACAGAATACAATATAAGCACACTTCAAAGTGGACTCAAGTTTTCTTTCTTTATTTTACTACCAGCATTAAAAAAAAAATCCAGTTTTTGAGCTGATTGGTCAAGTAATATAAAATAATCATTAGTAGCAGCCCTACTGGGCTCTCTTTGGACAAGAAGTCAAATGCAGTGAGCAGGTTTTTCAAAATAATGGGATGTTTGTTGTATTCAACCATGTAGTCTTGTTAAATGGTCTCAAGACGGTGACTGTGTTAACAGTGTTGTGTTTATTATTACAGGAAGGAGTTATAACTCAAGACATGGTACAGATGATCTTCTCAGAAGACCCAGACCAGCAGCTAATAGCGACCCAGAAATTCAGAAAATTACTCTCCAAAGGTTCAGGCTTATATTGTAGTGTTAATATTAAGATTAATGTCTATGGTGTGTCAAATTGATTGGTATAAATTTATCTTATGAACTCTTTCACAGAGCCCAATCCTCCTATCGATGAGGTTATCCTCACTCCAGGTGTCGTAAGCAGGTTTGTGGAGTTCTTGAAGAGGAGTGACAACTGCACCCTCCAGGTGAGTGCTCTGGGAAGGATCTAGTTTGCATAGCGCTAATTAAAGCAGATTAAAGATGAAATGTAATTTACTTTCTACCTGTGGTGTCATTATATTTGTTCGGGATCACCTTTAATGTGTACTTTCCAATTATTTAGTGAAATACATGTATTTCTTATTCTTATGTATTTAATTAGAATGTTATTAAATGTGTGGAAAATGGTAATTCTAATGGTTAATCGTTTGTTTTTACTTTGGACAGTTTGAAGCTGCCTGGGCCCTGACCAACATCGCTTCCGGGACATTCCTGCACACTAAAGTGGTGATTGAGACAGGAGCTGTGCCCATTTTCATTGAGCTGCTTAACTCAGAGTACGAAGACGTGCAGGAGCAGGTGACCTTTTTAGCAATGCCTTATTTGACAGATTATAATCAGCATTTTTGCATGTTTTTAATGTTTTTTTGAGATGCTTTTAAAAAAAGTGATGTATATGTCTGTCTATGTAAAATAGGATGCATCTCAAAAGTGACTTATTATAGATTTCTGTGCAACATAGAACGAAAGGGCACACATTATACTGCTAATGTATTCTGCTGCTTTGAATGTTATGGGTAGTGATACAGTGATATAGATCTCAGTACATCATTGCTTTACACTTTTAGACAGAGAAACACAGGAAAGAGGACTAGTATGGTCAGAATGTTGGCAATGCAAGCAAATAGCAACAACAAACAGTTGTATACCTGCTTTATATTTACTGTGTTAGTGAGTTTGCTGAATTCTGTCTGGTTTTGCAGGCTGTGTGGGCACTAGGTAACATCGCGGGAGACAATGCAGAGTGTAGAGATTTCGTCCTGAACTGTGGTATTTTACCATCCCTGCAACAGTGAGTAGTACATGCACTTGCATAAGGAGTGTAAATCTCTGACCTCACAGCAATGTATTATTATTTTTTTTGCTTATTTAGGAAAGGATTCAGCACCTCATGAAAACTCAAATTTGATCATTGTTATTATTTTTTTATTATTTTGGTACAAGTTGAATATAGGCAGTAACAAAAAAGAAGGTATTCTTTTTCCAAGCTTCAATTTTTGACCAAAAAATGAGTGCATACTAGTGGAAATTTTTATTCACTTTATCATTTCCTGTGCAGTTTAATCACCACCTTCAAATCATTGCATCACAAAGCATCCGTGTCTTTTTAAACTCCTTTAAGTGTCTTTTTATACAACCCCACTTCCCAGAAAGCTGCATTGCTGTTCAGAATGTAGACAATATATCAAACATTGAAACTGTTATTGATTTTTTTTTTTTTTTAATTTAATACCAACAACAAAAAACAAAGTCGGGACGGGGGCAACAAAAGGCTGGTAAAGTTGTGTAATGCAACACCAGGTGATTAATTGGCAACAGGTAGTTAACATGAGTGGGTATAAAAATGCATCTTTCAGAAGTAAAGATGTTGAGGGATTCAGTGAACGACTGCATAAGCAAACGAATGTGCAACAAATCAAGAAGAACATTTCTCAACGTAAAACAGCCAAGAACTTAATAACATTAAAAGATTCAGAGTATCTGGAGAAATCTCTGTATGCAAGGGGCAAAGCCAAAAACCAGTATTTGCTGACTGTGATCAGGTGGCACTTCATTTAAAACCATCAGAATCAGAATCCTTTATTGATCCCAGAGGGAAATTGCAGTTGTTACAGTTGCAACCATTTATGTAAAAGAATCAACACTTTAATAATTTAAAACAAAGAGAAATTTGTAATATGTACATGAGATTAAGTTCTTATGAATATAGTAAAGTGGCGGTGACTGATAATAAATATTAAGCATCTAATATAAGGCAGTTCAGTTTTTGCACACAATTATTATTATTACACATAAGAACAGTTTGGTGTTGAGTTTTGCACAGATGAACCACACTTTCTTAATCACACACTGAGGGAGGAGTTATAGAGTTTGATGGTCACAGGTAAGAATGATGTCCTGTGGTGCTCTGTGGTGCACTTCGGTAGAATGAGTCTTGCTCTGAATGAACTCCCCTGTCTCATCACTGTGTCGTAGAGTGGGTGGGAGCCATTGTCCATAATGGCCTGCGGCTTAGACAGCGTCCTCCTCTCTGACACTGCTGTCAGCGAGTCCAGCTCCACACTCACATTCACACCCAAGTTTTGAATGAATCGCGAGTACTGGTGTTTCAGTCTCCTTCGGATAAACGGCAAATTTCAGTGTGATGTACCATTATTGTTATAGTCTGGAGATAAAGCAGGAAAACACGTCCTGATTATTTTTTCCAGTTTATTTTAAATATGATTCACGTGTCCTGTCGTGACACATAAGTGAAATCACAGCTGGAGGTGGCATATTGGAAATGGCCAGAAAACCTTGTCTCGTCTGTTTATGTAAAAGTCACTGACGACAACTAATGACGTATCTGGTTCTTGAAGGTTTGTCTGATTTCAACCACTACCCCTTGTAATTCAGTTTCAAGGGGGAGTGTTACACTCAAAAACAAGGGGTAGGAGTAAAAATAAGAAATGGGATTGGGCCTTTCTGTAGGGAGTTTGTCCATATTTGCAGTCTCCTGCTGCAGTAACAGCCTCTGCTCTACAGGGAAGGCTTTATAATAGATGTTGGACCATGGCTGTGAGGATGGTTTTGGGTGATTAGTTCTGTATCGCAAATGCCCCTCCCGCTTAACCCAATGCTATAGGATGGAGCTCCTTCATTCGAGTTGCAGCAGATCTGCTTCTCAACAGTCCACTGCTGGGGGGCTTTGTACACCTCTAGCTGATACCTGGCATTGCGCATGGTAACCTGAGGCTCCTGCTCCAGAGTGTCCCATTCTAGTAACAGTGCTTTTCTATATAAATTATGAAGTCTTTGTGTGGACAGTTAAATGCCTGAGTCAACAATGGGTGCATCCTAGTGGTTGTATTCACTAAATAGATGGTCTCCACAGACTTTTGGAAAGGGTTGCATTCACATACACTGATTAAACCAAGGCTTAAAATTGCAGACTAAAAGAAATTTCCATTGGTAATTCTCCTGTGGCAGTGACATTTTGTCTAAATTAAGGCTTAATCCATATTAAGGATTTCGGCTGCTCCCTTTAGGGGTCGCCACAGCGGATCATCTGCCTCCATCTTGCCCTATCCATTGCCTCCTCTACTTTCACACCAGCCATCTCCATGCATACTTAATGGTCTAAATTAGATATACAGTGGTTGGTATAGAGTAGTGGTTAACACCTCTGCCTTCTACACTGTATACTGGGGTTCAATCTCCGCCTGGGTAACCACCCTACACTATACAAATAAGAGTCCTTGGGCAAGACTCTTAACACCACCTTTACCTACCTGTGTAAAATAATCACATTGTAAGTCGCTCTGGATAAGAGCGTCTGCCAAATGCTGTAAATGTAAATAAATGTAAATGTAATACACTAGAACTTAATTGAGCATAAATAGCTGCAGTGCTAGTGTTCAGTGTGCTGGTGATTGAGTTCTTAGACAGTGCTACATTCCTTCCTGTTTACCTAAAGAACATGTTCATATGACACACCCAGAAGAACATGCAGCTCATTAACTCAGCCTGCTCTTTAGTTTCAGGCTTAGTCCAACACAAAAATATAGGCAGTTGTCATTTAAAAAAAAAAATGCAGTGATCCTAGATTTCTACCAAAATTCAATGATTTCTACCACTTGTTGCATAATTCAGTCAATGAGACATGCTTTTTAGACCAGAGCTTTATTTAAAACTAGTACATCATCATCTCTGGTACAAGGTAGTGTCTTCATAACCCATTTATGTAGTACTTTTGTGAGGTAGCTTTTAGGTATGACGCTCTTCAGATGTCTGGTCCCTTTTACCACCACTGTGAACAGTTCTGTCTCAGCAAGTCTCTTTAGGACGGAGTATTTCACATCAAACCACTCTGGTTCACTTTGCTTGCATTTTAATAACTGAATTTTGCAAACATTTTGAGAAAATGGTACTTCTCTGTTAATGTGCTACATTCTGCACATTTTATGTGCATTTTTAGTGACTGACTTGTTACTCAGACATGTGATTATTAAACATCACTAACAAAAATCTCAAGCAATGTGATTTGTGAAGTGGCCAGAAAGCACAGTGGATAACATGAAAGACTGCATTCTTCTACCATGTTACTATGATCTGCTAAGATGAAATAAAAAGATTCTGTATCCCCCTAGGAATGATTTGTTTACTTCCAATTCTCATTATATTTAATAATTTAATGCATATTATGGATTTTCCTTTTGAAAATCACCATTTAACCCCTTATAATGGAGTGAAAGGAGTGATGATGGAGTATAATGGAGTGATAAAGGAGCATATTCTGGCCATTGAATGGGATAAGACATTTCAGAGAGAGTTCATGAATATTTTCATTTATTGCAAAAAATTGAGCATTTACAAAAACAGTGGCTGCTGATGTGCATTTAATTTTAAATGTGAAATTAAGCTTATTTGTTCATTAGACCATGTATGTTAAGAGATCAAAAAATATATATTTTTTTTTTGATGAAAATGTGCAGTAATTTGTTCTGTGTAGAAACCACAGACTTTATGTGGAGTTTTCAAAGGTATCTGAGTGCACTTGGTCTTGAACTCTGTACGTGTGTGTGTATATGTTTATAGGTTGCTTGCAAAATCGAACCGTCTCACGACGACCCGTAATGCCGTTTGGGCACTGTCTAATCTGTGCAGAGGCAAAAACCCTCCTCCAGATTTTGCAAAGGTAGGTAAAATGAGTTATATATGGAATGACATGTGTATGTTTCTGCAGGTCAAACTATACCACCTCCATTTCCTTAGAGTTTGTAGTCCAACTGTGTTTAGATCAGTGATCAGAACAGTTTCAGCTCAAAAAGGCCTTGTAAGATTAGCTGATTAGTTGGAATGGAATGTCTTGCTTTTCATTTCAAGATAATCTCATCAATTCCTGGTCTTTATTAACCTAAATACTAAAGAGACATTTCACAAGACCTGTAGGCTTGAAATATTGACCAGTTACAATTCAGAAAACTGACAAGGGTAAGCAAGTCCTCATTTCATCTCACACGGAGGAGGTATGTGTGTAACAGGTCTTAGTGCTGTAAACACACTAGAGTTTGGGTGTGTTGCATCTTTCACTTCGTTTCACAGTGCAACAGCTTAAGAGCAACAAATTAGACATAGACATATAGGTAGACATAGATTGTTGTTGCTTGATCAGAAAAGCTTACCTTTTCCAGTGGTTTCAAAGTTTTTTCTGAATATTTTTTTAATCATTTTCACTAACCTATCAATGTATAAAATCCATATCTACATATATTCCTGATATAAGTGTATTAATCTACCTAATACATTGCATGAAAGAGATGTTGGACTTCTGTGTCGATCACAATCAAGCCAGTACAAATACATTTTAGGATGAAATACATGATGTGCAGTGGGTGGCCATCATCCTCCATAATGGAGAGCAGTTTCTGTAATGTCCTTCTCTCGGCCACCTTGACCACAGAGTCCAGTTCTGCACCGACCACTAACTCCACTCGCCTGACCAGCTTGTCCAGTTGCATCTCGTCTTTCCTTTTTATGCTTCCTCTCTAGCACACCGCAGCATTAAAAAAAATGCAGCGCTGACATCTTCCTAGAAGAACAGTAAAGCATGCTCTGATGATGTAACAGACTGAACCAGACTTCGCTTGGAATCGCACTGGCAATTTTTGGTAGTCTACGGTTTATTTGTATAATGCGCACATCTGTCATAATGAACTAAACGTTTGAAAGTTTGAAGTTTGGACCATTTTAATGCTGGAGTCTTTTAAGCCCTGAAATACTGCAATATTGAAAATGGTCTAAAACTAGCTGGAATATGTATGTTAAAGCTAAAAATGGGAAAATTTTCCTTTTGTGTTCTTTGTAATCCAGAAAAAAAGGTTTTGCAAGGTTTGGTCTTACCACAGTGTGTTCTTTTGCAGGTTTCTCCATGTCTGAGTGTTCTGTCCAGGCTGCTGTTCAGCAGTGATCCGGATGTGCTGGCAGATGCTTGCTGGGCGCTCTCTTATTTGTCCGATGGTCCAAATGACAAAATACAGGCTGTTATCGACTCAGGAGTGTGCAGGAGACTGGTGGAGCTGCTTATGTGAGATGCTTACACACTCATAGACACTGATTGCACAGTATATTTTGTTTGTTAGTGTTTATTCCAGTGTTAGTCTTCTCAATACATATACCCTGTTTGCCAAAAGTATTCGGTCATCTCGTTTCACACGCATATGAACTTGAGTGACATCCCATTCTTAATCCATAGGGTTTCATATGATGTCAACCCACCCTTTGCAGCTATAACAGCTTCATCTCTTCTGGGAAGGCTTTCCACAAAGTCTAGGAGTGTGTTTATGGGAATTTTCATCCGGAAGCACTTTTGTGAGGTCAGACACTGATGTTGGACGAGAAGGCCTGGCTCACGGTCTCCGTTCTAATTCATCCCAAAAGTGTTCTATCAGGTTGAGGTCAGGACTCTGTGCAGGCCAGTCAAGTTCTTCCACACTATTCTTGAGCTGATCTAAAGGCCACATGAAGTTTGGAGGTCTGTAGTGATTGACTCTGTAGAAAGTTGGTGACCTCTGCGCACTATGCCCTTCAGCATCCGCTGACCCCACTCTGTCATTTTACGTGGCCAACCACTTCGTGGCTGAGTTGCTGTCGTTCCCAATCGCTTCCACATTGTTATAATACCACTGACAGTTGACTGTGGAATATTTAGTAGTGAGGAAATTTCACGACTGGACTTGTTGCACAGGTGGCGTCCGATCACGGTACCATGCTGGAATTCACTGAGCTCCTGAGAGCGACCCATTCTTTCACTAATGTTTGTAGAAGCAGTCTGCAGGCCTAGGGGCTTGGTTTTATATACATGTGGCCATTGAAGTGATTGGAACATCTAAATTAAGTGACTTGGATGGGTGAGGGAACACTTGGCAATATAATGTATATAGCAGATACAGCAGAAGGCTGCAATATGCAAATGAGACGAGTTAGTGTTTTTCCATGTGCTATGATGATCCTGACCAGTCACAGTTCCAGATAAGTTTTTGTGATGGTTTTTATAAGAGTCAAAGTATTCATGTAATCCAACAAAAAGTATAAATCTAAACCTCAATTCCAAAAAAAGTTGGAACAGTATGTGAAATGTTGATAAAACAGAAAGCAGTAATAAGTTCTGTTTGACCCGTTTTAAACTGAAAACACTATCATATAATAACATATGCATGCCAAAGCTATATTGGATGGATGGTTCAGTACCGTATGAACTTTTTTGTAAGAATACAGAGATTCCAAATTTGATGCCTGCAATGCATTCCAAAATAGTTGGGACAGGAAAATTTTTTACTAGTGTATTACATCAACACCAGTTGATTCAGTGTTGAAACCAGATAATTTTGCCATTGCTCAGCTGTACAAGTGTGCATGTCACGGTGAAATAAGCATGACATTAAGCAAAATATGCATATATCTTTAAGTGCTGATGTTGCCCTCACAGGTGTTTGTTGCACATGCCAAGGGCACTAATTATCCCACTCCACCATGACAGACCCTTTTTGAACTTTTTTGCTGGTAACAATCTGGATGGTTCTTTTCTTTTTGGTCTGATCAGCATGACATCTGTTATTTACAATAATAATCTGAAAGGTTGACGTGTCAGACCACAACGCAAGTTTCCACTGTGCATGAGTTCATTTCAGATGATCTCCAGTCCAGAGTCGTCGACAGCAGTGCAGGAACATGTATCGTTCTTTGACAGACATTTGTATTTTTCAGCCCATGTGAAGATGCCCGCTTTTAATGTAGTGCTGTCTGAGGGATCGAAGGTCACAGACATTCAGTTGTGGTTTTCAGCCTTGCCGTTTGTGTAGAGAATTCTCAGGATTCCCTTAAACTTTGATGATATCATGCACCAGAGAGTGTGACGTCTATAATTTCTAGCAACTGCACACTGCAATGTTGAACATTTTTTTTCGGTCTGTTGGATTATGTACTAACTTGTTCTGTGGCCCATTGTTGTTTTCTGGATTTTTTTTTTTTTTTTTTTTTTTTGTTACAGGGATCAGTTTCATGTGTCATGTCTGTCTTTTAGCTCAAAGCATCGTCTTCTGTGTGCTGTTATCTTTCAGGCACAGTGATTATAAGGTGGTGTCTCCTGCTCTGAGGGCAGTGGGTAATATTGTAACTGGAGATGATATTCAGACCCAGGTATGAAAAAAAACTTTTCTCTTTTTGTGTTTTGCTTTTGAAGGGCTTACTGAATGTCTGAGTGCTTTATATTACCTGTTGATGTCCTTTTTTTCTGTGCCTGTAACAACTTTAAAAATCTTTATTAAAAATAAAAAAAGAAGCTTTAAAAAATAAAAAGAAGCATAGATGCTTTTAACAGTACCTACACTTTCAGAAACTGCATAAGCAAGTCTGTTTAAGATTACTTCACAACTCTGCAAAGGTTGAGGCAACTGTGTGAAGTCCCATAGCTTGTTAGCTGCATTAGCCTCATAACCCCAGTGCAAAACTAAGCCCAAAGGCACCAAATGCATCTTGGCTTGGCTATATCTAGGGATAAGTGGAAGATTTTGTGAAAATTGTATGAAAAGGTTTTTTGTCACACTATAGTAAGCATAAAATGAGTTATTAGTTATATCTGAGCTGAAATCTTCAAATAAAGTTATCACTTGTTAGTGTTTAGAATGAATTTAAATGGGCTTTTATATTGTTTTCACAAGTAAATTTATACTGTGTCATGCCTGTGCACTCATGCTGTAGATAATCTTGAACTGCTCAGCGCTGCCCTGCCTGCTTCATCTGCTCAGCAGCCCTAAGGAGTCCATTAAAAAGGAGGCGTGCTGGACGGTGTCCAACATCACTGCTGGAAACAGAGCACAGATACAGGTACACATGGACATGGCATACACAGGTCGAGGCCTCAAAATGATCCTGAACAAACGTGTCTCAGTGACTGCTGTGGGAAAACGATTTTAAAAGAAGTACCGTAAAGTTGAAGTGCTCAAGTCTGATAAATTGTCATTCTGTCTCAACCTCATTTGGACTGTGTCTTGGTGTAAGGTGGACTCAGAAACTGTTCTCAGTGCCAGCTGAGTTCAGATGTAGGCACTGCAATTATTGAATGTGGAGCTTTTTTCCTGTCATTTATGCACAACACCCAAACTTTCAAAACAAACAAAACAGTAATTTCTCTACAGGTTCTATAAATAAAATCTGTTCACTGCTGAAGGAATAGGGAATAACCTAAACATTATTTGCTTTCAAAATACTATAATATGGTGATAAATATTTTATATTACAGGCTATAACATACAACCCCAATTCCAGTGAAGTTGGGACGTTGTGTAAAACATAGATAAAAACAGAATACGATTTGCAAATCCTTTTCAACCAATATTTAGTTGAATACACTACAAAAACAAGGTACTTAATGTTCAAACAGATAAACTTTATTGCTTTTTGCAAATATTCACTCATTTTGAATTTGATTCCTGCAACACGTTCCAAAGAAGTTAGGACAGGGGCGTGTTTACCGCTGTGTTACATCACCTTTCCTTTTAACAACACTCAATAAGTGTTTGGGAACTAAGGACACTAATCGTTGAAGCTTTGTAGGTGGAATTCTTTCCCATTCTTGCTTGATGTACAACTTCAGTTGCTCAACAGTCCGGGGTCTCCGTTGTCGTATTTTGTGCTTCATAATGCACCACACATTTTCAATGGGAGACAGGTCTGGACTGCAGGCAGGCCAGTCTAGTACCCGCACTCTTTTACTACGAAGCCACGCTGTAGTAGTAGGCATTGTCTTGCTGAAATAAGCAGGACGTCCCTGAAAAAGACGTTGCTTGGATGGCAGCATATGTTGCTCCAAAACCTGTATGTACATTTCAGCATTAATGGTGTCTTCACAGATATGCAAGTTACCCATGCCATGGGCACTAACACACCCCCACACCATCATAGATGCTGGCTTTTGAACTTTGCACTGATAACAATCCGGACAGTCCTTTTCCTCTTTGGCCTGGAGGACACGACGTCCCATTTCAAATTGTTTTTGGAAATCATGGGACTCGTCAGACCACAGGACACTTTTCCACTTTGCGTCAGTCCATCTCAGATGAGCTCGGGCCCAGAGAAGCCGGTGGCGTTTCTGGGTGTTGTTGATATATGGCTTCAGCTTTGCATGGCAGTTTTAACTTGCACTTGTAAATGGAGCGACGATCTGTGTTCACTGACGATGGTTTTCTGAAGTGTTCCTGAGCCCATGTGGTAATATCCGTTACAGAATGATGTCGGTTTTTAACGCAGTGCCGCCTGAGGGATCGAAGGTCATGGGCATTCATTGTTGGTTTTCTGCCTTGCTGCTTAATCGCAGAGATTTCTCCAGGTTCTCTGAATCTTTTGATGATATTATGGACTGTAGATTATGAAATCCCGAAATTCCTTGAAATTGCACGTTCAGAAATGTTGTTCTTGGACTATTTGCTCATGCAGTTGTTCACAAAGTGGTGAACCTCGCCCCATCCTTGTGTGTGAATGACTGAGCCTTTCAGGGATTCTCCCTTTATACCCAATCATGACACTCACCTGTTTCCAATTAACCTGTTCACTGGTTGAATGTTCCAAACAGGTGTTTTTTGAGCATTCCTCAACTTTCCCCATCTTTTGTTGCCCCTGTCCCAACTTCTTTGGAACGTGTTGCAGGCATCAAATTCAAAATGAGTATATATTTGCAAAAAACAATAAAGTTTATCGATTTGAACATTAAATATCTTGTCTTTGTAGTGTATTCAATTGAATATAGGTTGAAAAGGATTTGCAAATCGTATTCTGTTTTTATTTGTTTTACACAACGTCCCAACTTTATTGGACTACAAAGTCTCAGTTTTGACTCGATCTGTTCAGGTCTCGGTCGACTCGGCCTCGCTTGTAGTGGTCCTTATTACAACACTACCATAGAGTAAAAAAGTATTTACTAACTAACATACATACATACATACATACATACATACATACATACATGTATACATACGTGTATACATACGTGTATATATTTTTGCAATTGTAAGGTTAACGGTTTATTCAAAAATCAGTTCTTTCATTTTCATCCTTAGTAAGCAAATTTCAGATTTCATGCAGTAATCTGAAATGATTTGAGTTGACATTTAGAGCCAAATTCAAGCTATTTTATGTAGTAATGTATGATATGAAAATGTATTTTATAGTGGTGGACTAGTGGTGGTATGCACACATCTCTTGGTATGTATATTGTTTGGAAGTTCACGTTCTTTCAGGTTATCTTTGTATCTTGTATCTTTGCATATCTTCCACAGCGTGACCTGTGTGGTTATAAATTGTAAAGACTTTTTTATTTATATTTATTTATTTGCAGGCGGTTATTGATGCCAACATTTTTCCTGTGCTGATCGAGATCCTGCAGAAGGCAGAGTTCCGCACCAGAAAGGAGGCTGCATGGGCAATAACAAATGCCACCAGCGGGGGCACTCCAGAGCAGATGAGGTTCAGTCACATTGCTGTTGTTCTGCATAGCAAAGCTCCAGTCACTATTGTCTGGTTGCTTCTATTGAAAATATTGATAACCTATTACACACGAGTGTGTAATTGAGTTTTCAATCAAACTCATGTCAGTATAATATATACTCACCGGCCACTTTATTAGGTACATTAAATGCTATTAAATGTTTGGACCCCCTTTTGCCTTCAGAGCTGCCCTAATTCTTTGTGTCATACTTTCAACAAGGTGTTGGAAACATTCCTCAGATTTTGGTTGGTTATTTGAGTTCTTGCTGCCTTTCTATCATCTCGAACCAGTCTGCCCGTTCTCCTCTGACCTCTCACATCAACAAGGCATTTTCGTCCACCCAACTGCCGCTCACTGGATATTTTCTCTTTTTCGGACCGTTCTCTGTAAACCCTAGAGATGGTTGTGCGTGAAAATCCCAGTCGATCAGCAGTTTCTGAAATACTCAGACCAGCCCGTCTGGCACCAACAACCACGCCACGTTCAAAGTCAGTTAAATCACCTTTCCTCCCCATTCTGATGCTCGGTCTGCACTTCAGCAAGCTGTCTTGACCACCTCTACATGTCTAAAAGCATTGAGTTGTGGCCATGTGATTGGCTGATTAGCTATTTGTGTTAACAAGCAACTGAACACCTGAGTACCTAATAAAGTGGTTGTGAGTGTATATTATGCAATAATCTGGTAGATTGGTCTGCTTTTGATTAGGGAACAAAAAATGTGTCCTTAGTAGAACAAAGCTTTTGCCTTTTAAAGGTTTGTGGTTATTGTTTTGATATATATTCAGTTTACTTTAGATAATTCTGTCAACGTTATTTCTTGCAACGTCACAAAATTTAGACAATTTTTTTTCTGCTGAATAAGACTTTTTACATGACAATATCATAAAATATCTTATGCTTGCAAGCACTAATGTTGCATGGGATTGAAAGTTTAGAATCTGTTAAGTGAGCTATGATAATAGATGCAGCATGCTTTTGTCATCAGCAATAATTATGACTTCTGAGGATTATTGTTAATTTTTTTTAGCCTTTATTCTACTGCGGGGCTAATTGTTCTTTTTTTCTTTTTTAACAGGTATCTGGTGTCACTGAATTGCATTAAACCAATGTGTGACCTGCTGACGGTGATGGACTCCAAGATAGTGCAGGTTGCTCTAAATGGCCTGGAAAACATCCTCAGACTTGGAGAACAGGAGTCTAAACAGAACGGCACTGGCATTAACCCTTACTGTGCACTCATCGAAGAGGCTTATGGTACAACATTCACTCAGTATTAGTTTAAATGTTTGAGAAATTTCATAATTAATATGAAAATGCACTTCCAAGAGGAAACAAGCACTTGTTTATTAAGACAAATACCAGTAACACAGTTTCCAGCAAAATAAACACAAGTTTATATTACATAGAAAGTAATAAAGTGTGTATAAATTCTGTCACCGCTGTTTTCCATCACTCCACTAGATGGCAGCAGCATTCAGAATTCCACATGTGATTTGATTGTATTTTTACTTTTTTTTTTTCAGGTCTTGATAAGATTGAGTTTCTCCAGAGTCACGAGAACCAGGAGATTTACCAGAAGGCCTTTGACCTGATTGAGCATTATTTTGGCGTGGAAGAGGAAGATGCCAGCATCGCTCCTCAAGTGGATCAGAACCAGGGCCAGTACATCTTCCAGCAGCCTGAGGGGCCAATGGAAGGCTTCCAGCTCTAACCCAGCCTTGCCCTGTTTAACCCTGCTCCAAACTACCCTAGCTAAGCTTCAGGTGCTGCTTCCATCCTACCTGAAGCCACAACACACTCTCTATCCCTCTGTTTCTCTCTCTGGATTGGAGAAAAGGACTGCTGAAACATCTCCAAAGCCCCAGAGTCCTTCTTCTCCTCGTCAACTTTTCCCAAAAAGTGCGATAAGAGAGTGGATGAATGAGGAAACCTCTTGAATCCTGTAGGATCTTACAGGAATGATCCTGTTGTGAACTCTACCGTGTCTCACATAGACTTATAGTATTTGTTTTTCTTTATGTTAACCTCGATATATTTACAATAAGGCAAGAACTGTCCTTCCTTCTTCGTTTTCAAATTATTATTATTATTATTATTATTATTATTTTTAGATATTGGCACTGGTGTCCCAAAAGAATAAAACTCCATATCCCTTTCGAAATGTGAAACTACCTCTGTAATCATCAGCGAAAAAAAGTGTTTGGAAACATTGAAAGCGCTGACGGTAGAGTTTTATCCTGCTTTTCTCAAATGCACACTGGTGTTTTCACTGTGTAGCCTGTGGCACATTCACAGCCACTCCTGATTAGTTACAAACTGTAATGGTTGATTTTTGAATTTGCATGGTCAAAGTTTATTTAAAGTGAAAGATATTCCCTGCCTGTGTGACCACACACATACACCTGTCTAATGCTGTGTTTTGTTAACAAGCAAATGAACGTCTATCATGATATCAGATCCAGTGCGAGACCTTGAAACTGCTGCCATCTAGTGGTTGTCCTGAACTAAAATATTGGCACTGACTCTTGTGCTGATGGATATTATCAGAGAAGAGGAGTTTCTGGAGGTGTATTTATTGTGACTGAAATGTGTGTGTGTGTGTGTGTGTGTGTGTGTGTGTGTGTGTGTGTGTGTGTGTGTGTGTGTGTGTGGAGAAGCTGGACAGCCGGACTTTCACACACTTATCCTGCAGCGTGTATCCTGGAGATTGTTGAACGCTACAGTGCGTCTTATTTATATATCGGTCACATGGCCATTCTAATGCAGTCTGTGTCTCCATCCACCTTCATGTTTTGTGAGGAACTGTATGGGAGCTTGCATTACTTTTTTCTTTTTTTTTTTTCCCCTATCTGGGGTTTGTTGTGTTGATTTGATTTGTTTCTGAAGAAAAAAAAAATTCATTTGTTGGCTGTTGGCTTTAAGGTAGAAAATGCTCAGTTTGATTTCAACGCTTGGACTGGAATTTACATATTCAATGAATAATAAAAATGAAGTTGCTCCAGGACGACTAATGCTGGACTTAAATGCTAACGGAGGGGCGTAGCTTTTCTGTTTTGGTGTTGAATTGTATTTAATCCAACCACCCTCCTGCCTCTAAATGCCATAAACACCTGATGCGCACCTGCCATTTCCATTAAATGCTGGTTTGAAAACCTGTGTTATAACCCTGTATCTCAGGCTTTATTTTGTTTGTCCTCGTTTACTGAAATGTCTGCAGACTGCCCACTGTTTTCAGCATGCTCTGTATTGAAAAAATGAAATCTATTTCATTTTTATTTTAGCATTGCAGTTTAGTTTCGAGTCAGTATGTCATATTTACACAACATTTCAGATTGTAAAACAAGCACATTCAGTGGTGTATAGTTTTCTAATATTTCTCATGTTTGTACAATGTTTTTCAGGTTTGGGTTGCTATTTTTCCTTTTCCCCCTTCTCATCGGGGAAAGTGTTTTTTTTTTTTTTTTTTTTTTTTTTTTTTTTCCCCTCTCCTTTTCTTATTATTGGTGTTTCAAAGTCGACGTGGGTACCACTCTGCAGTGTAGAGGACATCAGTTTTCTCCTCAAGAATGTTGAAATTGTGTAAAATGATGTAGAACAAATAAAATGTTCTGTTACACATGGAAAACGAGGAGTGTGTTAGACTGGCTTTGCTGAAGGGTTGAGACTGAAGTGAAATGGAGCCCTTAAGCGTTTTGATTGGTTCTGGTTACAATTTTGGACTGGCCTAAGTCACTTCTGACTGTAGATGAACATCTTAGAATGTTTAAAATATGAATATTGCTACATGTGAGCTAGAGCTACTGCCTACTGACGTCACGTCATTTGACTGGCAGCCTCCTTAAGCGGGTTGCAGTGGCAGAGCACATTTCCAAGTTCAGACTGAGGTCAGCTGGAAAAAGTTCAGAACAAAGTCAGCAGTTTTCCCTGTGGCGCTCTGTTCATCACTTCATAGTGACATCAAATTGATGTGCAGTAGCTTTAGCTCACATTTAGCAATATTATTATTATAGCTCTTTACGACCTCAGAAATTAAAGGGATCCAGTGGAATTCGGGAGAAAAAATGTACACAGGACAAAATGTATCGGGTGCGATAGAAGCGATTTTTTTGAAAACCCTATTCATTATGGCCATAAAGAAATGGGGCTTCGACCCGGAGTTCCTAATATGGGCATAACAAGGACTACAGAATGACCCACGACTACAGGGCTCTATATTGACTGATGCAAAGCGAAAAAACAAAAAGTAGAGAGGTGGTTCTTTTAGGCTACGTTTACACAGCAAGTAAAAGTGGCCAGAATTTGATTTTCTCACCACATCTGATTTTTTGTTTGCCTATTCACATTGTCTTTTAAATATGATCTGTATGCAACATCAGTCTGAACAGATCAGCTCCTAAACTGACCTGCATGCACGAAAGAACAGAGCTTCACGAGGTGTGAAATTATGACATGTCGAGTTGGATGAAAGTTGGATTGATTTCCGATCTGGCTGTTCAGACTGAGTCACATTCCCGCAGATCGGATCCGGCTTGGATTTCAGTACCACATATGAAAGCGTCTCAAATCGGAATTGAAGATGTCAGATTCAGTGCGTTTTTTGCTGTTCACACTGACACACAGACACACATCTGTGTCACGTATGAGGAAAAAGATCAATCATGTTGATTTTACGTCATACACTGAGCTCAAAGTATAAATTCCTGGTTGGGAGAATTTTCCTTAGATTTTTTCCAGTTAGCTCCCACCCCCCAAAATAAAAGTCCCAAGGATAACTGCTGGAGAGTTACAGAAAAATGGTCACCAAGGTTACGTTTACATTACCAGGATGAAGTGGCACAAATCCGGATAATTTCAAATCGGATAATTTCAAATCCGACCTGAGTCACTTTCATATATGGTCCTAGATTGGATACGTATCCGATTCGGAGACCTTAATGTAAACGTTCAGAATTGATATGGTTTTTTTTCACTGTACGTGTGTTGTCATTCAGGGTTACCATGGCAGCAGCGCCAAACAGAAGTTAAAGCGTGTAAACAGTGGAAAAGCAACACCTCACCTTTTTCGCCTTCTTCTCGCTCTAATAATGAGCTGGTCAGAGTTAAACATCTTAGCAGTGAAGGCTTGTTAGTCTGTTTGCTGACGATGCACGTGACATTACTGAATAGGATGTGCACATGTGGGTCATTTCAGGACGCTGGTCCATTCACATTAATGACAGATTTGAATCACTTTCCTAAACCAACGTGTGAACCATCCTGTCTGTATGGAGCCCCGCTGGTGACATCCTGTAGAAATAAAAATAATACGTGGCCTCGACTTAGTAAGGTGTTGGAACGAGATCCTAATGCGTGGCTGTGACATAGTAAGCCATGATCTCCTTCCCATGCCTTACTAAGTCATGGCCATGACTTAATCATCTCACTTCCACACCTTATTAAGTTGTGGCCATGCATTAGGATCTCGTTCCCACGCGTTAATCAGGCGTGGCCATGCATTATTTTTATTTCTACAGGGTGTCACATGCGGGGCGCTGTATGTCAGAGAGATCGGATGTGAGCAAAAATCAGATTTGAGAAATGAGGTTTGTAATGTGAACGTAGCTCGTTTCCAAAACTACGGACAGACGCCTTCTCTGTAACAAGCCACAAGAGGCTATCGGTTGTGCCTAAGAACAAGAACGTGCCCTTCCCTGTGATACAACCGCAATAACGTACAGCCTAAAGTGGCTTATTGCTTCATTTTACAAGCACGTTTTGGCCACCAAATTACCACCACCAGTCTAATTTAGCACCAATCCAGCGGCACCCCTCTTCTCATGCAGGGGCTCCCTACACAGTGCACTACATAAAAATGTAAACACTGTCTTCTGCTTCCCAACAGTGGCTAACAATAGTCATTTGGGATTCAGCCACATCCAAACTCGACAAATAGTGCACTAGTTGACTCCGGAGGCTGGAATTTCTAAACTTACATACCTAGCACGCTATTTAGGGAGTATGGAGCCATTTGGGATTCAGCCTGTGAGTGTGTAATCCATTCAAGTGACAATTTATACTGCAGTTTTACAGTAAATCACATTGTAAGTACTTTAATTCACACCTGTGATATTAATGATGGAGTTTTAGACTTAGCTACCTGACCAGCCTAGAGAATAAGTTGTCGGCTCCTCAGTTTGAACAAAAAATGGTTTGTTATTTCATCAGTACAGTTATTCCAAGTAAAGTCAGTGGCTGAAGCCTTTGATGAAAACAGACATCCTCGTGCTGTAAGCCATACTAATGGGTGGAAAACAATTTTTGAGAGTTTCCTGTTACCTAAAGACAGCCTTACACATGCTTTGTTTTTGTGAATACGTATATGCAACCATTGTTCTAAAGACGTCACTGTCAGTGCAGTTTCTATGTTTTTAACTTTAGCGTGTAACCGCTCTGAGGTCAGACAGTGAGTAAGCTTCATTATCAGTCCAGGAATGTGTCTGACATTAGTGTCTGATAGAGTATGTCACACAAAACATGCTAAACACAGATGAATCATTAACATGTCTGACAAGATTTAGACATCAGAAGAAAGAAAAGTTCATAGACGGTGTTAATCCTGTACCTTCTGGAGCTCGTGAAGATTACAGTGTTGTATAATTCAGTCTACAGAAGATGCAGCATCTCAGGAAGTAAATGTGAAATTCATTCTAAGCATTGGATACTCTACTGATGTATTGGTTACCCAGTCACTGTGTTCATTTATGCATTTGCTCAGAGAAACTTAAAAATCATTAAGTATTAAAAATCAAAGTCAACATGTACAAAAATGTACACAATTTTCTAAAAAAAAAACAGACTAAAGTATGGGCTTCAAATCCAGGTGTCAAAGCTATGTGAACTTTCAGAAACAGCATAAGTAGGACTTGTGAGGTTACTAAACAATTGATCACAGTTTGTGGCGAGCATGTTATGATTTAGGTGTGCAGTTTAACACCATGCTGTTTTATAAGGTGTGATCCTGTATTTGCCTAAAGCTTATTACCTCCAACAGGAAAAAAAAATAGAAAATGCCCTCTTAACTAGGATTTCCTACTCGGAAAGTAGTAATGGTGATCTCATCTCCAAGTTGGGGCAGTTGTGGGCTGGAGGTTAGGGAACTGGCCCTGTGACGGAAGGTTACCAATTCAATCCCCAGGTCTGACAGTATATGACTGAGGTGTCTTTGAGCAAGACACCTAACCCCCAACTGCTGTGGATAGGGCTGCCCACTGCCCGTGTGTGTGTGTGTGTGTGTGTGTGTGTGTGTGTGTGTGTGTTCACTAGTGTGTATGTGGTGTTTCACTGCATGGATGGGATAAATGTGGAGGTGAGATTTCTCCATTGTGGGACTAATAAGTATCACTTAACTGTGTCATATCAACCTGGCCACTTCTCTACTTTTAAATTATATTTACCGTAGATCAGTCAACTTAAAGACACAACAAATGGATCGATCTATAGCATGACCATTAAAGAACCTCTATCTGTGCTTTCTTTCTTATTAGGTTAATCTTGTTCTTGCAGGCAATCAGGAAACATGTACTCTTTGAATGGTGTTCCAATGACCAATAAAAACAATGTATTTCACCATATTTCTCTCCTCTCAATGCAAACTGGGTGATCCGAATCTCAGGTAACTATTCCTGAAGCATTCCCTTTACCAATCACGCGGCGGGCATCTCTTGACCCACCCACCCAACACAGTTTCAGAGCGAGTTAAAGCTAACCCAACATAACCAAAAGCTAGCGAGCTAGAAAACCTGTCCGTAGCTGCTCGTTCAGTTGTTTATCAATACATGAACACTGTTCGTTCATTTGTTCTTTCATTTAGGCGCGGTGGTGGACAAAGTACACAAACCAAGTACTTGAGTTAAAGTTAAAATATTACTCCAGTAAAAGCAGAAGTCCTTCCTTTGTACCTCCACTTGAGTAAAAGTACTAAAGTATTTACCTTCAAATGTATTTAAGTATCAAAAGTAAAAATACTAAAATAGTAATTATGTTATCATTTTTATAACAGGACTCGCTTCATGAACTTATTTTAGGTGAAAATCCTCCAGCGTCTCTCTTGGTAAACCAGTCTTTTAATAGAACGTCATTAATTAGTGATACTGACGTCTATTAAAATGATCATAAGCACAAAACACTGAAGGTAAACAGTTTCCATCAGGCAGAAGAGAATGGCTCTGAAATCACTTTTTACAAATAAGCAAAGTTTCAGTTTAAGATTTATTTACAACTTAGTTCCAAGTTTAAGTTTAATAAAAACTGGCTTTAAAGTCAGGATCACAAATGAGTTTCCTTTACTATATTGATCTGTAGGTCTCTGTTCATAAACATAAACCAAACTAATTGACTATAAAATGAAATGGTGTTTGTAGAAATTCAGAAAAAAGCCGCGTCAGTCATGACTGCATATGTGGACATATTTCTATATTGTGCTCTATTTACACAAAGTTAGGTTAGTTCATCATTTATGTTGAATAGACTCTCAGAATTTTATGCTGCTGCGCTGACGTTGAACCATGTGCTGCACTGGGTCAGTATGACCAACAGGTCTAAACAAGCTCTAAACAAAGTGACGCCTGTGCCCTGATTGGTGCTCTTGCTTTGCGTTTCTTTCGTTTTGACATGTTACGTTTTTATACACACAGAAACCAAAAGGAACGACAGATTTCTCAAAATGTAGCAGAGGAAAAAGTCAGATATTTGACTTTGAAATGTAGTGGAGTGAAAGTAAAAAGTCGCCCAGAATGGAAAAACTTCAATACAGATACATGAAAAAACTACTTAGGTACAGAAACTAATTACATTTACTCAGTTACTGTCTACCACTGTTTAGGCATTGCTTCATCAATCGCTTCATTGATTTGTTTGTCTCTCCATCATATATTTTTCATTTAAGCTTTGTTTTGCACAATATGATATGCAAGTTTAGTATCATACAAACATTTTGAATATGTTGTGTTTTTCTCAGGACTTTCACGGTTTTGATAAAGTTAATACATCAAGAACATTAAACTTATCACTGATATTATCTGGCTGTCTTGTTGCTTACAGTACTAGTACTAGTCTTTCTTATACAATTCTTATACAAACTTATACAATATACAATCTTTTTCTTAAAAAAAAAAAAAAAAAAAAAAAAAAAAAAAAAAAATATATATATATATATATATATATATATATATATATATATATATATATATATATATATATATATATGTATATACCATTTCCAAACCTCAGCCCAATATTATATGTAGTTTAAAAGCAACTCCTTGTTTGACCAATCAGTGCTTCAGTAAATTGTGCTCATGATGTAATTGATGATATTAACAAGTTTCTGTGGCGGCTGTGAAGGTGTCTAGAAAAAATATGGACCCAAAAATCCTTGTTACTTTTTCTTGTTTTTATGTTTATTTGAATTATGAATATAACTTTATTCTAATGTATATTGTGATAAACTCACTGTTGAGGTAAACTGTTCACACAGTACTGTAGGCATTTGGGTTTTTCCACCTATGGAGCTTCAACACACATAGCTTGAATATGAAGCCTAATCCAAGCTCCAGCTTCCCACATTAGAATGATCTTCCAATGCATGTTAGTTACAATAGCGTGATATTTCCAGGGGAAAACTAAAGCAGCAAACTTGAGACAACAGTCATCTTGGATGGTTCACAAAATTATAATGGTTAAAAGGGGAATCTAGTAACTTTGGTTTACACCTGGCTATTAATTTAGAGGACTGACCACCAAAGTGAATTCAAAAAGAAACTTTAATTTACAAAGTGTGGCCAACTTGAACAAACTAAATTACAACCCCGATTCCAATGAAGGTGGGACGTTGTGTAAAACATAAATAAAAACAGAATACGATGATTTGTAAATCATCCTTTTCAACCTGTATTCAATTAATTACACTACAAAGACAAATATTTAATGTTCAAACGGATAAACTTTATTGTTTTTTGCAAATATTCACTCATTTTAAATTTGATGCCTGCAACACGTTCCAAAGAAGTTGGGACAGGGACAGGTATACCACTGTGTAACATCACCTTTCCTTTTAACAACACTCAATAAGCGTTTGGGAACTGAGGACACTAATTGTTGAAGCTTTGTAGGTGGAATTCTTTCCCATTCCTGCTTGATGTACAACTTCAGTTGCTCAACAGTCCGGGGTCTCCATTGTCGTATTGTGCTTCATAATGCACCACACATTTTCAATGGGAGACAGGTCTGGACTGCAGGCAGGCCAGTCTAGTACCCGCACTCTTTTACTACGAAGCCACGCTGTAGTAACATGTGCAGAATGTGGCTTGACATTGTCTTGCTGAAATAAGCAGGACGTCCCTGAAAAAGATGTTGTTTGGATGGCAGCATATGTTGCTCCAAAACCTGTATGTACCTTTCAGGAATGTGCCATGTGCACTAACACACCCCCGCACCATCATAGATGCTGGCTTTTGAACTTTCCACTGATAACAATCCGGACAGTCCTTTTCCTCTTTGGCCTGGAGGACACGGCATCCATGATTTCCAAAAACAATTTGAAATGTGGACTCATCAGACCACAGGACCCAGAGAAGCATGGCAGAGTTTTAACTTACACTTGTAGATGGAGCGACGAACTGTGTTCATTGACGATGGTTTTCTGAAGTGTTCCTGAACCCATGTGGTAATATCCGTTACAGAATGATGTCGGTTTTTAATGCAGTGCCGTCTGAGGGATCGAAGGTCACGTGCATTCAATGTTGGTTTTCTGCCTTGCCGCTTACTTGCAGAGACTTCTCCAGATTCTCTGAATCTTTTGATGATATTATGGACTGTAGATGATGAAATCCCTAAATTTCTTGCAATTGCATGTTGAGGAACGTTGTTCTTAAACTTTTGAACTATTTGCTCATGCAGTTGTTCACAAAGTGGTGATCCTTGCTTGTGAAAGACAGCCTTTCAGGGATTCTCCCTTTATACCCAATCATGACACTCACCTATTTCACCTGCGGAATATTCCAAACAGGTGTTTTTTGAGCATTCCTAAACTTTCCCAGTCTTTTGTTTGCCCCTGTCCCAACTTCTTTGGAATGTGTTGCAGGCATCAAATTCAAAATGAGTGAATATTTGCAAAAAACTATAAAGTTTATCCGTTTTGAACATTAAATATCTCATCTTTGTAGTGTATTCAGTTGAATATAAGTTGAAAAGGATTTTCAAATCATCGTATTCTGTTTTTAATTATGTTTTACATAACATCCCAACTTCATTGGAATTGCGGTTGTAGCTCATCTGATGTTTTATGACTTCACCTCAGTCTCTTTCACTTCAAATGTCAGCACCATTGTTCAGTATATGAAACAATTTGCAGTAGCAGTTCCTGCTGGGTGTGATTTCCTGCTGGGCTGCTTCTTCCTTCTCATGTAATCAGAAGCTTCACCTTGTTACGTTCTTTAGTTAGAACTGGAGCGAGTCTTGTAACTTAAAAATAGGTCAGCTCATCTTTAGTACTTTGTTTTGGATTGTGTCAGCTTCTTTAACCCTATGTGGTCATTCACTGTGCCAGCGCAAAGAGAAAGACATGTCTTACATTTATTTGAACAAGCTTGGTGTTCACAATTCTTTTAATTTTATTCTTTAATCTTTTTGACACTTCATCTGCAACTAAATGTTATTATGTTACATTAAACTGAACAAATTTGCAGCCCTTTAAATGCTAAGCACCTGCAAGGAGCTTCAGTTTCTCACTCTACTCATTTCATACAAGAACATTACGCTGCTGTCAGAACAAAACCTTGTTTCTTCATTTTCGTTGTTTTTCAGTTTTTGAAATAATTTGAAAATGCCTGTTTCACTTCACATTGTGTGTAAATTTCATGATAAATGGACCAAAAGAAATGGCCCACAATCACTTTGAAAAAATTCTGGTTCCACTGAATTACATTAACAGTAAAGTATGTTTTTTCCTTCTCCTGTTTTGGAGATACAAGGTCTTCTTCCGACAGCAATGATTAGTACTGAATAATGCAGTAGTTCATATTTGGTAGTAGTGACAGAGTAATAAGTCTAACTAATCACTGAATAATAAGCCTTAGTTTAAGGGGATAAACTAGTGTCAGTCCTGTATATTTGAAGTATGGTAGCTTGGGGGGAGAACGTTAGCATAGTACCAAACTTATTACATGTACCCTGCTCTTATTTTCTCTCCTGATCACGTGATGGGGCCAAACTTAATCTCAGCACTTTACTGAATAGCTGTGAGGTAATTAGACATTTAGACTGGCATTCCTGAGATTTATGCCTCCAGAAATGCTTTGGTTATGGAAAGAGCAATACTTTTTTTTTCTTTAAAAGTTCTTTGGAAGTGAAAATGCAAAGTTAGATCCTTAGGACAGATAGTTCCTCCATGCATGAGTCAGTATTTACTGTGCCCTTTCCCTAAATCATCAGACACTTAGATTTTCACTAGAAAGACACAGTGCTCTTCACTGGAGTTTCACTAGAGTTTCACTGGAGTTTCAATGGACAGCTATAGCAAATGTTAGAATTAAACAGCATTTTTATCCATTTTTCCTGGAATGACTTTGTGTGTGAGCTCAGCTCAGCAGACGTCTGTTCTGTCAAGTGCAGTAATCATGTGTAGTTATTAAATATCATTATTATTATTAAATACCAATTAAATTTAATTTTTTGTTTGAATTTGAATTGTTTTTTATTCATTTGTATTATATATATTTTTATCATTTATTGCTATTAGCTATTTTTTCTGTTTCACTGTCATTATTGTGTTGCCTCACAGCAAGGAGGGCCTGGGTTCGAGTCCCCGGGTGACCAGGGTCTTCTCTGTGTGGAGTTTGCATGTTCTCCCCGTGTCTGCGTGGGTTTCCTCCAGGTGCTCTGGTTTTCTCCCACAGTTCAAAGACATGCAGTCAGGCCATTTGGACAGGCTATAGACTGGCGACCTGTCCAGGGTGTGTGTGTGTGTGTGTGTGTGTGTGTGTGTGAGTATTGCTTTTGTTGTAGCTTCTTCCCCAAATAGATGTTTGCATTAGTAGCAAAATTGTCAGTAACAATTTATAATAAAAGGTCCTAAAAACACTAACTTAATAATTGTCATGTAAATGTAAAGAGTTTGTTAATGACTGTTTATAATTATATAATAGTTATACATATGCTTTATTAAATGGTATGGATTGTTAACCATTAGAGATACAAATAATCACTAATTAAATTCAGAGAAGCTAGTCATTTATCAGGGTTTGTTATCAATAATTTGATACTCATAAGTAAAAAAAAAGGCAAAATATATCTTAATATATTAAATATTAGTTGCATAAAAACATTTCATACTAGTTATGAACTTTTTCTCAGTGATTAGTTATCCATAATTAAGTGGTTAATATATGGTTTTAATCTTGTTTATAAAGTTACAACTTTACAGTGTATTTAGAAAGATATAACATTTATGACCCTTAATTCTAAAACCATTTACAGTGCTTTCATTATTTGTTGGTTTAGAAAGAGGTTAGTAATGTAAATGTTAGCTTACTTGTTAGTGCATAAGTAATGATGATTACTACACATCTTTAACAGTCTATTAGATAATCATAAGATTGCTATTTTATAGCAATCTATTTTAATATATATCCTATTATAAACTGTTTACAAATTGCTAAATGTCTCTTAAGAATTTATGATTCAGTTCTTAAAGGGGGGCACTTCCCACCCATTTTCCCCATATATTCAATTTCAGATTGGTCATTTGCTTGGGGTTATGAAAATTCCTTTCGTATCTGGTTTCTGCAAAATTGCTTTGGCTCGGCTGTGCTTCCTAAGGCAGGTTTCGATGAGATCCTGTCCATTAGAGTCCATTTATGCCATGCTACCAGTGTTAGATCGTATTTACTATTACCTACACCAATGAATCCAATTTCACATGAACAGGTAAAATTGAGTTTGGGCACCCCTGGTCAAATTCCATGCTTTGTTGATGGTGAAAATAATAAGCACACCATCTACAAAGATCATAAATATGTGCACAGTTTACTACGGTTTCTATTTTATTTGTTTAAAATAGTGGGGAAAAATAAAACATCAAATATAAAATGTAATAACTTATGCACAGGCCAAATTTTGCTTTCCTTAGTTAAATTTGGTAACTAAACAGTAACTGTGCATTGGGAAGTGAATCTTATTTTCACTTACACAGTCAACAAACCGGGGCACCCAAACTTTTGCACACAACTGTAAATAAACATATACTCAAATTACCAGTCAGTCAGTGTTGTTTTTCTAGTTCATTTACATAACACAAATAAACAAACAGGACAGGCACCATGCTTTTCTAAGTCCACTTGGATTGACTACAGCAGTGGGAACCCTCAGGGATTCTAGGTCTTCAGAAAAGGCCTTTTAATCTCTGTGAAAAAATAAAAACAAGTCAATATGATGTCACTGTCATATATTTACTTTGTCATGTGTCTTCAAAATAGCAGCTTTATAGGTAAAAATTGTTCTTATCTTATCTTTCTTGTTCTTATCTTTAAATGTAAGCTAATGTGAAGAGGTTTTGTTTTAACTTTTTTTTGGTCCAGTCAGCACAAAATTTTCAATATAAAGGACAGCTGCCATTTTCAAATGATGTACAAAAGTAAAAATCAACAAAAAAGTAGATGCATTTTTTGGATATATTTGTTAAACTCTGAAAGTACTGTAGTAATGTTCTTCTTTTATTATTAAGTTTACAAAGTAAACATTCTTAAAACAGAAAAAAATCCAATCAGGATTTTTTCTCTATTCTGAAATTCTTCTGGAAGTCCGACATATATCAGTGACCTGACCAGGAAAACAGTAGCTCCATGCCAGAGCTCTGTACTGAAGATGTCACTGTAAAACTGCTACAAGATAAAACTGCAAGATAAAATACACATCAACAAGGAACGGTCCCACTTTATATTAAGCGTCTCTAATTACTGTGTAGTTACACATCAATAACACATGTAACAACACTGTAACTACCAATGACTTTAGCAATGTTACAGATGGATTACAGAAGTACAGCCTGTGTAATTACGTATGTATTAGCCTCAGATTTTGCCTCTTGTAATTATGCAAGTGTGTCTTTTTGGTGAAGTATTTTTTTTCATATTTGTTTTACATTATTACTGTGGAATACCTGTGTTGTAACAAGGTACACTAATCATGTCACATTAATTACCATTCTATAATTACCACTCTGTAATTGCACTGTACCTATATAGTAACTGAAGTTGATACACATGTGTAATTCCGTAAGGAGTACTGCTGTAACAATGACTAAATCATTAGTAGTTACATTGTTGTTGCACATGTTGTTCACATGTAACTACACAGTTATTAGAGACACTTAATCTAAAGCGGGACCAGATACTGTTATGATAGTTTGTAAAAGGTGGCCTACTGTATTCATTAAGTACATATGTGGCAGAGAAGTACATGCAGGGTGTTGTAAGGCAAAATAGTACGTTATTTTTTTTTTCACATTTACCCCAATTTTACTATTATTAACATAACATATAAAACTCTGAAGACACATGTAAGTTCATTGGTGGTTTTGGATAGTAAATAAAATGGCTATAGACACTGCGATGCCTGGTTACTATCATTACCACTGTAAAAAGTTGGTATGTTTCTCTACATTAAACCATTTCACATTAAACCACTCTGATTTAAAGGCTTCAAACAAACATAACATTTTTTTACAAGCCTCAAATGTCCATGCTTAAACAAGTCCAGCCAAAAATAATATTGTGGATTGTTGTTTGCTTAGTGCTAACATACTAGAGTACTCTGCAGAGGCGCTAGCAGAAATTAGGATGACTGTAGAGTTTTTTTTTAGTCCATGTTTTGACATTTACAACCCAAACTGAATGCCTAGCTCTAATAGTGACAGCTCATGACTGCTCTACAGTTTGTGCATAAGCTTGAATGTCTTTATGGTATTTGAGTTTTTCATATGATAATAAAATTACACTTTTCCATGGTGCTCTTTGATTTTTCTACTTTGTACACTGTAAGATAGTGTTGTATTGTGATCCTGTAGTCCATTATTGGTTTTCACATATTGATAAATCTACAAAAAGCCATGCTCAGCCTCTTTATCTGTTTTCCTAACACTGCACATGCAGTTATAACAAATATTTGCATTTGCCACGTTCTAGCTTTCAGGGTTATTTTATGATCCATGAACAATCTGGCCTTTTACAGTTTAAAACAAGCTGTTTGCCCACAGCGACAGACGTTATGCACATTTCCAGCACTTCAGCTCTTTTAGCTGAAGGCAAAACAATGCTTTGACCATTTTAACTGAAATAAAACTGGATGTACAGGTTTCACAGCTGAGATAATAATCTCTTTTCCGTCTGTGTCATGACTGATGTCATGGCGATACCTTCTAATCATTTCTCATGAAGGGCATGTTCAGTGTATGGCGACAGATACTCATCGCTGTATTTCGCTTTTCACAGTGCTTTTCTCATGGAGGCTGAGACCTGAAACCTCTGCTGTCCTAAGGGCGCACATTACACCATGCTTTCACTCATGTCCACTAGGTTAGGGGCACAGAATGCTGAATTTCCTCTGAAAAGAGCCCAAATGCCATTTTGTGGCCAGAATAACAGAAACATGTTTTGTGTATATCCTGCCTGAACTGGTTCAGATCAAATCAAATAAAATCAAATTTATTTGTATAGCGCTTTTTACAACAGATGTTGTCACAAAGCAGCTTTACAGAATTCCAGAAAAGACAGAGTTTTAACAAGAATGTAAACCCCCCCCGGTGAGCAAGCCAGGGGCGACAGTGGCAAGGAAAAACTCCCTCAGAGCTGAGGAAGAAACCTTGGGAGGAACCAGGCTCACCAGGGGGGACCCATCCTCCTTTGTCAGACTACCTACAAGTGATTATACTACTAATATTAATAGCAGTAGTATTAGTAGTAGTAATAGCTAGGAGTCTATGAAAGCATCAGTGTAGGGTGGGCAGCTAGTCCAAGGTAGGTGACGGTGGCTGGGGCGGGGGCAGCTTGTCTGAAATGGATAGCAGGAGGGCTCGACAGCCAGTTGTCCTTCAGTGTCCGGCCGGACATGTGGGTGGTCTTATACTCGGAAAAAAGGCAGGGAGAGGGAAATAATTTTATTCTGTCAGGGGATGTAAACATTTACAGAGTGTGGCTAATGACTCCGGCAGATCTGACTATGACAGCTTAACTAAAAGGAGAGAACCAGAAGGACACACAGACACGGCAGCACTCTGAAACAGTTTGGCATCCCTCCGCTCCACCGTCCACAAACCTGAGTGACCGCGTGCGAGCAGCAGGATGACAGGACCAGCATCTCAGTTTACTATAATTCCCTGTGTCCATGGACCCCTGGATCTGCTGCCTTTATCTAAGGGTGGACATTACCTACCAAAAGCTAAACTAAACAAGTGAGTTTTCAGCCTAGTTTTAAAGATTGAGACTGTGTCTGAGTCCTGAACATTTTCTGGAAGATAATTCCAGAGTTTGGGGGCTTTATAAGAAAAAGCTCTGCAGCCTTATGAATTCAAGGAACTATTAATAAGCCAGCGCTCTGGGATCCGAGTAGTTGTGATGGCTCGTAATAGGAAATAAGGTTTTGCAGGTTCTCAGGAGAGACCCATGATAAATCTAAACATTGCAAGAACTGTGTTTGTTTTGCTGTTGAGTTTTCCAGAATTGCTTAATGCACATTTCCATGTGGCATCCAGGCCTGCATCGGCCAATCACGCTGAAAGATGCTCGTTCATTATCGACTCCAAAAACATTGTTCAGTCCATTTCTAGTAAAAACATAATAATGGCTTTGTCTTTGAATACATTCACTTTATCAATGGTCAGGTCCTCCTTTTGGTGTGTTCCACTGTTAATAATCTCACCACTAGCTGTGCTTGTGACCCAATTGGTTGTGGGGGCATGTGTCTCAGTTATATGAGTATATTGTCATCTTGTGCCATATTATAGCACATCATGACATTGTTTGATGTAAATTATCAAAAAAATTATAAAACAAATGTCACAATTTATATCATGTAAATGATGTCTGAAATTTTAGCACCCCCAATTTAAAACACCTGTCCAACTGAAAGCACCCTATAAAGGATTTCAGATATTGTCACTGTTTAAAGAAAAGCAAGGATCTCCAAAGGAGTAACTTTCTAGAAGAGGGTAAAAACATTCTTTGCTTTCAATGTAAGGAATTTTGCTTTATTCTAAGCAATTTTGAAGCATTTCTGTTGGTCCATTGATCATGAAATGCTCACTTTTTTCACAATTTCCACAAACTTCAAATTTTTAATGTAAAGGACAGCTGCCATGCTCAAATTATGCAGGAAGTAAAAGAATTGATAAACATTTGTCTTTGGACAGCAATGATACATTTACATCACATGTAAATCCTTGTAAATATCTAAGATTTGAATACTACATTGTTTTTTAGTTTTCTCCATTGACAACCTGTTGGCACAACACCAACTTATTTATCAGTTGCTAGTAAGAGGTCAGACCCCCTTTTGCCTTCACATTTGCCTTAATTCTTCATGGCATACTTTCAACAAGGTGTTGGAAACATTCCTGAGATTTTGGTTAGTTATTTTAGTTAGTGTTGCCTTTCTATCATCTCAAACCAGTCTGCCCATTCTCCTCTGACCTCTCACATCAACAAGGCATTTTCGTCCGCACAGCTGCCGCTCACTGGATGTTTTCTTGATCAGCAGTTTCTGAAATACTCAGACCAGCCCATCTGGCACCAACAACCACGCCACGTTCAAAGTTACTTAAATCACCTTTCTTCCCCATTCTGATGCTCGGTCTACACTTCAGCAAGTTGTCTTGACCACCTCTATATGCCTAAATGCATTGAGTTGCAGCCATGTGACTCACCAGCTACCAAATAAAGTAGCTGGTGAGTGTATTTCATAATATGATATTAGCAAACTTTAGTCGATTAAGTAGCATCTATAACACCAGAAGAACCAACTCAACTACAGGTACCACTACAGAGATCAAATCACTATGTTAACTATTACTACTTGGTGGCCAAAGGCTATGCATCTATAATTGGTCAATGCACATGATTTGTTCACCAGGCAATAAGCAATATCCACCCCATCCAGTGGTAAAATACCTGGTAAGATCATAACCACTGTTTGGTTTGAGCAAACCAAAGACAAGTAGCGCACACAAGCAGCATATTAATGTTTGATTTTCACTGTTAATTTTCAATGAAGCAAGATAAAACCCTGCAGCGCTTCTGTTACTATAAAACAGATTATTTTGTTATCCATTGCTTATATTTAGCTCAGCTTCATGTTCATCAAAGTGTTTTTCATGCCTTGAAGAGTAGATTTTGACCATACAATGTGACAGTATGGCTTTCTAAATTACTTTTCAAAGAATGTACATTGGCCCCAGAAACATTTGACATACATTTTATACAAATATCGTTTGTTTTATTTTATTTTGGCAAAATAGTCTTTTAAAAGGTCACTCTGACATCACTGTAAGAAAAAATAGCCCTAGACCTTTTTTCTCTGGTTTTAGTGCAGTCTGGTTAGTATGCTTCTCCAGGCTGTCTACACACAAATAGTCTATATCTGTTTGATGTTCTGCCAAAAGTGTCTTTCTCTGATACAAATATCAGTATATTAAACATTTTATAAAGTAACCTAAAAACCTCATTACAGTGCAAAAAATGGGTGAAGGGTTGAAATGTCCAAATACATTTTGGGGCCACTGCATAGGAACTCTGGTAGCACATTAATTTACAGTAGGGTACATAATTAGTATTTAAGTAAATATGTGTACTTATCAGTACTTTTTTTGTACATACTTGATTTTTTTCCACATATATGATTTACATTAAAACTACCAGGTATGTGCAGCTACACATACTCAGAATTTAATACGAGTAATTTTTGGTACATACTTTGTACATACTTAATAACTATTTGACAAATGGCAGATATGTACAACAATATCTTTATGTTAATATGTAGTAATTATAATTTAATAGTACACATGTAGTACCAGCAATATTTACTGCATAATTTGCAAGCTTTATATGTAAGCAAAGAATAACTAATGTGGGATATACTAGCTATGTGTTAGCTTTTATTTATGACAGAGAATTACAGAGTAAGCTAGAGCAAGTACTTTTGTTCCAGTACAGTAATCATTCCATATTACTTGGTACATTACTTGGTACATTTAAGTTCTCTGTAATACTGCAGTAACAGTGCTGTAAAATAAAGTATACTTAGTATTTACAGAGTAACTACCTATTATTTTATTATACAAGGTACATACTGGTAAAAGTCCTGTAATATGATGGGAACAGGACTGTAAAATACAATGTATGTAAGCAAGTACATAGGAATTATACAATAATTATTATTTTTCTTGTCTTTGTGGCATGCAGAGCATAACCATACACAGTATTCATAAACACATATAGTTTCCATGACCATAAACAGTGTTCATAACAATACGCAGTGTTCATAACCATATGTAATGTTATGGGTCTGATATGGGTGAAAGCACAGCAATGGTGAGCTGTGTCTGTGTTGTGTGAACTATGAATGAATGAAGACTAAAGCAAGACTAAAGCAAAAATGGAAATGTATTGTACTAATCAGTCAATTACAACTACACAACTAACTAGATTTTAGAGTTCAGGTTTGACCCACAACAGAAACAACATTCCAGAATATAACACTAGGAGTATAACAATGGCTAACTTAGTTACACCCAAAGACAACAAATAGACACAGAAACTTCCATCTCACACACATACACACACACACACACACACACACACACAAACACACACACACACACACACACACACACACACACCCCTACAGCCACAGTCACACCCAGAGAAACAGACCATGACAGACTTACTATACAGAATATTTACAGTTAAGAATACAATACGAGAGAAGCAAACCCCCTGACATAGACTAAATGTAGACTAACGAGTCCAGCTGCAGCAGCTAACTGGGCAGTGATGCACAGTGATGAGACATGGGGAAATCCAAATGCATAAACTAGAACTAACATACATTTTTGAGCATGCTACATTACCCCACCCTTACAAAAGTCCTTGGGCCCAAGGACCACAAAGTCTTCAAATCCAGCTAGGCTAGGCAAAGCCCCCTCTTCCTCAGGCATGTTGTGGTATACCTGTCCACCGTCTCAGCATGTACAAATGCTGCGGAGTGCAGCAGGTGCCCCAGTCCTCTCTTGTTTTTTGACCTTCATGCAGCAGCTCCTTGCTACCCCTCTCCAGTTATACTGTCCTCGTCTGACCCTGGTGGGAAGCCAAAAATCAGGTCAGCGGCGTGTTCTCCATCAGTGTGCTGGTGTGGGGCATGTGGCCGCTGCAGCTGTCCCTTCTTTGCCGTGCACTGTTCACAGCAATACACATACAGCTCTGCATCCTCCTAGTAGTAGACCACTTCTACTTTCTCCAATGTCCTCTGCATCATCAATGCTGATGAGGGTGCTTATGTGCACTGCCCACAACTCTCAGTGATCCAGCCACTGGCATGAGTGCTGTGTTCAGCTCTTCTATTTCTGGTGGCTTCACCCATGAAAACAATTTTACTCTGAACCTGGCAGTGCACCTAGTCCCTGGAGATCCTTCAACCCATTCTGATGCTATGTGTGTATGGGACATTGAGTGGTTTCATCACCACATGGCCACCTGTGAAACTCAATGTGGCAAACTTTAGCTCCACTTGGCACTCTATAAAAGTCTGTTTTGTCCCCGACTGTCAGCATAAACCATCGCCTCCCTCTCATCAGTATTAGCTCACTGGTTACTGTGTGCAGTGAGAAGATGGACTGCTGTGTCTTCCAGTTTGAACCGTGCAGGTATTACTTCTGGCTCAGCCACTGTGAGGAGACAGCGCCATGATGAAGTGATCTGTCTCACTCTGTACAGAAGGAAGCATGTGAGTACAAGCCTGTCTAGTCAAAGCTTCAATATCATTAGCCAGGGATCTTAAAGGTTCCTCTGCCTGCCTTCAGTGGTTACACAGTTCAAACCTAAGGAGCTTGGGCAGGAAACACTGCCCAAAACACCTCTGGAGCCCCCCAACCACTACGGTTGGTCAGACCACTCACACATCTTGCTTATCAGTTGAGATTGTGTATGGCATGCCTCCCAGTCTGCTTTACCGGAATATTTTAGTCTTAGTGCGTACCACAAAATGTGATTCCTGGTGCCACCACTTGGTGCCATTCATTTACATCTGAACCTGGAATTCCAGCTGATGTCATGTACACTGTAGAAGGTGTGCAATGGCTTTGAACTAGCCAATGCTTTAGCTCTTTCTTTACCCATTTGTTGGCCACAGCTGTATATTGCACATTGCACATAAGCGAAGCTTCTTTGTAACAGTTCACTCTAAAACTGTAGTAATACTTAGCCCTGGCCTCTACAATAAGAATCCTTAGTAAACAGATGTATTGGCATGTGCTTGCAAAATACAGTACTGTGCAATATTTTTAGGCACCTAAGCAAATGTTTTAACAGTTTACCTCAGCAGTGAGTTTATTACACTATACATTAGAATAAAGTCATATTCATAATTCAAATAAACATAAAAACAATAAAAAGTAAAGAATTTCTTGGGTCCATATTTTTCCTTGACACCTTCTCAGCCGCCACAGAGACTTGTTAATATCATCAATTACATCATGAACACAATTTACTGAAATTGTGAAAGCACTGATTGGTCAAACCAGGAGTTGCTTTTTAACTACATATAATACTGGGCTTCCTTGAGGAGAGGTTTGGAAACGGGTAAACACACTGACATCCAGAAAATCCCTACATATATATATATATATATATATATATATATATATATATATGTATATACAATACAATAAAGCACTACTGAATCTCTTTTGGCTCAAGGTAGTTCAAACAGCTCAAAGAGAACTTTTGAATGCTGACATCACAATAAGCAGTTAAAATGTATACATGCATCTTTCACATTATTCACAAGGCACAGTCAATATTACTGGCACATGCCATTATTTTCCTTTAAATAAACCTACTTAGACTTTAACATGATAACATGATTTACCATAAATAACATGCTCATTTGTATCCAAACAGTCTTAAAAAGTTTGACAACATACAAAACTCAATTGTTACGTGTTACTACAGCATGGCTGCCAAATCCAAGAGTGAGGGTGCTAGACTGACCTGCCTGCAGTGCAGACTGGTCCAGACCTGTCTCCCATTAAAAATGTGGCACTTTATGAAGAGAAAAATAGGACAGTGAAGGTCTCGTGTGGTTGCACAGTTGTCTTCTGTCTCCAAACAATTATTACATGGTTGTTAAAAGTAAAGGAGATGTACCACAAGGCTAAAGATACTCCTACCTCAACATTTTTTAGAATGTTTTGAGTTGGTGTGTGAAGTGTGTAAAGAAGGCAGCTAAGAAAAAGTGGGATAACCAGAGAGATGAAGGAAGTAGGCAGGAGTACTGTGAGGCTAGTTGCATAGCGAAAATAATGGTGGCAAAGGCAAAGGCTCAGGCCTGTGATGAGCTGTATGAGAGGCTGGACAGTAAAGAAGGAGTAAAGGACTTGTATCGTTTGGCTAAACAGAGAGATAGAGCTGGAAAGGATGTACAGCAGGTTAGGCTGATAAAGGATAGAGAGGGAAATGTTCTAGTGAGTGAACAGAGAGTGTTGAGTAGATGGAAGGAGTACTTTGAAGAACTAATGAATGAGGAAAAGGAGAGAGAGAGGAGGACAATGGGGGGGAGATAGTGGATCAGGAAGTGCAGAGAATTAGTAAGGTGGTAGTGAGGTGAGGGCAGCTTTAAAAAGGATGAAGAATGGAAAGGCGGTTGGTCCAGATGACATACAGTGACAGGCAGTGGACATTTTAACCAGGTTGTTTAACAAAATAGTGGAGAGTGAGAGGATGCCTGATGAGTGGAGAAGCAGTGTACTGGTCCCCATTTTTATGAACAAGGGTGATGTCCAGAGCTGCAGTAACTACAGAGGTATAAAGTTGATGAGCCACACCCTGAAGGTATGGGAAAGAGTTGTTGAAGCAAGGCTAAGGCGAGAGGTTCAGATCAGTGAGCAGCAGTTTGGTTTCATGCCCAGAAAGAGTACCACAGATGCAATTTTTGCGTTGAGAGTGTTGGTAGAGAAGTACAGAGAAGGTCAGAAGGAGCTACACTGTGTCTTTGTGGATCTAGAGAAGGCATATGATAGGGTGCCAAGAGAGGAACTGTGGTACTGTATGAGGAAGTCAGGTGTAGCTGAAAAGTACTAAAAGACAGGAGGCTGAGCTGGAGGTGGCGGAGATGAAGATGCTGAGATTTTCGTTGGGAGTGACAAGGATGGACAAGATTTGGAGATAAAGCCAGAGAGGCCAGGTTGAGATGGTTTGGACATGTGTTGAGGAGGAATAGTGGATATATTGGTCAAAGAATGTTGGAGATGGAGCTGCCGGGCAGAAGGAGAAGAGGTAGACCTCAGAGAAGGTTTATGGATGTAGTGAAGGTGGACATGGAGATGGTTGGTGTAAAAGTAGAGGAGGCAGTGGATAGGGCAAGATGGAGGCAGATGATCCACTGTGGCGACCCCTAAAGGGAGCAGCCGAAATAAGAAGAAGAAGAGTTGATGTGTGAAATTTCGGCCTTCTAGGTCTGACCTGCTCAACTGTAAGTGCTGTTTTTATGAACTGGAAGCATTTAGGAGCAACAACTGTTTAGTCACAAAGCAATAGACTACCAAACTCTCTTTTACATTACATTACATTACATTACATTTAGCAGACGCTTTTATCCAAAGCGACTTACTCTTCTGCTGCATCACTCACAGCAGAGTTACAAACGACTCTGGAAGCAACATCAGCGCAAAAACTGTGTATCAGAAGCTTCATGAAATGGGTTTCCTAGGGCAAGCAGCTGCACACAAGCCTAAGATAAGTACAAACAACACCTTTGGGATAAATTAGAATATTGATTGCGAGCCATTGTTCTTTTGATTGAAGGGGCACTAATTCCCAGACACACTCCACAATCTTGCGGAAAGCCTTGCCAGAAGAGTGGAGGTTGTTATGGCTGCAAATATAGGGCCAACTTCATAGTAATGCCTATTGCGAAGTCTGTTTTAAAATCCTGACTGATTTTGAGCAAAGAAAACAGTCTATGGACAGTCTCTCTGTCCTCCTTGTAGACAGAGAGCACACAATGGCCTTCAATGTGCATGTCTATTTGTGTCATTGTATAGAGGAACCCTGCTGGCAGTGTGTGTGTGTGTGTGTGTGTGTGTGTGTGTGTGTCTTTATTCTTCTGTCTCAAATAGGTTTGGCCTAAAGCCAAGAGAATGTATCACTATCTGTGTAATTCATATATTATAAATGACAGAGAGAAACAAAAAGACAAAGAAAGCTAAGCTACATACACCATAAATACAATGAATCTCCACTTTATTAGAGACTCTTATATTGTAATTCTATTTACTGGTCATTTTATGAGCTTTGACGTCATCATTTAAAATTAAGAAAATTTTCAATAATATAAAACTAATTTGTTTGAAGATATAAGCAATGATTATAAGAGAATGCTCTGCTTTACATAACAGTTTTCAGCTGAAACTTCAGCTACAGTGACTTATGAATTAAGGTCTATACCAATGTAATAACATCATTAATGGGCGCTTCTGCAGCTACAGAGACTTTTAGGTCCCACGGTAGATTTTAATATATATGTTGAAGATGTATAGAAAGCATACAAAATGTTTTATTGGTGTCATAACACACGTTCACAAACAAAATTGTTGCTACATGTAAAGAGCTCATGTAACTTGTGAAGCATATTTCAAGTCAAAACCAGTTTTGTTCATGTCTCACACCTGTGATGTCAATCTTCAAATGCATGAAAAGAACTTCGATTTCAAAATGCAATCAAACCTTGTATCTCCAAAATTAGAAATTTACAGGAAAAGAAAAAAATTAACTACTTTACTTTCAATGTCAATGGAACCAGAATTTTTTCCAAGTAATTCTGGGTGATTTCTTTTGGTCCATTCATCATGACAATTTAGATAGCAAGTAAAGGACAACAGGCTTTTTGAATTCATGTCAAAAACTGAAAAAACGTCAATAATGGATATACGATGTTTTCTCCTGGCAACAGCGATATGCAAAGTTTTTAGTTTTAACTTTTACTTTTTAACTGGATCATGGGTCAGATGAATGATCAGAATTTCAATATGAAAAGTACAATATATGATGCAGTACACAATAATAACCTAATAATGTTTAGACATTAAAAACAGTACACTGCATTTTTGAGTATTGTTAACTTTCTGTTCATCAGTGTCTTTCCACTCATTTACACATTTTTCCATTTCCGTCGTATTTAGTCAGTCAACCAAGACATTTTTGGTGTCTAAATTTTGCTGCTTTGGTTTAGCACTGGAGCTATGAGGCTTACTTTGCCAACAAGCATTAAAATTCAATAGTCACCCAAATCTTTTCCATACAAACATCCCCAAAACTTCTCTCAAACTGCTTAAACTTCACCCAGGCCTTTGTTAAGGTTGTGTTGATTTATTAATAAGATTTTGGACACAGTATGACTTACTGTGAGAAATATAAATAAGCAAAACTTCAAAGTGTAGCCGAAAGCAGTGGTCAGCCAATTTAGACAATTCTAAATTCTAACTCATGTTCTTGAACATCACACATGGATATAGACTATAGAATGCATTTGTAATTTCTGTTGTTTTATCATTTTATACATGTCTTCAGTTAAAAAATTCAGTATTTAGAGTCATTTATAAAAAGAATGAAGGCCGAGAAAAGATTTGGGTGACTATACTATGGACTATATTCATTGCAGTGATTGTTAGCAATATTGGCCTCACAGCTTCAGTACTACACTAAAAAAAAGCAACATTTGATCACCAAACATGCGTTGATCAGCCACATCAAGTGCAAAACTATGTAAATCTCATTCAAAAACAAGGTAGGTATTTCAAAACTTTTGATGGACAGTGTATGATGACTAAGTCTCTGAGGTTTTCAAATACTTAATGTTCTTTTGAGACTGAGCCTGGGCTTTTCTTGAGTTATGGCAGGTGGGGCTGTAGGTTGCTGTCTCTGTTTAAACTCTGTTTTTCCAGGAAAAAGGTGGGGCAGTTTTGATATCGTGTAGAGGTTTTCTGCACTCTTATATACTTCAGGTAGAATCAAGTCTCCCAAGCTACCAGCACCCTTTGTTGAATACTCATACACATTCCTCATGAAATCGGCCCTGGTGTTATACATCCTCCTAAAGATGATGGCGTAGCACTTTGGGAAGAAATGGCAGCACAGGATAGCATAATTGGAGATAAGTATGACCACCATCTCCACGGCTGGGAGATATTTTCCAGCAGTTGTGACATAGATTGGTATGAAGATGACCCAGGCCATGAGGTAGACAAGCATGCCGAAAGTGATGAACTTCGCCTCGTTGTATTTCTCCGGAAGCTTTCGGCCTTTGAAGGCAAAGATGAAGCAGACTAATGCCAACAGAGCTATGTAACCAAAAACTGCGCCAAACGCCACATAAGAGCCTTCACGACACTCTTCAAGGATGCTACTGGTGTTGATTACTGAGGTTTTGTGAGGACTGAACAGAATTAGCCACCAAGTACAGTTAGCTCCTTGCACCAAAACACAGAAACAGACAATAATGTATGGTTTGTAAAGTCGGCTAAGCGGCTTCATCTGGAAAGCTAGTAGGATCTTCAGAGACTTCACCAGGATGCAGGACACACACAGAGTGAAGCTCAAGCTGTAAAGCACCTGCCTCACTTTGCACTGGATGTCCATCGGCTTCCCTACGAAGAAAACAGAGCTTACGAAGCTTCCCACTAGAGAGAAAAGGATGAGCTGGCAGAGTGGCCCACCAGCTGCCTTCACTACAGGAGAGTCGCGGTGCCACAGGAAGAGAAACGACACCAGGAAAACCACAAGGACACCCAGAGCGGCCAGAGACAACAGAAACATGGCAAAGCCGTCATTCCAGGCGAAAAACTCCGGAGTCTTTGGCTTACAGGTTGAACTTCCAGGCTCTGCCCACTCCAAAATATTGTCGCAGCTATAGCACTGATCCATGTCTGAAAAAAAATGCATTGGTTAAATAAGCAAGCAATGAATAAGTAAAGTAATAAAATAAAAACAAAGGAGGGAAAAAAAAAAAATAACAGATATAACATCCTAAAAAATAACAAAAATAACATCCTAATTTACATAAATAGGCTAAAAAATCTCAGTTGTGGGTGTAGTTTGTTAAAGGGTAACTTTCTAGAGAAACTTACCAAATTAAAATGATTCACAATGAGAGTGATAGGAACCAGATGTCAAACGATATTTAATGCTTTTATGTTGTGTTATATTAATTTTCTGAAATGGTTACAGATATTCTGCCTTGAGACATTGTTTTACTGTATTTGTAAAATGTATTTGTTAAAAACACATTCATGGTGGAGAGATACCTGCAGTGTCTTGTCAGGCAAAATAGTGCACAAAGACAATTTAATATTTTTGCAGATTTACCATATTTTTAAAATTATTTACAATGCATATTAAATTGTAATGTTGTTGGCCCATTTTGGATGGTAAAAACATGCTGTTTGGTCATTTTGAATGGTAAATAAACTATAACTCCAAGTAAATCAAACCTCTGTGAAATCAAACTGTCCACTTAGGAAGCAACACTGATTGACAACATGCTGTTGTGCAAATGAAACAGACAACAGGTGGAAATTATTGGCAATTAGCAAGACACACTCAATAAAGGAATGGTTCTGCAGGTGGGGACCACAGACCACTTCTCAGTACCTATGCTTTCTGGCTGATGTTTTGGTCACTTTTGAATGTTGGTGGTGCTTTCACACTCGTGGTAGCATGAGATGGACTCTACAACCCACACAAGTGGCTCAGTACGCCAGTACACCAGGAGACGTGGAGGAGGCCGTAGGAGGGCAACAACCCAGCAGCAGGACCACTACCTCCGCCTTTGTGCAAGGAAGAACAGGAGGAGCACTGCCAGAGCCCTGCAAAATGACCTCCAGCAGGCCACAAATGTGCATGTGTCTGCACAAATGGTTAGAAACCGACTCGACGAGGATGGTATGAGGGCCTGACGTCCACAGATGGGGGTTGTGCTCATAGCCCAACACCGTGCAGGATGCTTGGCATTTGCCAGAGAACACCAGGATTGGCAAATTCGCACAGCCCTCCATGTGCTCGCCAGAGGTAGCCTGACTGCCAGTAGGTACCGAGATGAGATCCTCAGACCCCTTGTGAGACCATATGCTGATGCGGTTGGCCCTGGGTTCCTCCTAATGCAGGACAATGCTAGACCTCATGTGGCTGGATTGTGTCAGCAGTTCCTGCAAGATGAAGGCATTGAAGCTATGGACTGGCCTGCCCGTTCCCCAGACCTGAATCCGATTGAGCACATCTGGGACATCATGTCTCGCTCCATCCACCACATTGCACCACAGACTTTCCAGGAGTTGGCAGATGCTTTAGTCCAGGTCTGGCAGGAGATCCCTCAGGAGACCATCCGCCACCTCATCAGGAGCATCCCCAGGCGTTGTAGGGAGGTCATACAGGCACGTGGAGGCCACGCACAATACTGAGCCTCATTTTGACTTGTTTTAAGGACATTACATCAAAGTTGGATCAGCCTGTAGTGTGTTTTTCCACTTTAATTTTGTGTGTGACTCCAAATCCAGGCCTCCATTGATTAATAAATGTAATTTTCCATTGATGATTTTTGTGTGATTTTGTTGTCAGCACATTCAACTTTGTACAGAACAAAGTATTCAATGAGAATATTTCATTCATTCAGATCTAGGATGTGTTATTTGAGTGTTCCCTTTATTTTTTTGAGCAGTGTATATAAACAAAAGTCATTATGTTTCTCTATAATGCATCATATCATATATTAATCTATTTTGAATTGAATGAATGTGAATTTTGTATTAATATCAATATAAAATCAAATTGAACTAGATTTTTTTCTTAATGACTGTATAAACAATACACATATACCCTTAGTGGTTTAAAGTTCCAACAGTGTGCCTTAAATAAGTTTTTCGATGAGTAAATGTACATATTTGTACTTTTTCATAACCTGATGTTTTTAAAGAGAACAATACAATAAAAGGCCCAGAGGTAGCACCCTAAAAGACAGGGTGTGTGGAGTCAATGCAATTTAAAAATATCAAATATGGTACAATTACGTTTCCTAAATAAATGTGTGGAACATGTGCGCTTGAGGGCTCCACCCCAGGGCCAAGAGGGGTACTGCTCAGGAACAGTTTAGTACCTTTCTTTCTGAAAGTGTAGTGTGTTTTTGTTGCTGAAGAAGTGACTGTGCTTCAGACGTTTTGCAGGTGTGGACTTACCTGTGCTGTTGGAGTACTGATTCTCAGCACATTCAATGCAGTCATAGCAGCAGGTGTGCTGACCTTCAGCACTTTTCTTAAACTGCCCTGGGTTGCAGCTGTTTGAGCACTTTGATGTCACGCTCTGAGTCAAAACAAATTTAAAGTCAGAGATGATGATGAGCTTTTTACTTTACTTACTTTAGACTGTGAGATGAATAACTACAAAATAATACCACTTTCTATCAGATTTATCAGCTTCTTTTCCTCACTCCTGCAACTTAAGAATTCAGTCAGTTTTGTTTATTGCAGTGTAGTTGCTGTTCGGTAGTTATGGGAGTGAGGATTTTAAGTTTAGACCCACATACACACCCTTATGGGCATATTTACTACACTTTGCAGTAGCGCTAATGAATTTTGTGTAAACAGCTGATTAACAGACTCACAGCCTGTCACTCTCATTCAGAACTGCTATTAAAAGCAAGCTTCTCTTTTTGTGTCTTACAAAATTCTTAGTTTCCTCTAGTGACCTCAGTTATTTTATTGTTTTCCTTGTTTTTAGCTCTTTCCATATGAAAAAGAGTATGTGAGCATATGCAAACTTTAAACAAATCTGCTCAATTTACATGACTTTTTTGAAGTGACAATACAATGACTCTATAGAGAACACACTGACATAGTATTTTTCTGCGAATTCCAGGGCTCAATTTAAATATATTTGTTGAGTTTAACGTATTGGAAAAAACAAAAACAAAAACAAACAAACAAAAAAACCCATAAAATATCAATGCACCATAACTTTTGCACAAGTTTTTTTCCCCCAATGTATTAAATTCAGAAAATACAAATCAATTTGGTATTAAAATGTGCAGATTTTCCCTGTAGAGGATGTAATAACTTATTTTCACTTAGAAAATCAACAAAACATGTAATTTCAACAAAGGTGCCCACACTTTGGCATATAAAAATGACCAATATTGATTGATTGATTTATTTATTTAAAATGTACTTTAGTTTTTGAAATGTATTTTTAAAAATTATTAACTGATACACGTCCTTGTACATTTTTCAGTTTTTACTTTCATTTTATTCATTCATTTTTTTATCAATACGATTTATTTATTTGTTTATTTATTTACCAATTCTTGCTGTAGTTAGTTTACATGATCTGGTAGGTTAAGTGATCATGTTTCAATCTAAAAAAAAACTAATATGCAGGTTTTGTGACTGTCTGCATTCCCTGAATTTTTGCACTTGCTGCAGCTTTTCCACACGCCTTAGCGTATCTGGTCTTTAAGGGAATGAATTCTACAAATTCCACTCTATCAACCTTCACCATCATCGTCATAGTGTTATGGTTTCATACTACATACTTAATTATAGACTTCCTTTGCAAAACTGCGACAGACAGTGGACGGTGGTAATACTTACTAGTTTTAGGTTGGTGGAGGTCAAGCTGGAGTTTTGCTGATGATACATAGACACTACGTTTAACGTCTGAACACTTTGTCCAATCGTGCTCCACAGAGAAATCTGATAACCCAGATTGACATCTCCGTTTTCATCAAATGTGTATGATGTACCATTCATCTCATAAGTACTATTCCTCAGTTCAGGCAGTAGCTGGAACACAGACAGACATTGTCATCAATCAGCATGAGTGAAGAGAGAATTTTATAGTTTGCATGGTGTCGTACTGTGAGGATAAGTATGTTTAGAATAGATTTGGATAGCTATGGATTGCTTACAGTTGATATGAAGCAGGACACTAAAACATTATTACACAAATTGGTTCTGAAAATGCTGTTGATTGTTTTGAGAAAAGGTTGTAAGGCAAAGTAATACCCAAAAATCATTTATTTCACCATTCACAACTGGTAGATGTGTGTAGGTTCACTAGTGGTATTGGATAGTAAATAAAATGTCTATATTTGTGTTGTCAACAGCACAATTCTGGTTAATATCACTACCACTGTATAAATCAGTAGGTATCTCTACAATGACCCATTTCACATCAAACTATGTTTACATTTCAACGCCACAAACATACTAAATATTCCTTTAAATTTTTTTTATTAATTTTTCAGCTCCAAATGTGTACCATTTTTTTAAATGCAATTAATCAGATGCTTTGTCCCCTCCTCAGTTAAGCATCTTAGACAAAATAATAGTATGATAAAAACCCAGAAGTTGTTAGGGGGCTTAAAGCATCTGCTTATGTTGCTTATTAGGTAGAGCCAGCACTTAGCACATGAGAACTAAAGGGAGAAGCTATATGTTCATGCAAATAATAAGTTTACCTCCCATGGTTGGATGGCCCCTGGAGTAGTACAGTTCCTGTTGCTGCATAATTTAGCCACAGCTTGAGCAATCGCATTCACAGCCATCTGAATGCTGAAGACATTACCTGCATGGCAGAGTGGGCATGTGACATTTTATTGTTATAGGAGAAATCAGTGTTATGTCACAGCAGCAAAGAACTCACTTCTCAGTGTTTAATGCAGATGTGCTGCACTGGTACAATAGGACTTTGTAATAATCATGGGACATTTGGAAAAACAAACTAACTGGAAAGCTTTTTAAAACTTCCAGCTTCTATAAATCTTCCCAGGTCAATAAGAACACTGTTGAATAAATTAATGTCATGTGGTTATTTTTTCCCATATATTCATGAACCTGCATCAGCCACATAACTGTATGGTTTAAGAAATAAATATTCATCTTATAAGGTTGTTGTCCCACTGCACATTCAAATTTAAGGACTCAAACATGAACCAACTGAACTTATGGTTCTAGTTCTAGTTCATTGTCCACCTGCTCAAAGGGGCAGCTGGAACCACTATAAGAAGCACGATTAACGATTTAACAGACGTTTTAGAAAGTTTGGAAATTTCATGCTACAGGAATTTAATAGACTTTTAAATTTTTTTGTCATATTACAGCATCTGATTATGTTAATTAGCTAGCTACCTTACTTGCCAGTAAGCTTATTGACTGAAATGAATCAATGTACTGAGCTATACCGATATCCTGAGAGCAAGGCTAATTATACCTCTTGAACTCCCGCTGAAGGATGGGTGGCATCGCTGGGGGTCAGACTTAGAGCCAATGCTTAGCCACTCCTGCAGTCTTTTATATTGGGTGCCCACTACCTACATATTTTCACTTATTTTATTTTTGCTGCATGACACTGTTAAATCCTGTATAATGACCCACTGACCCACTGATCACCTATTGAGCTTCACATATTTTTATTGGCCTCTATCTAGGGGTTCAACACCACATTTCAATAAATCCACCCAAACTAATATTTCTGTATGCAGAAAGAAAACCTGTTTTTTATGGACTGAGAAAGCCAGTGATTAAAGCCTACTGTGACTACATGCTAGAATGCCCAGCTTATATAATGGTAGCCTTTTTAAAGGTGGCATTAAATGCCATGATACCCTGCATCGTTAAAAAAATGCCTTCAAGTATCATTTTCCATTATCACCACACTTACCTGCATCTGTGCTGGTTATCAGATTTTCCATCATGAAAACCTGCTCGTTGTTGTTGTTCATAAAAGTGGAGTAAAACTCTTTGAGCAAGCTGTTGTTCTTCTGAGCCACACTGTCAAACTCTAAATTCTTCAGAAACTCCTTAAAAGGTGTGATGTCTCTGCTCTCAAAGGAAAATCCTACAACCCAGCCAATGAGGTTAAGTTCCTCATGAGTGACCACTTTTGGAGAAGTCGACCAATTGTCACTGGCCACCCACAGCCTCCGGTTAGTATCACTGTCAATGATGGGTAGTAATTAGTCACATTCACTCAATTACATTTAAAAAATCTTCAAAAATTGAACTGTTCAAGGACAGCATAGTATAAATATGAAAAGAAGATTTGATTCCTTCACCCCATTGGATCAAAATCAGAGTGGAAAATCCATTTGGGACTTTTGCTGACTTTTAATTTAGAATAAAAGCCTTTTGCTTTGAATGATCCTTTACCTTAATTATGTTTATTTATTGAAACATTCCAGTTTTCAATGCCAATAAAATAATAGCTCTACCAAATGTTTCAGTAGTGACTGTTTCAATATTCATGTTTTTTCCCTCAATTTTAAACATAACTCAAAAATTCTAGCCTGTACATGACCAGCAAACACAGCTTTTTGCAGTTGTACACACACAAAATCATAATATCAAGATTAAATGCATAAAGCTTACTTAAAACGAGTTCTGCAGTTCTTAATGTTAAAGACTGACTTTAAATTTATTCGGTTTTGTTTGTTTCAGTTGCTTTTATGTTTCTCACTTGCTTTACTGTTGGGATTTCAAATGTCCACAGAAAGAGAAGAACGGAGCCTAACAAACTTCAGTTCCTGTGCTGACAGAAGCTGGAATACTAAAAAATTCCAGTGCACTTGTGTAGTGAATCAGAGAGGTTATAAAGGAGGAGATTAAGGAGGTCATTAGTTGAAATATAGTGATCAGCTTGTTGTTGGAGTGACAAGCAGGAACAGCTCCTCTGTGCATGTATAGCCAGAACAAGCTAGAAAACTGTTATTTGGGCAACACACAACAAACAATTCATGCTGTTTTTGTCAGATTTGATCAGTTTTAGTTTGGCTTTATTAGGTCTCTCTCTATTCAAAGAGATAGAAGCCTGTAAATAGCTGCCAATCAACATTGCCAAGATGATTGTTGAGTGGACAGACTTTCCTATAATGACTGTAAGTGAACTAGAGAGATTTTGGTTCAGTCTGCTATCATAGTTCCAGTAAATAAACACATAATTTAGAAGAACTCAAGCATGAACATGTCAAAGAGGCTGAGAACTGGAGTGACTGCTCATTAGCAAGCTTAGTCTCCTTAATTATTTCCTTTCTTCGCATCTTCTGTAAGTAAGTTTCTGCTTTTAATCACACACTCCCTTTCCTTTTATGCGTCTTGAAGTTTTTCTCTCCACCTCTCTGTAACGTCCTATCAGGAATTGGCCAGCCCGCCCCCTGTTGGCGGCTCTATGTACTTTTTCACGATTTTTCAACAATATAATATACATATAACATTTTGCGTGCAACATATTTAATAGCTACTGACAGATTTTCATTGATGTTCATGTCAGGGGACTATGAGGGCCATTCTAGATGCTTCAACTTACATTCCGCGAAGTGGAATGGTGTGTTTTGAGGTATGTTTTGGATCATTGTTATGATGTTATGATAAACCATCCTTTCTTCAACATCAGTTTTTCTAGGACTATGTTATACTTGCTAGTAGAATTTCCTGATATTTAAGATTGATCATCCATCCTGGACCATGCTCAGACATTTTAGGAACAGGGGCTCAAGGGGCAAAAAGGGATTAAACTTACATTTAATTTAAGGTATATTAATTTTGCATTATATTGCAATCATTCTGATCAAGACAGTCTAATCATACTTCAGATAAATCCAAGAGTTTAAGTGTTTTTCCCAAAGGCCTCCAAATCCACTAACGTTACAGCCTATGCAGAGATTTGAACCTCAGTCACAGTTTCCTGAGCTTCTGTAATTTTATGTATTCTGTAATTTTAACTTAGGTCCCAGGTTTAGTTTTAAGTTTTAACTTAACAGTTAAATGACAACTTAACATTTAACAATCTCTAAGAAGTTCTCTGATCTTGGAGTTCCATTTTACTTCATCAGTCCACAGCACTTCTTTCCAAAGTACCTCTGGCTTATTTAAATGTTTTATTAGGTGTTTTATTATTTAGAGTCAGGATTTAATAAACTGTAGAGCTGTCATAAGCTCCTAATAACAGTCTTTAGCCTGCCTAACTAGTCCAATTAGGCAATCAATTAAGGCCTAGCCTAAAGTTTATTAAATTCAAAGCTTTGCACAATTGCTATATTTTTAATATAAAATTTTGATCAAATTTAAAGCAACATTTGCAGGGAAATATTTTGAAATAGATTGCTGCATTCAAAAATCAATATAAAAAGACAAAACATGTCATTTATGACTTAATTTTGGACCCTCCAACACTGGTGGCCCTGATGTACCCACCTCTGGTCCAGCAGTCCTCTGAAGAGGCGACTCATGTGCTCTGGTTTGGCGAACGAAACCACCACCCTGACCTTAGTGTTGGTGTGTAAAGTCTGAATTATCCGGCTGACTGCAAATTGAAGTTTCTTGGTGTTGGTCACAGAATCAGGGAAGATTTCTTTGAAGGCCACACAGATTCCAGCCTGAAAAGCCTGAGACAAAAAGCTGTCCAAAGCTGACCGGCCATAATCTCCGTCTGTGGTGACCACTCCAACCCATGTCCATTTATTTTCTTGGAGAAGCTTGACCATAGCACTGGTCTGATGCATGTCACTAGGGACAGTCCGAGAGAAGGCTGGGAAACGACTCTTATCACTCAGAATATCAGCTGTGGATGCATAACTGACCTGTGTGGTGGACAGGCAAACAAGTGTGTAACTAATGTATTTCAATTTGGAGAAATCTGCTAATAAGCACTTCTTTATTAAAGAAGTGTCATTAGTCACACAATCACAGTGTCATCTCATCAGGTACAACACATCCATGTGTAAAATCATTAATCAGAAAATGTCCTGTGGAGTCCCACAAGGTTTGATTTTAGGGTCATTGATTTTCTACTTGTATGTTACCACTAGGTAATATCATCAGAAAAGAGGAGATAAATAAATAAACTTTGCTGATGGTACATGATTATACATTTTCTTCTTTAAGTCAAGAGTCTGACAGGCTTACCAACTGTGTGTCACATATTTCTCAATTGATGTCTCAAAATGGTCTATAACTAAATTAACAAAAAAAAAATATAGATCCTAAAATTCAGGGAAGGCTGCTTTGAAAAAAAAATAGGCATCCTTTCTCAATATACCAAACCTGAAGTACATAACCTGGGTATTATTTTAGATTCTAAGCCTTTGTTTTATTCCGCATGTAAACCTAGGCTTAAACTTAAAGAACTGCACTTACTGCCTGAATCTTTTAGGATTGATTTTAACCCCTTAATATCCCAGGCTAATTACATACTAAGGCTGATTATTCAGTGACTACACAGGGACTTTAATGCCAAGTGGCTGTGCTTTTCTGAGGTTATAGAGGTGTAATAAAACTTTAAGCCCTCCAGCAGTCTCTGGCCATATAAAGGATTAAAGATCTTTTATTGGTTTTAAAGCTCTAAATGGTCTAGTGCCCATGTACCTCACTGAATATAAATCTGTTTACTTTCCAACATGTGATTTTAGACCTGCGATTACACTTATAAGTGATAAGAAATGTGGAGAGGCCTCTTTCTGTTCTTCTAAACTCTTCTAAACACCTTTTATTCAGCACTGAAGCCTCGTATGCATTTTTAAGAAAATATTGAAAATGTATTTGTATTTAATTTAGCTTTTAATAAAACTTGAAAAATGTTTGCCAATGTTATGTAATTTTGTTAAATTGTGTGTTTGTTTGAATTAATACACTTTCATTTATTCAGTAAATTACATTTTCTTACTTTTGAAGTGAATAGAATTTTAGTACATTATTATTATTGTTATTCACTTGTACATTTTTACAGTCTCATGTACTACTGTACATTTCTCTCCATCGATCTCCAGTTTTGTATAGCCTCAAGTGTCATCATTTGCATTAAAATCAGATTTTTCTTTGTTTAGCAGACAGGAGGCTTTGTCCTGTGTCAATGAAGTACCTGTGGAATTAGCTCCAAGTTTAGCTCTCTGGCCACTGCGATGGACATTTCGGAGTGATATGCACCGATTACAGCTGTGCTGCGCTGTGAACATTTATCCATGTTGGTAAAGTCCATTGTGGAAGAGCAGTCATCCTGTGTGAAGTCTTCAGTGGCTCTCAGAGCAGTCGTAACATCTGAACATGTGTCATGGATCTTGTAGCCCAGGGTAACCCCTAGACGGGCCAGTAACGGAGAGTTATTCACCGTCTCTACAGCGTGGATCATGGCCAGTGACTGGCTCACACCAGCCGTGCTGAAACTGCAGCCAGTCAGAGACAAATGCGAAGATAAGTGAATAACAGGCCACAACACTCATCAAGCAATCTAACACAACATGTCTGCTCCAAATCTTTTTTATGGATCAGTATTTCAAATATTTTTGGAACTTTATCATATTTTAAGAATTACAGTGTTGATTTAAGATGGCTTTAAAGGCATTTTGCTTGTTGTTATTTTTCTTCTTTTTTGGTCTTTTTTTTTTGGAGTGTATAAATGGAAAAACGTACATCACCTAAAAAGAATAGAAATGATAATAATAGAGACCTTTTTTATAGATAACTGTATGGCATAGCATCTGAAACCACATAAAGTAGTCTATAAGTAAACTAGCCGACTTATCAATGTGACACAGATTGAAGAACATATGATGATTTGCATGATGCTAATTGTTGAGTTAAAATCAATCACTTGTGTGCTACATTAGCCTCACAACTCCAGCACTACACTGAAGAAGGACTCTTTGAACTCCAAATATGTCTAACGTTTGGAGTGAGAGAGAATGTCACAACCAACTATCACCTGAATAAGTTTCAGGCGTGAATCTGTGGTACTCACCCAATACAGGTGGAATCTTGTGGTTGATTCAGGTGGGTGGGTTTCTCCACACCTTTGTGGATGGGGAAAAGCCCTCCAATGATGAAGTTTCCAGGGACTGAAAATCCAGCTGGTCTGGTCTCTTTCGGGAGAACATCACTGGTCTGCTCTGTCACAGGCAGGAGCCTCAGAAGGATCAAAATCAATAGGTAACTCATAGCACCTTCTCACACCTGCGCTCTTCCCTCACTGTGCTCTATACAGTTTCACCTGCCTGACTCACCTGCCAGAATGACTACTTCTGTCCATGCAGCTTCACTTAACGCCTCCTGCTTCTTCCTCTACACATGCCCTGAGGAGGCGTGAGGGCACACAAAAACACACACACCAACACTCTGCTCATTCTGCTCCCTTCATGTGATGCGTGTACACACTCCTCCTCTTCACCACTGACAAATAGATGAATAGTATTTGTTTATTTGGGATGCCTTTAAGCTACAGCATTGCACTTGTATCATAAATCTATTTTGGTATTTTTCTGCAGAAACATTATCCATCCATCCATCCATTTTCTAAGCTGCTTCTCCCTCAGGGTCACTCTAGACCAAAAAACTCTTCTGCAGTGCGAATCAAACCACATCAACTGCTAGAACCAACCTCTTTTAGCAATCAACCAAATAACAAAATATTTTCAAAGACATCTAAATGTCACGATTGGCCCTGCAGTTACCCCTCCTGCCCACAGGAGGTCACTCTCGCCCCAGTTCTAGCACTCACTCACCTGCATCTAATCTGTAATTAGCTCAGTATTTAAGCACGCTGCTCTGAACTCACCTTGCGACGTCTTGTCTTCCCATAGCCATTTCGAAGCGTTTTGTCCTTTCTCTGTGTTTTTTGTGTATGACCTTGCTCTGTTTGAACTTGACCACGATTTAGGATTTCCCTTTGTTTGTATGCCTCTGGATGATCTTTCTTCTGTGTACCCCGACTACGATGATTGGATTCCCCTCTGTTTGTACGTTTTTTGGATTGGTTTAACCTTATCCTCAATAAACCTGCGATTGGATTCTACCCTGGTCTCGCGTTACATAAGACGTCGCCTAAAATGGATCCAGCAGGTTTGGAACAACGGCTGACTTCCCAGGACCAGAAACTGGACGAGTTGGCACAGCTAGTCCAGGGTTTGTTGCAGCGAATTTCCACGCCGGCAGCCCCACATGGCCAGGATTCGGATCAAGCTGCGAGTCCCGAACCACGAGGCCATCCTTCGCACTCCTCTGCATTTATAGCTGTACCTGAACGTTATGACGGCTCTCCGGGTATGTGCAATAGTTTTCTAATGCAATGCACTCTCTATATTACTCACAATCCCTCACAGTTTCGCCTTGAGACAGATAAAGTGCATTTTGTTATCTCGTTGCTCACTGGCAGGGCTAAAGAATGGGCCACTGCTCTATGGACAGTAAATAGTGCGATATTACAGTCCGAGAGCCGGTTTCTTTCTCAGTTTAAGGCTGTGTTCGACCATTCTCCCACCAGAAAAGAGGTGGGATCTCAAATATGTGACTTAAAACAAGGCACCCGCTCTGCGGCTGACTATGCTCTGGACTTCCGCACGCTCGCGGCGGGCAGTGGCTGGGGTGAACCTGCGCTAAAGACCATGTTCATGAGAGGGTTAAGAGAGGATGTTCAGGCTGAACTGGTGTTTCGTGGTCCTGAGCTGACTCTTAATCAGGCTATTGAGGCAGCCATATCTCTCGATACATTACTCCGTGGAAGAAGGAGGCTTTTGAGGGAGTCCCTTCCTCCTGTTTTTTTGGGAGAACCTTCTCCACGTGAAGCTGAGCCTATGCAATTGGGGAGGACACGGTTAACTCCGGAGGAGAAACAACGCAGGCGCAGAGAGGGCCTGTGTCTGTACTGTGGTCAAGCTGGCCACTTATGCTCATCATGCCCGACTCGTCCTGGTCAAACCAGGACGGCAGAGGTAAGCGTGTCATTCACTGATATGTTGCTGAATCACATGTCTATAGATGTTACGTGCATACTGGCCGCTGAGACATTTTCTGTATCAGCCCTTGTAGATTCGGGAGCAGCTGGGAATTTCATGGACATTGCTTTGGCGGAACAACTCAATCCCCCTCCAACCCATGAACAACCAGCTGAGGATAAAAGCTCTGGATGGTCGTCCCCTGGGCACAGGGACAGTTACCAAACAAACACCTGACATCGACCTCCAGGTTGGACTCTTTCATCGAGAAAAAATATCCTTTTTTCTCGTTGACTCTCCCGATCACCCCATTATCTTGGGATATACTTGGTTGGCTAAACATGATCCTGTCATCTCATGGAAACATGGGGAGATTCTCAAATGGAGTAATTATTGCCAGGACCATTGTCTCGACCTGCCATGTCGTGCTACGACTATTGAAAGCCCAGAGGAACCGGATTTTTCGGTCATTCCGGACTGTTATCACGACATAATGGAGGTATTTAGCAAGGAACGCGCCACCCAACTCCCCCCACACCGTCCCGGCGACTGTTCCATTGATCTGTTACCTAATACTACTCCCCCCCGGGGTCGAGTGTATCCTTTGTCAGAACCAGAATCTCAAGCACTTGAGACATATATAGATGAAGCTCTTGCGATGGGCCACATCAGACCCTCCAAGTCTCCATTTGCTGCTGGGTTCTTTTTTGTCCAGAAGAAGGACGGTGGTCTCCGTCCTTGTGTGGATTATAGGGGTCTCAATGCTATTTCTGTTAAGAACCCATATCCGTTGCCCTTAGTCCCCTCAGCCCTGGAGAAGTTGAGAGACGCTCAATGGTTCACTAAATTGGACCTCCGGAGCGCCTACAACCTCATACGTATAAAGGAGGGAGACGAATGGAAAACGGCATTTGTCACCACCAGAGGGCACTACGAGTACCTGGTCATGCCCTTTGGTTTATCCGGATCTCCTTCCGTTTTCCAGGCGTTTGTTAATGATGTCCTAAGGGACATGATAGACAGGTGGGTCATAGTTTTTATGGATGATATCCTAGTATACTCGTCCTCCCACTCGGAGCACATCAGACATGTGAGGTCCGTGTTACAGAGACTGCTTCGCCACAGATTGTTCGTGAAGGCCGAGAAATGCAAGTTCCATGTGCAGGAACTCTCTTTTTTGGGATACGACATTAGACCAGGAGGTGTCAGCATGAGTACTGACAAGGTCAAGGCGGTAGTCAATTGGCCACAGCCGAAAACTGTTAAGGATATGCAACGCTTCCTCGGATTTGCCAATTTCTACCGTCGCTTCATCAGAGGCTTCAGTATGGTAGCTGCTCCTCTCACCGCCTTGCTCAAGGGTCAGAAGAAACACCTGCTGTGGACACCTACTGCTGATCTTGCGTTCAAGGCTTTGAAAGAGAGATTCACCACTGCGCCTATTCTGACGCACCCTAACCCAGATCTGCCTTTTGAAGTAGAGGTGGATGCGTCTGATACTGGGGTAGGGGCTGTGTTATCCCAGAGAACCGGAGTGCCACCCAAACTGCACCCGTGTGCGTACTTCTCTCGTAAATTGAATTCTGCCGAAAGAAACTATGACGTGGGAAACCGGGAGCTCCTGGCCATGAAGTACGCTTTGGAGGAGTGGAGACATTGGCTGGAGGGTGCAAGACATCCTTTCTTGATTTTCACGGATCACCGCAATCTGGAATACATAAGGTCGGCTAAGAGACTCAATGCCCGTCAGGCTCGCTGGTCTTTGTTTTTTAATAGGTTTGATTTTTCTGTCACCTACAGGCCTGGCTCCAAGAACGGAAAGGCAGATGCTCTTTCACGCATGTTTTCCGTCACCGAGGATGCCAACCACTGTGAACCTGAGGCTATACTCCCTCACTCTTGTGTCTTAGCACCTGTCAGTTGGGATCTGGAGGGAGAGCTACAATTGGAATATGCCACAGATCCGGTCCCCGCTGAATGTCCCGAAGGTAAAATGTATGTACCCAAGACCATGCGCACTCGTGTACTGACAATTGTTCATGCTTCCCCTAGCGCTGGACACCCTGGCATGAGACGCACCGTGGAGTTGCTTCAACGCAAGTTTTGGTGGCCTACCTCTGAAGAGGATACTCATCACTTTGTTAAAGACTGTGAGGAATGTGCCAAGAGCAAGACTCCTCGCTCCCCTCCGTCGGGGTTGTTAGTCCCTTTAGAAATCCCTAGACGTCCATGGTCTCATTTGGGGGTAGACTTCATCACTGACCTACCCTCCTCCAATGGTAACACTACTATACTCGTGGTTATAGACCGGTTCTCGAAGTCCTGTCGTTTGCTACCCCTTAAGAAACTACCCACAACCTGGGAGATGGCTGAAACCTTATTCGAAAAGGTATTCAGGTTTTATGGTCTACCCGAGGATATAGTATCCGACAGGGGCACCCAATTTACTTCACATGTATGGCGGGCCTTCTGTAAAGTCCTGGGCATCAACATCAGCCTCAGTTCAGGATACCATCCCCAATCCAACGGGCAAGTGGAACGTTTAAACCAGGAGATTGGACGTTTTCTTCGCTCATACTGCTCACGCAATCAACATGACTGGAGCTCGTTTCTCCCTTGGGCGGAATATGCACAGAACTCCCTGATCAGCTCTGCCACAGGTATCACACCTTTTCAATGCGTCCTAGGATACCAGCCTCCCTTCCTCCCTTTGGATTCTGAGCCTAGTCAGGTACCAGCAGTAGATGAATGGAAGAATAGGAGCCAACAAACATGGGAGGAGGCTCACGTACGATTACGAAGAGCCGTCCGCCGCATGGAAGTACAGGCTAACCGGAGGAGAGGTCCTACTCCAGCCTTCCAGGTTGGACAGAGGGTTTGGCTGTCAACACGTGATCTGAGACTACGACTTCCTTCTAAGAAGTTAAGTCCACGTTTTATAGGTCCCTTCCGTATTATCAAAAGGGTTTCTCCAGTATCTTATCGTTTAGAGTTGCCTTCACACTATAGGATAGCCCCCACTTTTCATGTTTCCCTTCTCAAACCTGTTTCTGCCTCTGCTACTCAGATTTCTGTGCCGGTGGCTGACCCTCCCCCACCTCTGGACATCGACGGAGCCCCAGCCTACTCAGTGCGTACCTTGCTGGACTCTAAACGTTGTAGGGGACGACTGCTCTATCTTGTGGACTGGGAGGGCTACGGGCCAGAGGAGAGGTCATGGGTTCCGGCTGTGGACATTCTGGACCAATCCCTTATCGATGACTTCCACAGGGCTCGCCCTGATCGTCCTGCCCCCCGTCCTCGTGGTCGTCCTCGTAGAGCAGTTAGGTCGGCTGGGGCCGACCGTCAGGGGGGGGGGTTCTGTCACGATTGGCCCTGCAGTTACCCCTCCTGCCCACAGGAGGTCACTCTCGCCCCAGTTCTAGCACTCACTCACCTGCATCTAATCTGTAATTAGCTCAGTATTTAAGCACGCTGCTCTGAACTCACCTTGCGACGTCTTGTCTTCCCATAGCCATTTCGAAGCGTTTTGTCCTTTCTCTGTGTTTTTTGTGTATGACCTTGCTCTGTTTGAACTTGACCACGATTTAGGATTTCCCTTTGTTTGTATGCCTCTGGATGATCTTTCTTCTGTGTACCCCGACTACGATGATTGGATTCCCCTCTGTTTGTACGTTTTTTGGATTGGTTTAACCTTATCCTCAATAAACCTGCGATTGGATTCTACCCTGGTCTCGCGTTACACTAAAATACACTTTTGACATGGGAATAATGACTAGTTGATTATTTTTTGCTTTGTAAAAATTAATATTCAAGCAACGCCTACTTTGTACCACACACATATTCAGTTAACATGTAGAGCCTGTTTTTAGTTGGTAATTATGAAACTAAAAGTCAATCATTTATTTTAATAAAATGTACATAATTAAGGTTTAGAGTCACTCAAAGCAAAAGGATTTTAGTCCAAATTAATGAAAAGCCCAGAATGTGTTTTCGAATCTTATTATCTTATTAATTTGAAATAAAGTTGTTCATGTTTAAATCCCGGCACGGTGGCGTGGTGGGTAGCGCTGTCGCCTCACAGCTAGGAGGGCCTGGGTTTGATTCCCCGGCCGGGCGACTGGGATCCTCTCTGGGTTCTCCGGTTTCTTCCCACAGTCCAAAGACATGCAGTCAGGCCAATTGGATGTGCTAAATTGCCCCTAGGTGTGAGTGTGTGAGTGACTGTCTGTGTCTGTCTGTCTGCCCTGCGATGGACTGGCGACCCATCCGGGGTGTATCCTACTTTCCCCCCAAAGACTGCTGGGATAGGCTCCAGCACCGCGACCCTGACGGAGAAGCGGCTTAGAATATGGATGGATGGATGGATGTTTACATCCAGATATTGTCTACAGAGCTTTCGTCTCCCCACCTACACAACTGAGAATAAACAACAGTATGCAGCGAAAATAAATATGCAGTTATATTATTATCCATTCTATGTTTCTGGTGAAGAAAGAGATGGAGTCGTGAAAGAGTTTAGCAGGTTGCTGGCAGTTGGGTGGGGCTGTAGTCGGGGTACAGAAAAAAAAAAAAAAATAATAAAATGAATTTTAAAAGAAATTAAATTTAAAAAGGTGGGTTTTAAGACTAGCTTTGAACATAACCAGGGTCAAACAAGCACGCAGCTCAGAGGGGAGACTGTTCCACAGCCTCGGGCCAGCAACACTGAATGCCCTGTCACCAACAGTGCGCAGCTTAGTGGGAGGAACTTGGAGCAAATGTGAATCAGAGGAGCGAAGGGTACGAGCTGGAGAGCATAACCAAGGTGGGAGGAAGCAAGGCCATTCAAAGACTTACCAGTCCAAGCATTTTGTACTGAACATGATGCTGTACTGGGAGCCAGTGAAGCTGTTTCAGAGTTGGTGCACTGATGTGCTCCCAGGATCTTGTGTGGTTTTAAACCCTAGCAGCTGAATTCTGCACATACTGCAGGCTGTTTAGAACCCGAGCAGGGAGTCCATGTAGCACAGCATTGTGGTAGACAATTCTAGATGTTACAAAAGCATGGATAACAGTCTCAGCAGCAGAAAAGGAGAGAAAAAGGTGGATCCTAGCAATGCTCTTCAGGTGGAAAAAGGTTGCCTTACAAGTGTTCTTGATATGGAATTTAAAAGACAGAGTGGAGTCAAAGATCACTCCCAGGTTTCTGATCCGGGTTGAAGAAGAGACAATATAACCAGGAATAGAGACAGCAATGTTGCTTATCTGTTTAACTGTAGCTGGAGAGGCAAATAATTAATAGATGACATGGATTACACACAGCAGAACACAACACAAGCTGTTCAGATTGATTAGGGTATGTGTGGACTGTTCTTATAGCTGATCCAGTATCTAAAGCTGCTATCCCCACTGTGATCTCTGTAAACTGTTATTTCATTTAACCCCTAAACAGCAGGCTGACCTTGCTGTGAGGATCAGATTGCATTCAGACACAAGATCATTCATGAGTCAGATACCGATTTCGGATGACTAGTTCTGGATCACAAAGTTTGCTCCAGCTCGTCCCAAAGGTACTGAATGGAGCTCCATCACTCCAGAGAACACAGTTCCACTACTCCCAAAGCTGGGGTTTATATTCTTTTATAACATTCAGAACTTGAATCGCCACCTCTAGAGTCATGCATTTAGGTTAACGCATCCTGATACACTGACGTGTTTTTTACACTGTTAATAATAAGTCAATGAGTCAGGGGACAGACACATAATGAAGCACCAGTCTTTACACTGCAAAAAATGAAATCTTAACAAGACAAAAAATCTTGAAAATCAATAATAAGTCTTGTTTTTTTCATTTAAGAATAATTTACTTGACTAGATTTGTATGTATAAGATACATTTTCTAGTTTTTAGAAACCTTGTCTATGATTATCTTATTAAGATTGTTTTTCTAGTTATAAGGACTTCCTAAAATGAAATAAGAAATTCTACTGATATTGCTGAAAGTGTTTGAGGCTCTCAGCTATAAAATAAGAATTTCAAGACAACTTTACTTAATTTAAGAATACAATGTTCTTAAAACTTGTACAAGACTAAAAATACTTAAGACTTAAAAAGATTTAGCATATTTTCCAATAAAACTGATGACACTTTATGTGACTGAAAAGTAATTTATTATTTTGTTTTCAATTGTGGCAGAATGCATTGCTTCTATAACAAACAGAGCAAATGACATTAGTACAGTGTAAAACAATTCTGTATAAACATATGTATTATCTTCAGAACATTTTTTACAAACATTGACCAGCCACTTCATTAAAAACCACCTCCTATACACACTTTATATCTTTTCAGCTCTACTGAGCATACAGAAGTACTTTGTAGATCAATAATTCCAGACTGTAGTCTGGATCAGCACTGCAGTGACACTGACAGGGTGATATAGTATACAGAGCTGAAAATATAAACAATGAATGTAGAAATGAAATTTCATGTAAATTGGCCAGTCATTGTATTAAGGCTGTGTATTTGCAAGAACTTGTCGATACAAAACATCACATTACAGGGGCTACAATTCAATAAACTGCCATAGTATAAAAACACATCATATGTATAAAGTAAGGTTTTTATGCTGTCCTAGCAGTGGGATCTAACACGAGTACAACACTGCTATACAGTGGTCTGGGATTAAACACAACACTAAATAAACCACTGTCTGACACCAATCTTCACGTGTAAACAATAAATTAAAAATGTAAACTGTATTTTTGGGCCCGACAACCCTACATTGTATCCCTTTATACAAAAGCACATACATACATTCTTTATGTAATGAAAAACTGGATGAAATAAATAATGCAACAGAACAGAATAGTTATTTTTTTTCAAAAACTCACTTGTTTTTTTCTCATAACTTACTTGCATTCAGTAGTGTATCTGTGTATGCCAATCACATCACAGAGATAATATTTCAGAGGAATGTAAGTGTGGTTCTTAAAGCCAATGGCGTAATAAGATGTGTAGTCAACAATCTTATCAGCATCAACAAACTCAGTAGCTTGAGCAAGATTTGGTACTTCAATTTCATAGCAAAGAAAATCACGGTTGAAAGCTACAGTGTCATACACTTGACATTCAAAGCAATACAATAAAGAATCTGCAATGAATATGTTTTTTATAAGTCCAAATACAGGGGAACCTTCTACTTCATTAATAATAATCACTGACTTCTGGCAGACAAACTTATTGCCGTTCAGCTCGAGCCATTTTACAGACACAATATGGTGCACCTTTTCTACACCCAAAAAATCCTTCAGTTTACCCTGTACATATTGTGCATCTGTCACACCAGACACTGGACCCATTACCGCCTCTTTTGAAAAAATTGGGTGTTCCATGCTGCTGACATTTTGACAGCTTTCATACATCTGGTTGTGCTTTACCAGAGACTTGCATACGTTCTTGAAATTTAATTTTGATGACCACTGTTTGAAAAAGCAGTGTTTGGACCTAAAGCTTTAATCTGTGCTGGAATGTGCACCAGATAATGCTGTTTTGGCGTTATATTGTTCTCAGGAAACAATTGCTTCATGTTAACTAAGTGCTGCTTGATAAGTGTTTTGAGGTTTGATATGGTTGCAAGAGAAATTACTGGTGCGAACAAAATTTGTACTATCTGTATTAATTCAGTAAGGGCTTGAATGTATGCACTTCTTTCACAATTGTCCAATACAAATGGTAAAATCTTGAGGAGGACAAGCATTTGACCAGAAGATTGCTTCAATTTGTTGTCATTTGATGACAGTGTTGTAACATTTATAGGAGATGGTTTGTCTCTGACATCAAAAGAGTACGGGTATCCTAGTACAGCGCTATTGAATGTGTCTAGGTCAAGCTGTCCTAACAGGACCAGATGTTTCAACACACTTTTTATTTCAAGTGGTGCTACTCCCTCAAGTATTACATGCATGATATCTTGCGGAGTTTGCTTAATTAGATCAAATGATGGAAAATCTACTAATTTGCTTTTCCTGTTAATTCCATATGTGGTTTTCAAACTGTTTCTTAAAAAATCAGTAGGGGCCCTCTCAATTTCATTACATTGTCTGATGTGCCAACCTAATGTCCGTTGAACAAAGCTGTCCTCATCAAAGTAAAGCTGCATGTCTTCAAAACTGCACTCGCAGTGTCTGCATTTACAGAATGAAAATCCAACTCCCTCTTTAAACCCTGTAACCTCATGCTGAGCCAAGGTGTCACCGCAAAATGAGACTAATGCTCCATATACAACTCTCTCATCCGCCACTGTTTTGATTCTCACACCATTGTACAGCAAAATCAGATCTTCCAGTATTCTATTCAGTATCACATCAACGCTACACTGAGCAATATCCGTTGCTTTTGCAATAGCAAGTAGACGGATAGCAGCCAGCTTAGACCTATATTTAGGATGTATATTCCCTAAAGTATAGTACACCATTAGAAGTTTGTTTTTTGAGGCATGTGACCCCAGAGGATTACACAGTTCTATTTCGTCAGTATACAGTATCAGCTGTAGGGCATTGGGTCTAACAGAGAACAATGGATGTGATTTCAAAATATCACCATCAATGATGTCCTTTAAAAATCCAGCCCTACATGTCTCTACACCTTTGTCAAACATTGATAGAACCACAGGATGTGAAAGTAATTGTTCCAAACTTTTGATCAAAGGTATGTAGTAAATGCACTCAGATCTAATAGCAAGAGCACGAGAGGGTCCTTGTCCTTTATAGCATGCAGACCGGGCAATCTCAATTTCTTGTGCTTCCACTACTCCAAACAGCTCCTTGACGGTTGAGTCCTGCATATATGTAGTGGAAACTCTGGCAAATGGGTCTTCAAAACTATCAAAAATGTCCATTGACTCACTAAGCAGCTGATCTGTAACTTCTGAATGTCTCTGGAATACCCGTGCCATCTGATTTTTCAAACTGTCCAGCAGTGAAGCTTGGTAGTTCTGCACTCCAGCTACAATATCATTGACTGCACTCTGGGGGAAAAACAAAAATGCCTTATTCATTATCAGCATCTGAAATTATTCAAATTGTGCAGTATCTGTATCAGTCAGTCCATAATTTAACTGTATGGTTGCTTCATTATGTATATGTAATGCTTGACATTAAATACACAACATAATTTAGTTGGTTCAAAAAATACCAAATTTGGTTGGTAACTTTCAATATAATAGCAATCATTAATTCAGTGAACCTAATAGCTTAAACACACATCTTTTCACACTTATTACTGCATAATTATATCACATTAACAGTAACGGACTGACAAGAGCCAGTTGCAGTGTTTATGTACAGTATATAGTTACAACACATTAACTTACCTGTGATAAACGGTGTTTCTCTTTAGCAGAGAGCACAAAGGCAGTGGCATGTTTCTTCAGTAGATCCACATTAGTCTCTTCATGTATAGCACTTTCTCCTAGCTAGAGATAAAAAGAGACATCTCATCTTTAATATTTAATCAATATTATGATATCAACATATTAACCATTTCACGAGTATATATGCTGAATACGGCAGTTAAATCCACTTCACTTGAACAACGAAAAAATATTAAATGATATAGCAGTGATTAAACTCTGTTGCGCGCATCCCACGCACCGTCAGATAAGCACCTGAGTGAACTTATCTGAAAGAACAACGAGTCGATTCCACGTCAACATGCAGTCATTGGTCGAATCGACACCGACTCATTTGAAGAATCGATTCAATATTAATCGACTCATTAGTAAAAGAGGACAGACTGGTACAGACAGCTGAAACTTACGGGCGAAGGTTGTTTTTTTGTTTGTTTTTTTTTTTTTACTTGGACAGAATTAACAGATAAGCTGCACAGATACTCTGCTAGCTGAAACACTTTATAGGTAACTTACTTGTGTAGATTCGGGTAGTACTTCATCCTGTTCCGCCTGGGCTGTAAGCGCTGTGTCTTCAGTAGAAGCTGGCGGAGCGCCATCCGGAGCTGGAGCGGCGTGACCTCGGGCATTTTCGGTGGTGGAGCAGCCAACATCACTAACAACACCTGTTGGTGTGCTTGCTGTAGTGGGTTCGTGTGCCTCTAGTGCTGACTGAATGCTAGGTACATCAAAATTCTCCAAACATCTTTCTCTCGGTTGCATTGGAACATATCTGGCTGTACACGGCCCTGCACTGTCCTCCGCGGCTTTACCCGCCGTTCGGTCTCCACTGGGCCTCATACACTTGCGGCTGAGGAGATGCGAGGCATGGCTCCGTTTGACGTGGTAGTAAAAAGAGTTGTACACTCTGTATTCCTGAGTGCAGCCGTCAATGCCGCAGATGACACGGAAATTCGGACTACGGCTGTGTACCGTATTGATGTGGTTCAGCAATGCTCTTAATGTCACTGCCACAAAAAGGCAGCAGATGAAACAACGCCAAATCATTTTACTGTGTAAAGACACCCTCATAACAGCCCTAACCGAGGCCTCGACCCCACAGCAGACCGCGAAAAGGATCGTTGTAGTGGCGGAAGGTTACATCAATAGGAAAGGGTGGTACGCTGTAAATCATTTGAAGTTGGTAATGCTTTAAATATATACAACTCAAAATAAGGTGTTTAGGATGTAAGACTATTGTAATTGTCTTAAATTTCAAAGTTTGTTAGTAATTTTTAATAAATTTTATAGCCCATTATTTGAACAGCGGATGTAGACACTACAGACGTAGTACTGCGGTTCGAGTAGCGCCCTTCTTCCTCCGAGAAAAGCGGGAACGGCTGTTAACAGACTGGAGAATGGAGCTGCACTGTTAGCTCACCGCTAGCTATCTGGATTGGCTAGCAGTTAGCTAACTAAAGTTTTTTTCTGTGTACCGTTAGCCTGAAGATGAACCTTGCTCACTAATATCAAATCTCCTTGTAAGCCCTGCTGCCTTTGTGAGCTAGCTAAAAGTAAGATATCTGACTTTTGCTGGGACACCCTTGGAGACCTTAGCTAGCTAACTAAGCTACATATCTGGAACCCACTCCCTCAGATGTCCGTTATGGAAAAACTGGACGCAGTATCAGCGGCTACCTTACAAGGTAAAATATCATTTAAGTTAAGCATGTGCTGCTGCCCCTTCGTGTAAATTGTGGTGAAAAATAACTGTTTCATATTCAGAGTTGAGCAGGTGTGTAGGTTATATCATATGTTTCTTACTGATTCTTACAGTAAGCTTATTTTTGCATGATTATTGTTTTCCTGTCTCACAATTATTATGAATTAAACACTGATGCATTTATATAGTATAATTTATAGAATGTGTCAAAAATAATTATATTAAGACCACAAAAGAGAAAACATGGGAATTAGGCTTATACATGACCCCTGGACAGTGTAAGCCTTTGTTAGTTGATTTATTATTTTTTTTATCTGTTGACATGCTTTGTGTAGCACTGCAAGTACTAGAAATGTACAAATAATGTTCAGGGAAAGTGAATGATAAGTTAAAAGTATTTGCATATATATATATATATATATATATATATATATATATATATATATATATATATTTTTTTTTTTTTTTTTTTTTTTAGCTGCAAACATCAGTGAAGCCTTGTTACCAACCCTGTCCCGTGAAGACATACGTGATCTTTTTCCTGGACCTGAACATTTTCTTAGGAGAAAAGCCATATGGAACCTGTTTCACACAGATCAAGAGGTACAGAGTAATTTAAGTCACAAGTCACTCACGTTTGAATGCACATTCACGATCCGCATTCAGTCAGTTTTAACAACTAATTTAAATAAATTTTAATAAATAATCTTCTTTTAATTGATTCATCACTATATACAGATCTATATGTGTGTATATATATATATACATATATACATATATATATATATATATATATATATATATATATATATATATATATATATATATATATGGGTGTGTCTCAAAACCTAGTGAGCTGTGTAAGTAGGCACTGACTACGTAGGCAGCTGCTTAAGTAGCAGCGTTCTATCTGACATCTCTCCTCATAAATCACATTATTGAGACGCTTTAGCTAGAGAGCAACTGCGTCACGGCTTGTTACCGCCCACTGCAGCACGCCACCAGTGTTTTAGCTGGTTGCTAAGTTACCAGCCAGCATCCAAAACAATAGCCCAAGGCTTAAAAATCCGCTAGCATAAATGCTAATGGCTTCAGTATAAAACTGCAAAATGATCAATATGAAAACTGTTGTAGTTAAAATTGCATGTTAAATTTGTGATTACCAGCCAAGTGTTTCAGTTTATGAATTGTAATATTAGCTTAATGTTCTTCAGCAGGGGCAGCAGGCAGCATCCCCCAATCAAGAGAATGGTTCGAATGGCAGAGGGCTGGCCACTGTACAAGTCAACCCTTGTGTTTCAGAAACTCCTCGGTCTCCTGATGTGCAAGAGACTCCGAGAACCTGGCAGCTACCCAACCCTGAGTATGTTGTGTATACTGACAGTGAGCTGGAACATATTAGAAAGCAGTATTTTGAAATGCAGCTTGTTGGCCAAGAAGGTGGATGCACTCTTTCAAAAGAACTTCGCTGCCGATTAGTGAGGAACACGGTGACCAACATGGTGTCCATCATCAGAGCAACTACTACTGAATTTATGTATCCATCCAAAAATGATTTCCAGGCTATGGCAAAGCGGCTTGTGGAGTATTATCCAATGCTTCGTGATAACTCTGTGAACTGCAGACACCCTTGGGTAAGTGTTTGTTCCATTTGTGAACCAACTTTTCATTAATATCACACTGTAAAGTTTCACTGATGAAAAACACAGTACACCATCCATGATAGATCATGAAAACTGAACTTATATTTTTGTAAATATAGTATAATGTATAAATGTCTGCATACTTTCCGGCAGGTAAAATATTTCATATTTTGATTTAGTGCTGGGCAGTACTGTAAAAATATGTGTAATTTAATCTCATTTAATTCTGTTTTCATGAAATCAGCCTCATGCTGGCTAAATTATTTATTAATTGTAGAGTTTTTTTTTACACAATTTGCACTAGTTAGGATCTAGAATACATGGTTTACAAAAATGACCCCATAGTAAAACAAAATGTGCAGTCTAAATATTTAGTTGTAAATTGTGAAATTAAATGAGTGCATTACTTTAATGTCTTTCACATACAGGAATTGCTTTTTAAGCAATTACTGAAAAGACTCCACAACATAAAGACACCAAAAAAGCGTCAGGGACCTACACCACAAAGACAGAGGAAACGAAGACGACTGAATTTGGAGTGTTCAGATGATTCAAGCACATCAGTCTCCGAGTCACCAGGAAGCACGGCATCAACTGTACTCTTAGACAGAACAAGAAGCAGCGCATCATCTTTGGATGGCATGAATTCACCTGCTGGTAAGTGTGATTTATTGTGATTCTTTTATTATAGATTATATTTGTAAAAAACTGACTGCTTTGTTTTTAAACAGAAATTGTTGACCAGAGAGGAGAAGCTACTGAAGATCTAGGAGTCCATTCTGGCACTGAAAGTCAGCAAAGTCAAGCAAGACATTACCATACCCTGCAAGAGATGTATAAAAGGCCGAAACCTAACAAGGAGGCAGTTGCTCAGCTGCTTGACCTTGAGTTTGATGCTCGTAGAGCCTTTATCAACTCTGACACCTTGAGAGACCAGGACAGGCCAGCTAACATACTACAAGCATACCCCTGTTTCAGAGAAGTAGATCATGTAAGCAAATGTATTTATTTCTTGTACGCCCCTAACTAGAACTTGAACATGTGTTAAATCTTTTTGTATGGTTGTGTGTTCTCGTTTATTTGCACCAGGTTATGGACGAACTTCGCCGTATTCTTGACAGATCTAACCCTGACTTTATTTCTGACCTGAAGACCCGCTGGGAGAGCTTTAATAGCAAAGCTCAGTTCTATGGGGTATTTAAAAAGGTTCTGGGACCGCCAACAACACAGGACAAAGGTTAGAAACTTTTCAGGATTTTTTTAAACAGCTGCTTATACACTTAAGCTTAGACATCAGGGGCTGCAGATCTTCATATTGGGTGCTGTGAATTGAAACAGATCCAGAATGGTGTTGTGCTACTCCAGAACATATTGGAGGTCCTCTAGCTAGACCTGAGCTTGATGTTTAAAACAAAATGTGTGAACATTAATTTGTAAATTCATTAATACAGACTACACACTACCCTATCACACTGATTTAAACACAAATAATGGTAATCAAATGGTCAACACAAAAAAGTATATTAAATAATTAATCTATTTATGTCTGGAACAGTGACACGCTCTGTAGCCATGATGAAGGCTCTGCCTGAGATGTTCCCTTCACCTGTGGCCCTACCCAAGAAGTTGGGACATGCAAGTGAGGCGATGGTGCATGTTCTTGAGGTAAGAAATGCCTTGTATGTGAAATTTATCTAAGACAAAATTAGGAGATTGTGAATGCCTTTTGGAATACTTTTGTTTGTGGTCTGCAAATGATATAATAAAACTTGCCTTGCATGAGTAGTGCAATGAACCCTTGTGTGGAGGGCCAAGGTTGTGTGCTCTATCCTGTGTAACGGTGAATTCACCATTCCATTTCAATTTTTATTTTCATCATCAGGTTCCAGATTTCTCCTTGAAAGTAGTTTGATTGCAGTTTGTATTCTAAACTTCATAATCATTAGAAACCAAATTTAGATTATAACTTTGATTTAAATGAATGTTTCAGACAGCATATTCTATACTCATATTGATTTTCTTTGTTACAGCCCACAGAAAACCCAACCACCTACCTTCAGAGAAGACCAGTCTTCAGTCCAGTTCTGATCGTTTGTGATAACAACTGCATGCTGGCCATTGGGTCTACACCTGTGACAACTTTTCCAAAAGAAAACATAGACACAGGTGTGCTCTATCTTTTAGCGTACTACTACGCATTTCATCTGACTTATCCAAAGTGCATTGCAACACTCCTGTCAATACTTCAGACAGAAGTTCTGCAGGATGCCATTCATGATCGGGATGCAACTTCATCCTACAAAAAAACTTTGTCAGAGTGGAAAAAGTTCATTGGGGAGTAGAGAAAGTACCCTATGGCCATGCAGCAGTTGCTATCATTACGGGTATTTGTTACACCCCTACTGATAATGTGATTTGATTTGTATTACATACATCATTATTTGGTCAGTCAAACAATTGAGATGAAAAAATGTAATTGGGTTTATCCATATTTTTGCTATTAGTGGTGGTATGTGGTGCATGGCAGACTTTGGTTGAGGAAAAATCAGTTCTGATTGTTTAAGATGTTTGATGTGTAAATAATAGAGCTGGTTGTTTACTACGTTTGTGTTTAAATAACAAAGCTGCGTTAGGTATCTTAGTTCATAAAAATGCTCTTTCTCAGAGAAGTTTAATTGTTAAAAATAAAACACCATAACAAACATGGTGTTCTTTTGTTTATCTAAGCCAAAAGAGACATGTGTCTTTTGTTGTAAGTTTTAAAATGAGGTTGAGTTACCACCACCATACTGCACACTTGTTAAATTCTATGTAGCCTCATTGGAACTATTTTTGTAAGTACATATTTCATGTCTCTGGAATTAATAAAAAAAGATTGACCATACTGGATGTGGTTGTTTTTACTGTTCTTCATTTAGAGTACAATATTACTGCATGTGTCTTATTATAAGAATTACAGTCTTAAATTAGAAAAAAATAAATTAATAAAGGATTCTAATTTTAAGATTTTTGTGACCAAATGAGGTTTTGTGAAAATTCTCAAAACAAGATTAATATGCTAGTTTTGGCATTTTATAGATCATTTTTATGATGTTTGATCAAGCGGGTCTTGCTTAAATCTAGTCATAATGTCTTATATTAGTTAATTTTTACTGTTTTTTGAGATTACAAGATAATTTACACTGCAAGATTTTTTTTCTTGTTTCAAGAATTCTTAACAAGCTAAATTTTCTCACTATACTGGCAGATAATTTTGCTTGATTCAAGATTTTTTTTCTTATTTTGTTTTTATTTTTCTTATTTTTTGACACTGATTTTTTGCAGTGTAGTGCCCCTGTGTGGCTGTGTAGGTGTAGTGCAGTGGCAGTAGGTCGCAGAAGGGAGTAAGCAGGAAATAAGTTCAGTAGGGAAGGTGAGAAGGTGTAGATAATAAAAGTGCCTACTTTCTTTTTTTTTGCTTCACATTCAGTTTAGACTCCACGTACACACGGTTAGTAGTCCTTTGCCTTTAATGTGTTTTTTCCTGCACCTCTTCTTAGTCCCTTTATCTGTAAGGGTCTGTATATTGGTCAGTACTTCAGATCTACAGACCTTATAGACATCTACAGACAGAAATTTGCTTCGTAGACCTTCATACTACATCATTTAAAATAGTTATTGAATAATCGACAATAGTTACTGAAAAATTCATTTCAGTTACTAATTAATTGATAGTAATTATTGAATAAGTCAGCCAGTCTTAGTATAAAAGAGGCACTACACTATGGTTTTTCATTGTTCTTTCTTGTGATCTTTTGTCTGCATATACAGTATATATAAGCTCATGTCTTAGCAAAGGTAATGCACTTACACTTACAATAATTTCTTAATAAATAACCGAATAATCAAGTCTTAAACATACTGGCTGTTTGAGCATGTGTTGGTGAGCAAAACAAAACGATTGATGTTTATTTGTTTGTTTCTTCCTAACACATCATTTCTTAAACTTTGTTTATATTAGTCAGACTACGTTCAGATCCAAGCCCAGTTTATTTGTTCTGTCTGTTAAAAGCCTGGTGTTTCCTTGCCAGATATAGGCTCCATTTCAGCCTGGAGTTTATGGCCCAGATAAGAAAAGGTGAAATATTTTATTGATTTAAAATCAAATCAAATCAAATCAAATTTATTTATATAGCGCTTTTTACAACTGATGTTGTCACAAAGCAGCTTTACAAAAATGGGACCAAAGGCAGGAAACGAAGCAAAGAAAGCACAGTAATTGCTTACAGACCACACTTATGTTAGTGTGTGTGTGTGTGTGTGTGTGTGTGTGTGTATGTGTGTAGGTGTGTGTGTGTGTGTGTGTGTGTGTATGTGTGTGTGTGTAGGTGTGTGGGTGTGTGTATGAGAGAGAGAGAGACAGACAGAAAGAATTAGTGGCATGTGTGTCGGAGCTGCTCTGCAGAAAGCAGGGGAGTAGCTAAAGCTTTTAGAATGGGATGGCCAGGCTAGACCCTGATATCATATTGTGACGGCACACTGTTAGGAAAAAAATAATAATAAAATGTAAAATGACATAAAATGTGGTACATTAGTTTTTCCCTGTACATAACTAATCCTATCCATCACTATCACATGAATTAAATATTACATCAACACACTTATTGTTAAACTAAAAGACTAAATTTGATGCAATGCCACTTTTTTTTCAGTGCATGGTGTTAACTTAAAAAAAAATGTAATATAGACAGGAAGGTATTCATAGGGCAAAGATGCCTCATATCAAATGTGTTTTATATGTTGGCAAATCCATCCAGCAATCAAGTAGTATCCTTTTGTGTTACCAAAGTCATAATGGGTCATAAAACTAGCAATATCAAGTTCAGCTCAGTTTTTTCAATATTTACCACACAGTTTTGTTTTAGTCAGTGCTGTGTTTACTTGTTGCTTTTAGGTGGTTGACTAGGCGGTTGTTCTGATTGGACCAGTGATGGAAAATTCTGGGACTGCTATGCACTACTACAAGGGTTCAATTTTCCCAACTTCCCAATCATAATGGTGGGAAAAACTGGATGTAGATATTTTTGGAAGCATTAATTGTGTCATTGTTCACTTTGTTTCTTCCAACAGGAATAATTATGGAATGGAATCAGGGTGGATTATTTTGAATTTGGGAACCAGAATGTGCAACCAAGTTCTAAGACTGAACTTTGGAGGTTTGAAAAATATCTGTGTAAATGTCTATGAAAAACTGAAAGCAAGCCTCCTGAAAAGAATAAGAACTGTGATAAAAGCAAAGAGTGGACAAAGTACATACTAAAAAATATGATATTATACTTAATTGTTGAGGCATCTGTGCAGTGGCGTCTCTGTGACAAACAGTATGATGTTAACAGTATGGTTAAATTGTAGGGGCAGCAGCCGACTCATCAACGAAACTACACACAAACACAAATGCACTCCAATGAAATCACAAATATCACAAATTAATGTAACATGGTGCAGGAGTTAGTGGAAGTAGAGACAAGAATATGAGTGATATGATAACGATATTAGATCCCACAAAACATTATACAGCATCATCAAGCAGTATACAGTCATTGTGGTCTGCAATTGCAAATCCAAGCAACATATCAGAGCAGGGACATTCTTCACTTTCCGGGCATTAGGAATAACACGCCTTGTAATAACTCTTCAATTTCTGGGCATTAGGAATAACACGCCTTGTAATAACTCTTCAATTTCTGGGCATTAGGAATAACATGCCTTGTAAAAACTCTTCACTTTCTGGGCATTAGGAATAACACGCCTTGTAAAAACTCTTCACTTTCCGGGCATTAGGAATAACACGCCTTGTAAAAACTCTTCACTTTCCGGGCATTAGGAATAACCCGCCTTGTAATAACTCCTCACTTTCCGGGGATTAAGAATAACCCACCTTGCAATAACTCCTCACTTTCCGGGCATTAGGAATAACACGCCTTGTAATAACTCTTCACTTTCTGGGCATTAGGGATAACACACCTAACAACAATCATGCTGCTTTTTTAACCCTTTGTTGGAATATGAAGGCTAAAAGCAGAGCACTAACATTCAGATTTTGGGTAGTGTTCCAAACCAGATGAATCACTGATGTTGACATGACAGCTCAGTGATATCACACCGGCTAGTGAGGGCAGGGTCTGCTGACTGTTCTAATGTCTGGACCATGTCTGCAGCTGTTCTGAAGACATGAAGGCTGGAAGGCATCTATATGCGGACTTCGAGTGCAAGGAATTAATTGCCACAGTAAATAAATGAAGATCAGTCTTCTGAAATTTTCATGACATTGTAGATACATTTCCATTATTGCAGGATGCATTAGCCTTGTAGGTCTACAGCAAATCTAAAGAAGCAACGTTACACCAGAGAAACAACTGGTTACACCAAAAACATACTGCTTGGTTGACTGCATTAGGGGCAAATTGTGTAAATTTGATTTTTAAAGTATCCCTTTAACTCACTTGTCTGGCTGAGTTAACAGCCTTTTTTAAGTGCTGAGCAGAGATGGAGCTGGCTCACCACAGTTTAAGTATTGTGTGTGTGTGTGTGTGTGTGTGTGTAAAGGTATAAAGCTAGTCTCAGCCTGTGAGGCACCTGTGGAGAAAAGCCCCCGAGTGTGAGGAGTCACCGCACACAGATGGTGAGAAAAAGGCACAGAGCTATCTGATTGGTTGGGACTGGGTGAACCCACTATATGGCCACCTCCGGAAGCTCCACCCCCTGCGCTGTGTTCAGGTCACGGCGCTGCGCCACCAACACACCGATTGTTCAGTAATGTGGTGTGAAAGCGGATTATCAGCGCTGAATACAGACAGTGCAGGCATAGTGTGTGCACTGTAAGAGTGAAAAGAACAGACAGAATTACTGTTCTACACACACTGTAGAGGGTCAATGGGGTCAAAGAGTAAAGCTGAATGATAATGTGGGTGTGTGTGTGTTTGGAGTGGAGGGTTTATGTGCTATATTAAAATGGATTATAAAACTATATTGTGTATATGTGTGTGTGTGTGTGTGTGTGTGTGTGTGTGTTATTGAAGTGGAAATAAATCCATAATAATTGCTTGTTTGTCTGAGGTAAATGCTTAAACTTTTGGGTGAACTCTTTCTCTCTCCCCTTCTCTCCCTCTCTCCCTCTCTCTCTCTCTCTCTCTCTTCCTCTCTACCTCCCTCCCTCCCCCATCCCTGCCTCCCTTCCCTCCTTTCATCTCCCTCTCACTCTTTTTTTTGGTTATCTCTTTCTCTCTTTCTCCACCCCAACTAAATCTCTGTCCCTCTCTGCCTTTTTACCTTTTCTCCCTTCCTCTCTCTCACTCCTCCCCTCTCTTTTCTCTCTTTTATTGCCTTTTTTCATTTCATTCATTCTCTCATTCTCTTTTTTTACCCCCCCCCCCTCTGTGTTTATCGCTGTCTTTTTGTCTTCTCTCCCTCTCTTGCTTCCTCTTACTTTCTCTCTTCTTTTTCTCCCTGTCTCTCTGTCTCTTTCTTTCCTTCCCTTTTCTCTTTTATCTTTTTGCCTTCTCTCCCTCTAATTCTGTTGGCTCTTTTGTGGAGGGAGGCCTTTCTATGGCCTACTGGTGCAGATATGGGTGCTGAATACTGATTAATGACGAGCGGGAGTTCATATGCAGTTCCAGCTCCTTTGCACACACATACACACACGCTTGCATTCACACAGACACTGACACATCACTTTTCACTTTCACTCTGCTGACATACCAGCCTGACTTCCAGGCATGAATGGCGAATTCACTATTTCAGATTAATATGCAGGCAGTATGAGCCCTGAGGATAAAGACAATGGACTGAAAATTTTCCATTAGTTGCGGTGATGCAATTCACCACTTGCTCACTAGGGGGGGCTATTAGTCTTGCTGAATGGTCTATGGTGGTAAATGTAATAGCATTACATCATGCCATGTGCACCGCATGGCATCCGCTGCAGCTGAGACATCTGAGGATATTTATTGCATGTAGACCAGCTTCTCTCACGTTACCTGCACATTTTCTTCTGTGTGAGGTGCTGGAGAGTATTTAATGAAGCTGTAAAGGCAGGCACACAAAATGATGTTATCATAGTCAAAAGTCACAAATGGTAAAGTCAATGGTCTCAGAACAATTACAGTGATAGTTCAGCCAAAAAACTGAAGGACATAATTTTCCCTTCAAAGCCATGAATGTAGTTGGATGTGAGCAAACAAAGCCAATTCTCTTCATTGGCAAAGGGCGGTCTGGTCTCACTGCTGCTTATGATTGTCCTGAGGTTGTTTCTTAGTTTTGCACTAGAGATAATAAAATAAATAAACATATGTGGCATAGCTAAAATTAGAAGTAACAGTCATCTAGAAGTCTGTGAATTTGTGCATTTTAGGACATTTTAGGAAGTGGTGATGACACACCCCAGATTTCAGGATGTTTAACTGCACCTACTAAATACAATAACAAAATATTTCAAAATAACAAAAGTAAAAAAATTAAATATTTTGAGCACAGCAAAGACCCATGTGCGCTGTTTGTAGGGTGAAGTTTTGTATTTTTTATTTTGTATTATTTATGGTTAGTATGGGGCGAGGTGGGTAGTGTTGTCGCCTCACAGCAAGAAGGGCCTGGGTTCGATTCCCCAGTCTGGGTGACCAGTATCCTTTCTGTGTGGAGTTTGTATGTTCTCTGCATGGGTTTCCTCCCACAGTCCAAAGATGCGCACTTGGGCCGATTGGACATGATAAATTGCCCCTAGGTGTGAATGTGTCAGTCTGTCTGTCAGCCCTGCAATGGACTGGTGACCTGTCCAGGGTATATCCTGCCTTCTGCCTGTTGACCACAGGGACTCTGGTGACCCTGAGGGAGAAGCAGCTTAGAAAGTGTGTGTGTGTGTATTTAAATAAAAAAAAAAAAAAAAAAAAAAAAAAAGTAACAAGAATTTCTTATGAAGTTTTTTGGAAGAAGTCAACATCTTGATTTGGTTCCATATTACTTCTCATTGCCCGCAGCCAGTATGATTCAGCATAATGATGCAAGTGTTGATTAGCCAAACCAGGTACTGAATCATGAGTATAATCAACTCTGGGCTTCCATGGAAAGGAAAGGTTTGGACATGGTTAACTGAACACACTGATAAAAAAAAAAAAATCAAATATATGATCAAAATCATTACATATTGTATTGATATTATTAGTATTTGTACTATTTGTGTTTCTCTGAACAAATAAATGCATTTTTATTCTCAATTTCTCATGCAAGGCTGAAGTGATTCGCTTTTCTCGTCTCACTTTGGGGGCATGTCACTAAAACACAAACAGGTGATTACTGACTATTTCAGTGCTCTGAAGGGGCCTAATATTGTTTTTAAAAACCAAAAGTGCTTCAGCTACTGTTGTTATCCTGCACACCCATCTGTTTTTTTCAAGCATTATAAAAACCTCTCACTAGATATATGTGTGTGTGTGTGTGTGTGTGTGTGTGTGTGTGTGTCTGTGTGTACTTGACTACAGGCATGATTTTAAAGTTTCACACCTTATATTATCTGATTGGTCAATACTCAGCTAGTTGTATGTGCACATCTGTACTGTTTACTCTTTGGCGCAGTGATTTTCAACCTGTTGACCATCTTGTTCAACCACACAAATTAGTTTCTGTTGATTTTTATAGTTGATTATTTGCAAAAATAAAACATTAATTGTTCTGACAAAATGCTAGTTAGTAACATTTACATTTATAGTACAATTTACAAGTCAGTGTAAAAAACAAGTGTGATGTCCACTGTGTCTCAGACTAAAAAAGAAAACAGATGTGCAGCTTGTGCAGGAGACTCTTCAAAAAGAAGCTTTGAAACTCAACAATTTACACCATCATTCGGAGACTAAACATCGCAAATATGTATCCAAACCTGTTAAATTGAGCCAGAACTCAGTTTGCAACTCTCTTCTCTTAAGGCTGCCAAACAAGATCAGCTCTCATTAAGCGAGTCAGAAACAAGCAGTTTGATGGACTAAATTTTGTGAGCTTCTGAAGCTTTGGAGGTCATTTGTGGGGGCCATGAGTTGCAAAAGGGATCCTCTGTTCTAGCATGCTATAAAATATTCTGTTTCATGTAAATTATTAAAACAAATACTTCAAACAACAAAACATGGTGTATGTCAACTATATGCTAAAATTTCAGCACACCGCCTGAAAACATCTTCCTGCCACCCTGAAATACAGTGTGAAAAACACATAAGTAAGTTGATTTGAGATTACTTAGCACACATTGAGGCAAGTCTGTGATGCACTTTGCCCAATATTAACTGTTCAGTTTAGGCTTCTATTACTTTACCCTCGTAGCTCCAGTGCATAACTAAAAAAACAGACACCAAACATGTCCTGGCAGAGGTGGAAATTGTGGAAATTATATTCATTTTAAGATATAACGTCTCAGCAAGAGATCCTCACTTTGGGCTAAGTTAGCCTGCTGATGTGAGGAATCCAGCCTTGCGAAATACGATAATGTTAAGGGAACCCACAGATGCAGCACTTTTCTGTGAATTTGCTTCAGTACATCTGGCAACATAGCCCATTTCGCAGCTGTGCATATTGTAAGGTTTAAATCCAACTCAGCAGAAATGTCTCACTCCTTTCAACATGTGGGTCAAATTTTTCTCCAGTGCTCCATACGAGCTTAATGGGCTTTCAACTCTAGCTGCTTTTTATTGGAGCGAGCGTCATAGAGCCAAATGTTTTCAATAAACACTGTTTAACTCTATTACATTTGCTCAGTCAGTTAACATTTGGCTTAATGAGCGTGTTCGTTTATCTTGTTGCCAGGTCTTGCACTCACTGCCATTTATGAGACGTATATGGCCATCTCTGTAAAGCCAAACATGACACAGCAGCATGGAGATGTCAATGATGTGTTCAAATGTCTCGCCTTAAAAAAACAACAACAAAACTTTTCCAGTTTTTGGATTTGTTTTCTGCGTCACGGGATTGCGTGTGTGTCTTTATTTGCTCGTCGGGGGGTGTAATCTGCAGGAGGCCAGTGATTGGACTGTCTGTCTGTTGTGACCGCTGGGTAGATGAGGGCTTGCACAATGGGCTTGGCTTAACTTTGAAACAATAAACGCATGTAATGATGTAAAAGAGAGAAGATTGAGTAACTGCCTCTTTATAAATCTACAGCAACCACCCTCATTCAAAGCTACGTACAGAACCGGGACTCTGTACTCCACCAAACCACAGTCCAGCACATCCCTGCAGTACATTAACCCTTTCACAAGTAAGTTCTGACTCCAGTAGTCTCCAGTGATCTGGCAGGAGTGCATTCTTTTAGCACATGCAGTGCTTCAGTTCTATAATGTGCTTGTTCTATATCAATGTCTAGATGTCACCAGAAGAAAGTTAAGTTGATTTTACATGGTGAAACTTTCACGAAACTAAAGCGCATTTGATGAAAACTTGCAACTCATCACGTTATGCAATATCGTGGACCCAGTATTGTGAATTGACTCAGAGTGCATAATTAAGCCCCTAATAAATATAATACATAGAGTATCAATAAATATGATACAAATGGTATCAAAAATATAGATGACCACCCCCCTTTTTTAATGTTATTTTAACTATTTATTTAATTTATTATTTTTTTTCTTTCATGCGATTTTATTTGTATTCAAGATTATAGGGTCGGATTTTGTAGTTGTTGTTTTAGTACTTTTGCCTGTAAATGTTTTACTTGTTTACTGTGTTGTAAGACCTCTGAAAAGCAACAAAAATAAATAAAATAAATATAGATGTCCTTAGTGTGTAAATGTAATGTACAGGGCATTTACAACAGGTTAGATTAGGAGGGCTATGAATGCAGCAGGTGCAGATGTGCTGAGTCCTATTAAGGCTGCTTTCATTGGGTTCAAACACGCATTTTTGCAGAATATGCCCCACCATCGGAACACGTCCTAAAGAATAGATCAATACTGATACCCTCACCATACTAGCAATATGAGTGAAATCGAATTTGACAACTGTGCTATGCAAAACTGCAGAATGCGTAGATATGAAAGAAATGTCCTGTGTGAAGCTGGTAATTGTGTGTTGATGCATGAAATAACTCAAACAGCTGAGCGAATTGATGTTTGCTTGCCTGTTCTTATAATCTGCTAATGAGCTGGTTGAAACAGACTCCTGCCTCCACCCTCACTCACACCCCTCAATCTCCCCCTTATTTTAAATGAGCAATGAAAATATGGTTAGCTTTAATACTGAGGCAATGTGGTCTCTGTGGGGTGGTGAGGGTGGTGGTGTAAAAATCAGCTCGGCCAAAAACTGGATCAGAGGAATGTCAAAAGACAAATGAGACGATGCCCATTTGCTCTCAGAGTCATTAATCATTTACAAAGGTGTGTGACAGGGCCACACGAGTTCACAGGCACAGTGTGGCCAAATGCAGTGCAGTGCAGGCAAAATGTGCCCAAAATGAATTTTTTAAAAATAAATATATAGATATTTTAAATGAGCGAATTACATCTTTTACTTAATAATAACTTAAAAATTTGAACACAAATAATAACAATGGCATGTGCGAAAGTTTAGACAACCTTCTAGTTGTAAAGTCTCCGAACTTAATTAATGCTTTAGGCCTTAATTGACTCACTAGGCAAGTTAAAAAAATAATCAATAGAAGTTGTCAGCTGATTACAATTCCAGACAATAACACTTAACCATGGCCTCATCTAAACAGCTGTCTGAGGATCTGAAAATAAAGCTTATTTTTATCTATAAAACAGGCAAAGGCCCTAAAAAGATGCTTGAAATGTCCACTGCCTGAAACAGCAGTTAAGGGGACTATGGAAGCCAAGGCAAAATCTAGAAGATCAAGAAATTGAGACTGCATGTATGCAAGCCAAGAAGGCAAAGCAAAACCTCCATATGATAGTGAACCACCTGCAGAAATGTTTTGCTTACAGTAGTGGTGGTGCAGCATTCCTCTGTCCGGCTTTTCTTGCACACACATAAGCATCATAGAGAAACCTGGCTTTCATGAACCCTGATGAAACATAAACAAATTCTGGTTGCAACTGTGACACACTCAAGAATTGGTAACTAGCAAAGATACTTTCTCTAGATAGACAAAGCACTTCTTGTAAGTCGCTCTGGATAAGAGCGTCTGCTAAATGCTGTAAAGGTAAATGTAAATGTAAATGTAAGAAACCAGAACTGAAAAGAGTCTGGCTTCTACAACAGGACAAGGATCCGAAAAAGACCTCAAAATCCACCATTAAGTACTTCATGAAATGCAAACTGAAGGATTCCAAGAATACTGCAGATCTAGAGGCGTTCCTCAAGAAACAGTTTGTTTTTTCTATGTTTTATGTTAATAAAATATTAAATAATTGTACATTAACATTGGAAAACAAATGTTCTTTTTTTCTAATATTTTCTTGCACAGGTTGTGTTTACTTCTTTGCATTTCAAAATATGTAATTTGGCCAAACTTTGCATACAGCCCTCAATTACACTTTATATTCATATCATAACATAATGAAACGTGCACATTCAGTGAGGTGGGTCCAATGTTTTGATTGGTACTGTACAAATTGTCCAGTCACAGCTCTGGTGGCTGAGCCCTGTGACTAAAATCATTACCTTATGTGTCTCATCCCTTGTAGCATAATAAAAGTGGGTGGGCATATGTTTTCACATGTGCAGAAGCATGCAGGTTTACATGTCATCCTGCATGTGCTGTAATGTTCTCTGTAGTGACGTAAAGCGCTTGGATCTTCTCCCACACTCCTCCTCTGAGCTGATAAACATCAGTGTGTGTAATCGATGGCTCTCTGCGGCTCACATCCGCACCTAGCCCGATCTGTCAGAGCCCTCAGAGGGACGTAGTGTGTTCCTGGAATACAATGTGGGGGTTTGACCTGGAGAAGGGGAAACACATTAGCTTTTCTCCAGAGATCAATGCAAGGGGTTTGACCAGGCTGGACTTTGTCTGATAGAGAGCTGTCATGACTGACCTTCACATCAATGTCCAATTTCCCACATTATCTTCAGTGCAACCAGTGCACTCTCCGTCTGTTTTCAATAACAAAGAATTAAAACAACAGAAAGGCCGGAAATCAAATTTACCAGTGTCCCCTCGTACCCCAAAAAAGCCAAATAATTCAGAATTTGTTTAGTTTTGCACTGGGGCTCTGACGCTAATGTAGAAAACAAGCTTAAAGCTTATACCCCACCAATTAACACTCTGAAAGCAGCATGCTTAAATCATCACGCTTACTTCTAGTTGTGTGGAGGTTTTAAGTTACCTCAATATTACTATTATCTATAAAAATGGACAGTCAAAATTCTGTTTTTAAAGGGAAATTAAGTTATTGCATAATCTGAGATGTAAAAGTCACTCACAGCGATTTAATGTACACAACTTACTGACTTGGATTTTTTTTACAGTGGAGGTAATACGAACCGGGGGTTGCGATGTCTTCAACACAAATATAAAAGCCATTTATTCACTATCCAAAACCACCAGTACAGTTACATGTGTCATCTGTTTTAAATATAATATTAACAATGGAAAAAAGTGATAAATCTGAAAAACATTAGTTTTCTTTGGGGACTATTTCATTTCATTACACCCTACATGTGCCTCTCCATCAATGAGTTTAAAAATAGATTATTTAGGCCAAAATCTTATCTCAAAACCTTTGTAAAACAGTGGCACAGGAAATTGGAAAAAGTTTCATGACCATTTCATCTAACAGCGTTTTGTGAGGGAGCTTTCAGAAGCATTAAACATTTCAGGTGTCCGGTTCCCAGCCAGCACTATGAACAATTACTCGGTAAGCTTATCTAGAATGGAGAATTTCACATCAATCCATGCATAATGACTTGGTTTATGCAATGAACTTGTGTTCATTTTGGTTTGAGTCAAGTTTGTGATGACTTAGGTAATCAATTTGCACTATGCTAATTGGTGTAGTATAAGCTTACACTACTTATTACCTAAATTAGCCTTGTAACTTGTAAGTAGATGAATGAAGGAAACGTCAAACATCAAACATGTGTTGGCTGATCAATTACATTTGGGGCAAGCACACAATTTTTGGCTGAAGCACCACAATAAATTTTGTTATTGGCTTTGCACTTTAGCACCATTGAGGGATCAGAGATGGAAGGCTTGCCAGAGAGAGTGCTGAGGACACAACTTGCAATTAAGCACACTCTGTCCACATAAAACGTGTCTTTTATGCAGCAAAAATGTCATTTAATTATCTTGCTGATTGTATATGTGAGATCTGAGGTAGTAAAATGTTGCACATTAAATACACATGAGAGAATCCCAGTTAGCAAAATTTGTCTGGACCACATACTTAGCTTTATTCTTGCCCAATATATGGCCAAACTACATTGTCGGCCCACAACATTCATGCTAGAATTGGCCCACAAATGTAGACATGAAGCAGAACCAGATGAAGCTGTCTGGCATCTGAGCATATTCATACCCACATGCCTAACATCTGCCCCACTTTCAATCAAAACTCATGTAGGAAAGACAGGGATTAGCCCAAAACTCTGTTATCTGGGAATAGGGACAATTGGAAAGATGACAAGTAAGACTGGGGCCTTGGGGCCGGAGACTTTTCATACAGAAGAACATTTATTATTTGTGTCAAAACATAATGACCACACAAGCAGCTGGCACAACCATTTTGGAGTGTTTCTGTTTGAAGCATTTCTAGAGAATTCACTGAAACTGGTGTACTTGGCTGTAAAAGCCAGTGCACATTTTAAGCATGTTATATTTTATCCATCAGCTTGGCTGCAGCAAAGAGGTTTTGGGTCAAACAAGATTGCAAGGAAAACTGCACAGGGGGTTACATATACTTTTGCACCTCTATGGTAAAACTGAACATTTTCACCTTGTTTTCTTGTTACTGATGTTGATTTGAGGCTAACTAACTGAAACTGTGTCAGCATGTGTTACTACTAGCTAATGGCAGCCAGTTAGCAACAGGCTAGATACCAAGTTAAAAAAACTAAGAATGTTGGATTGGAAAAAGAAAGGAAATCACAGTCGAAATAAATATGATTACTTTGCAATATACTGTATATTTAATTGTGTTGTGTTTGTATTTGATATTTGTCAAGTAGAGATTTGACCTATATTTGTTCTGTGTTATGTGTAATAGGTTTTGTCTTGAATAAGAACTGTTCAAACTGGTTAGCTGTGAGATACTAAGCTGCTTTATTAATCACTATGTTACGCTGGAGAGTGATGATGAGGCGGACACATATGCGAAGAGAAGAGATTTATTAGGGGCAAATCCAGATTCATGGTCTAAACAGTCCAGGGTAACAGAGCCAACACAGAGAGAACGATGTACAGACATGATGAAAAGGAAAACAGACTAAACACAAAAAAAGAGACTAGGAAATATAACGGAGGCCAGAAGATACGACACCAAACAGCACAAATACAAAGATCAGCAAACTAATAGGGGAAAACACAGGGCTTAAATACAGGAACAGATAACAAGACACAGGTGATTAACAAGAGGGTTAACAAGACACAGGTGAGAACAATCAAGGGTGGAGTCTAGAAACAAGGTGGCAGAACAGGGAAGAATCAAAAAAAGGAAGTACATGGACAAGTCCAAAAGGTAAACACAAGCACATGGAGCACTGGGAGGAGCCAATCATGACACAGGACTTTTTCAGTTTTTTAAGGAAATGTCTGTGGAACTCTTCAAAGTTCTTTGACTTACAGATTACTTAGATATTATCACATACATAGACATTTACGCAATTCTATATTTTATTAATATGTTTTTTTTTTTATGTTATTTATTTGTCCTGTATTTTGATCAGAATGGTAACACATCTAGAAGCCCATGATGACTTCAGTAAGAGGCCTTTTCATGATGAGTGTAGAGTCTAGGGAGGAAGCCGTGTGTTGTGCTTTGTTCTGAGAGTATGTGTTGTAAGTTGAAGTTGTGAGTTATATTATCTGAGTCTCGGCCCGCATCACTCTGGAAAGCATAGATAAGCTTCAAAGAGCTGCTATCAACCAGGAGACTGCAGCAAAATACAAAACAGCCCGCAGTACACACAGACACACACTGAGGTGCTTCGGATACAGTCACACGCCAACACACACATGAAACACTTTGCTGTTCAACCTGAAAGGAAACAGATCAGGTTAAAGAGATAGTTTGGCCCAAAAATGAACTTACACCATTTACCTTCATTCTTCAAATAATCAACTCAATCATGTCTGGTGTCTGATGTTTGCTTCTTTAGTTTTCCACTGGAGTTATAAAGCTAATGCAACTAACATTTAATGGAAATGATCACCCCACCAATTAGAATCTAACTGTGTGCCTAAATCATTACTTATCATTAATAATTGGATCAAACTCTTAAGTAATCAGCTACACACAGAGATAATGTTATTTATTGGTGACAACGCTGATTTTATTTACGAAACAATAAGAGGCTACATAAAAAGAAATTGCTTAATAACTAAATTACATATTTTCTTTAAATAGAAACACACACATCTTCTAAGTCGCTTCTCCTTCTGGGTTGCCGGGGTGCCGAAGCCTATCCCAGCTGTCATTAGGAGAAAGGCAGGATACACCCTGGACAGGCCACCAGTCCATCAGAGGGCAGACAGACACATTCACACCTAGGGGCAATTTAGCATGTCCAAATGGCCTAACTGCATGTCTTTGGACTGTGGGAGGAAACCGGAGAACCCGGAGGAAACCCACGCAGACATGGGGAGAACATGCAAACTCCACACAGAGAGGACCCTGGCCGCCCGGCCGGGGAATCGAACCCAGGCCCTCCTCGCTGTGAGGCGACAGCGCTAACCACCACACCACCGTGCCGCCCTAATTGGAAACATATTTACATAATTATTGTTGTTGATCAGTCTCATATTTATGTTCTTACCAAATCACAAATGAAAATGTTTTTTTCAAAGCCAAACAAACACACTTTTAACCAGAACCATAAGCTTGTGAAACAGCAAAAGGAAAAAAATGTGGGAAACCTAATCCAGGTGTCCATCTGGATTCACAGAAAAGCAAAGTAAATATCTTTTGATGTTCAGTATTTTCTGCGTGTCCTTACTTTAGCGCTCATAACTAATATATTTTGAATTACGCTTTTAAAAACATTTCATGTCTAAATTATGTTATATTAGCTGTTGTCTGTCAAAATAATAGATAATTGCAGAGATTCCCAATCTCAAATAGGGCTGCTTATGTGGTGGTGGCTCCTATCTTGAAACAGTAGTAACAGCCTGATGTTTGTTTATTTTTATAGATAAATGTGTCAGCTTGGGATTTGAAGCATAATACAATTATCCACTACAATCGCAAAGAAAGTCTATGTCACTGAATAGCTGTGGTAGAACTCAGGTATGGATGTCTATGTCACTGAATAAGTGTGGTAGAACTCAGGTATGGATGTCTATGTCACTGAATAAGTGTGTAGAGCTCAGGTATGGATGGTTATCTCACTGTATAGCTGTGGTAGAACTCAGGTATGGATGTCTATGTCACTGTATAGCTGTAGAACTCAGGCATGGATGTCTATGTCACTGAATAAGTGTGTAGAACTCAGGTATGGATGTCTATGTCACTGAATAGGTGCAGTAGAAGTCAGGTATGAATGTCTTTGTTAGTGATTCCATTTTTGTTGTAATAAAATAATCAGAATTAAGGTTTGGGGTCACTCAAAGTAAAGTCTAAACTCTAAGTCAGTTTAATATATTCACTAAGCCCATTTCAAATATTTACATAGCTTCTGAAGTATCTGACTTGCACTGCCACGGAAGTGCAGAAGGTGTGGCCATGCTTGTGGCAGGAGACACATTTCTTGAAAGTAAATCATTGTTGTTAGCTTGCTGAGGTGTAGAACTGTTGCTCATGTTTTACCCTGCCAGAAAGTTAAGATGTTTGGTTAGAAGTGACTTGCCTGCTTCCTGGCCTTATCAGCTAGCACTGACCGGTGATTCTCCTTTGCTGCATGTTCAATAAAAGAGCATTTGCCTTTAAAGTGCAACCTGTTCTACAAAGAGCAATACAGAATGTTTTTCTGCATGTTTGCGTGCAACTACACATTTCCACCAGAGTGGTCTCCAAATCCCCCAAACTTACAGAGTAGCTTTAACTGAAAAGTAAGGAAATCAAACATTACTTGGAATATTTCAGAAGAGGGCAATGTGTCCTCAAAACTTTGATGGCTATTAATTGTGGAGCATGTAATTCTTTATTGCTCTTCTTTATTGTCATTGATCTTTCTTGCAATGTTTTCCGCATCTTACTCTAATCAAACAGCACAATATTTCATATATCTGGAACCTTAGATTCTAAATATGTCTTGGCTGATTAACTACGTTTGGCTTAAATGGGAAACCATGTTTAAATCTGCTTTTTTGACCAAACTATCGCCTTAAAAGCTGGGAGACTAAGCTAATGCATTTACAAAAAGGTGTGCTTTTGTGTGTTTGGCTGGGATTCTCTCAGTAAAAGCGGGTCATCTCTGCTTTAAACTGATCCGTGACCCTTTACCGGCTCGGTGTGAACAGGGGACCACTGACAATCAGCTCTAATGCTGTGTTTGAGGCTAATGAACAAAGATAATAAAAACAAAATCAGGCTCCATTGAGGGGAGAGAGGGAGAGATAAACGGAGAGTGATCGCTTGGATCTCACACACCTCTGGGAACATGCGGGTGTATTGAACTCAAACGCACACCCCCCGCTGCTGCAGCAAGCATGTCTGCAGTGGGCCTCTCAACTCAAGCGGGTTTCTGTCCCAACACATCACATCAAGTGAACTCTTCACAGACAGGGGGAATGGAAAAGTAAGGAAAACCATAAAACTGAGCATGGTCCTTCAGTACATCACTGAGAACTCAGCGAATTGAAACTTATTAAAGATTAAGGCTGTTAATTGTCAAGAAAACAACATCACACGTAGATATTTGTAGTAATAGGTGACTGTAGGCAGGCTTCTATCCAGCTGTTGACAAAAATCAAGCAAATAAGTGAAATGTTGCAAAAACTTTATGTAAATTAGCCTCCAACTCTCTACATCATGTTTAAAAAAACCCTTCTGGGTTTACAGGTGAATCTTTAATGCTGCTTTAATTCTCTTTGCTGTTTTGTTTGCCTTTATTTGACATCATAGTGGCTCAAGAAATACCCATTAATTAGTGTCAAGCATTTCATTATTTTGGACCTGTACACACCTAAAATGAATGCGTTTTTGATGTTTGGATGCTTGGATGCATGAAAGGCCAGATGTAAACACCTCCAGAACACACTGAGCAGACGACGATTGGATCACACAAACCACATTACAACACAAGCCAATTTTGGATCACACAAACCAAATTAACACAAGCCAATCAGAACATAGGTCATTTACATATATCAGTCTTAAATGCATATCAAAGGTTAAAGAATGGCCTGGTAAAACTGAACAATGAACAATTTATAATCATATAAATATTAAATAATAATTTTCTGGATGTTGGTGTGTTTGTTTAACCATTTTCAAACCATTCAAACCATTTTTCTCCTCGAGGAAGCCCAGTTAATGTAGTTAAAAAGCAACTCCTGGTTTAACCAATCAGTGTTTCAGTAAATTGTGCTCATGATGTAATTGATGATATTAACAAGTCTCTGTGGTGGCTGTGAAGGTGTCAAGGAAAAATATGGACCCAAAAAATTCTTGTTACTTTTTATTGTTTTTATGTTTATTTGAATTATGAATATGACTTTATTCTAATGTAACCTCACTGCTGAGGTAAAGTGTTTAAAAAATTGCTTAGATGCCTAAAACCTTTGCACAGTACTGTACATCAGACAAGGAATGCGACCTGCTAAATGCTTAGTTTTTCTTAATTCAGAGTCAGAGGCAATAATGTCAGCAGTCTAACACAAATGCTGCTTTTAGATAATGTTTCTGCTAAAGATGATTTCATTTTGATGTAACAGTGGCTCGTCTCCCAGACTCATATATTTCTGTGGAATAACAAGCTGTGGGAATGCCTCATGGGTGAAATCTAATAAAACCCATGGATTAGATATGATAGATGTTACAGTACTGCAAATTAATCAAATTTAAGCTCTCATTGTAACTCTTATGTTTTAGTGATGATGTAACAGAAAAGTGGATCGTAATGTTGTACACCTGCCATCTTTATATTACACTTTTTCTCAATTTTAAGTGAACTCCCACCATTAGTGACCATTCGATTCTGCCGAGAAGACAAAACATGTCAGATTTCCTTAGAGAGATATTTTATTGTGTCAGATTAAATCAGGGCCTATCCAAACGTCAACAGTTTTACCATCAATTCACTTACAAATACCGGTGTATCAGTCTGAATTGTGTCCATCAGAGAATAATTCCGTTTTTTTTGTTTTGTTCAGAGCATTTATCAAATTAGAGCACAGTCTGCAAAAGAGCACAATCTGCAAAAATGGCTCGTTCACAAGCTGGACTCATCAATTTGAGGAATTAAAATAAAAATCAGAAACAACTATGATTGAACAAAATTGTTGGGTACTATTAAGCATAAGGAAAAAAGACTAGAATTTAGGCTTTTTAGGGGTTTTTTTGTGACGTAAAACAGGAGTTCTTAACCTTTTCCATGTCAAAATCTACCTGTTTATAACTAGTAGTATAACACAAGTGACTAGTAGGGCCAAAACTAAATATAAGTTTGACTGTTACACACCAAGGTAGTACCTAAGGAGCCATCTGTCTGCATGGTTAGTGGCTGCATGGTCTCAATCTGATGATGTTTAATTACTCCTGCATTGTTTTCATTTGTACATCTCTATTATTATGTATCTTGATCTTACTCATTTTTAAGTTAATCATGTTTCACTATTTTTGTTATGACATAAAATGTTGTTACTGGCCCACTACAAACTACTGCCTCCCTCAGAGCAGGGGCCTGGGGACCACCAAAGGCTGCTGCTGCATTCATATATTTGTGTTAGACAGACAAAGGCAAACCAGATTTTCCAAGCCTGCCACGGCCAGCAGCAATGGTCCGCAGACTGCAGCAGTGAGTGGAACACTTCATCAAAAGTTTAGTTTTCCCAGTTTTTGCCGTCAACTGCAGCTGTGGAATAAACCCAATGTTGATTTGTTGGGATTCATGGATGCCAAACATCTCATTGTTGAATTCCAGACAAAACCAGTATTGAATACAGTAATCCCTCTTGCCCTCTTTTCTGATAATCAACCCTTTTCGACGTGGTCACCATGCCAACGTTTGCATGGCTTCATGCTGCTGTTGGCTGCGCAGCTCTATCAGCTGCAAAATTACTTTTTTTTCAATGCAAACATGTGCACCATGCATGATTCCACAGTACATTCTCTAATGATAAAGAAGGTAAGAGAGAAGCCAGCAGTCACTGTGTCCCCAAGAATGCACCTGCAACCTGCATTATTAGATTACTGTAATAGCACCACTGTAAATGTGCATCAGTTCCTTACCATACAGTGTTTGAATTGGAAAACTGAATTCTTCCATAATTTTGAGGACGCTACAATTTCCAGCAATGCTCTTATAACTTCTAGTGAACACTGTAGATTGCTACATCAGTTTAATGTATACCAAAATACATGAACCTTTGTAAAAGGAAAATAATTAATCATTGGGTGTATACCTACAGCTTAGAATGGGGAATCCAGGTTGGATCTGAAAGGTGGCATGCTGCCAGGAAAAAATACACTGCTCAAAAAAATAAAGGGAACACTCAAATAACACATCCTAGATCTGAATGAATGAAATATTCTCATTGAATACTTTGTTCTGTACAAAGTTGAATGTGCTGACAACAAAATCACACAAAAATCATCAATGGAAATCAAATTTATTAACCAATGGAGGCCTGGATTTGGAGTCACACACAAAATTAAAGTGGAAAAACACACTACAGGCTGATCCAACTTTAATGTGATGTCCTTAAAACAAGTCAAAATGAGGCTCAGTATTGTGTGTGGCCTCCACGTGCCTGTATGACCTCCCTACAACGCCTGGGCATGCTCCTGATGAGGTGGCGGACCTGGAGTAAAGCATCTGCGAACTCCTGGACAGTCTGTGGTGCAATGTGGCGTTGATGGATGGAGCGAGACATGATGTCCCAGATGTGCTCAATCGGATTCAGGTCTGGGGTACGGGCGGGCCAGTCCATAGCTTCAATGCCTTCATCTTGCAGGAACTGCTGACACACTCCAGCCACATGAGGTCTAGCATTGTCCTGCATTAGGAGGAACCCAGGGCCAACCGCACCAGCATATGGTCTCACAAGGGGTCTGAGGATCTCATCTCGGTACCTAATGGCAGTCAGGCTACCTCTGGCGAGCACATGGAGGGCTGTGTAGCCCTCCAAAGAAATGCCACCCCACACCATTACTGACTGAAGGATGTTGCAGGCAGCAGATCGCTCTCCACAGCATCTCCAGACTCTGTCACATCTGTCACATGTGCTCAGTGTGAACCTGCTTTCATCTGTGAAGAGCACAGGGCGCCAGTGGCGAATTTGCCAATCCTGGTGTTTTCTGGCAAATGCCAAGCGTCCTGCATGGTGTTGGGCTGTCAGCACAACCCCCATCTGTGGACGTCAGGCCCTCATACCATCCTCATGGAGTCGGTTTCTAACCGTTTGTGCAGACACATGCACATTTGTGGCCTGCTGGAGGTCATTTTGCAGGGCTCTGGCAGTGCTCCTCCTGTTCCTCCTTGCACAAAGGCGGAGGTAGTGGTCCTGCTGGCTTGTTGCCCTCCTACAGCCTCCTCCACGTCTTCTGGTGTACTGGCCTGTCTCCTGGTAGCGCCTCCAGCCTCTGGACACTACGCTGACAGACACAGCAAACCTTCTTGCCACAGCTCACATTGATGTGCTGTCCTGGACGAGCTGCACTACCTGAGCCACTTGTGTGGGTTGTAGAGTCCTAATTGCCAGTAATTTCCACCTGTTGTCTATTCCATTTGCACAACATCATGTAAAATTGATTGTCAATCAGTGTTGCTTCCTAAGTGGACAGTTTGATTTCACAGAAGTTTGATTTACTTGGAGTTATATTGTGTTGTTTAAGTGTTCCCTTTATTTGAGCAGTGTATATAATAAAATAGGGTTACTGTCAAGACATTATGCAAAAAGTGATGCATTAGTTTTTCTCTGTACATAACTTAGCTTGTCCTTCACTTCCACATGAATAAAATATAACATCAATACAATTTTGGCAAAAGTGAACTGCAAGGCATTTTATTAATTCATCAGAAAATCCTGTATTAAAGCATATTTTTTTCAGTGAACAATGTTAACTTTTAGGAAAGTATTTAATGTAGACAGGCCATAAAATTATTCAGTCAGGCCCTCGTGATACATGAGTGTAATCATTATAAAGCAAGCCAGACTTGCCTATCACATCTTTCTAATGATTAGACTCATGTATAGTGAGGGACTACTTGTATAACATTTATGAGATAGGCACAATCTCATTCCACAGATGGAATCTTGCATAAATTACATGCATATATTCAACTGTAAAGAGTAAGCAGTTAGCATGACAAACACAAATCAGCACAGCTAAAGAGACCCAGCACACTCATCCACCTGTTTGCTCTGTACATTAGCCTATCAAAGCAAGATGAACTCATTTTTAAATACATCATCATTATCATCAACAGCCCTGACTTTCATTGTAATATGTATGGCTGACTGTCTCATTTTCCATAATTGGAAAGTGGCTAAGCCTCATGTTAGGACTGCACTGGCCAACCATGGCCACTCCTTGGGTATGCCTCGGTTAACTGTTAACAGATTAGTGACATTGTGCTGGGGTTGGCACACAATGGAAATGAGACCTGTTCATAAGCTCCTCCCAAAATGCTGACCAGCTTCATCTCATAAATTCACTTTAAGAAGCTCAACTAAGTGATAACTCAGATAAACCAAATTCCAACGCCTCCATTTCCTCTGATCTGAGATGAGATTTATCTGTTTACATTGAAGAGTTTCCAGAGTGTTTTAATCACACTTCTGGCTGTATAAAAAGAAGCAAAAGTGGAGGGTGCATCAGCATCGGTGTCTATGGTCTGCAGAGTGTGATCAGTAAACAAGAGCTCTACATGTTTCTTTTGGGCTGGAACTAAATGTTAATAAAATCCAGAGAGTTTCGCCCTGATGAGGTTTAAGTTCATCAATGTCATATCAGCAGCTTCAGTGAAACAGTGCAATAGAAGGACAGAAAACATGCATCTGCAGGGATTAGAGCTGAGAGAAAGAACTGGCAGCTACTCAGGAGAAGAGAAATACACTTAAAAGCTTGCAGCCACTCAGCTGAATCAGTGTTTTTCAGATTCTTAAAGACGCTTGGATCCAAATGCTTTTACTTGAATGCTTAAAAATAGTTTCTGAGGCAAATATTAATCATTTATAATATTATTTTATAAGCATTATTTTGTAACTACCATAGGTTATGCTGTAACTACTATCAATTATTATTCTGTAGATACTAAGAATTATTCATCTACACTATTCAGTACCTACTATTTAATCATAGACTGCAATTAATTATTCATGATTGTTCATAAATCATTCAGTAGCTACTATAAATTAGTAAGTACTATTAACTATTCAGTGATTATAATTTCTTACTCAGAAACAACTATGAATTTTTAATAACTGTTATACACTATTCACTAAATACTACACATTATTCAGTAACTGCTATTCCTTTTCATGAACAATTATGAATTAATCACTAATTTAATTAATCACAATTTATTTATTCAAAAACTACTATGTATTATGCAACATCTTCCATAGATTGCTTATTTAGTACTATAACTTATTCAGTAACTACTATAAATTATTTAAAAGGTACTATAAATAATTCAGGATTTTCTTTAGTAAATGTTAATAATTATTGAAAAAATGCTAAAATTCTTCAGACACATTCTGCGCATCAGTGCAGCTGAACACATCTTATCACATGGCTACAGGAATATCAGGCATCATCCAGAAAAGATCAGGCTGATCCTGTTCTGATGCTTTCAGTGATGTGAGGCCTAGGAGTGACTTTCTCACACTCCACTCCTAAGCAACAGCTGTTCAGCTGTGATCTCTGCCTGCGCTCTGTATAACTATAGGCACACATAGCACCTCCATTACTGTCCCAGTGGAGATGTAGGAGGGAAAGGACAGTGTGATAGTTCACCCAGTAGTGCAGGAACGGGTCACTTGCGTGTGTATAAATCGTTTGTTCATGCATTTAGACTCATATATAAACAATTCTCACAGGCAATGTGCTGATACGTTGACCTTATAAGGAAAGAGTGCTGTTGCTGAAGGGTCAAAAAGAGGGTCTATCAAAGCTGCAGCCAAAACAGAATCTAAATCAGAGCTTTAAATTCAGATTCTGTTTTCTTTTAGCTCCACTTCACACAATATATTGTCTGTGGAATTTGATCTGTTTATTGAGTGAATTTCAGTTTGCTGGTAAAATAGAATTTTGTTATAAAGAGAATTTCACTTCAGTCTGCTTGTAGATGAATATCTTTCAATGAGGTGACTGATATGAAACTCAACTGATAGGAAATTCAACTCAACTGACAGAAAACTCAAACTCAACTGATGGGAAACTCAACTCAACTGATGGGAATCTCAACTCAACTTATAGGAAACTCAACTCAACTGATAGGAAAGTCAACTCAACTTACAGGAAACCCAACTCAACTGATAGGAAACTCAACTCAACTGATAGGAAAGTCAACTCAACTGACAGTAAACTCAACTCAACTGACGGGAAACTCAACTCAACGGATAGGAGACTCAACCGATGGGAAACTCAACTCAACTGACAGTAAACTCAACTCAACTGACGGGAAACTCAACTCAACGGATAGGAGACTCAACCGATGGGAAACTCAACTCAACTGACAGGAAACTCAACTCAACTGACGGGAAACTCAACTCAACTGACAGGAAACTCAACTCAACTGACGGGAAACTCAGCTCAACTGTTAGGAAATTCAACTCAACTGATAGGAAACTCAAACACTTTGTGTGTCCATTTTGGAGCAAATAAGTTTGTTAATGAAGCTTCTGGTGGGAAGAAGTGGGAATTTCAGTGAAGAAAAATAGAATTTTGATGCTGTTAGTCTTATGTTTTTGGACACTGTTACACAGAGGGGTAGCAGGTTTATTATGTTCAACTGGGCAGCAAGACATCCCAAACACACACACACACACACACACACACACACACACACACACACACACACACACACACACACACACACACACACACTCTTACACATACATACATATGCCTACACACACACTTTTATAGATAATATACATATGCATATGTCCATTAATATATACATTTGGTTGCAAAAAAAAATAGTTTGTATGAAAAAAAAGAAAGTTCAGCTTTTTTCTGATTTTAAAATGAATGAATAATGAGAAGAATTAAGCTACAATAAAAAAATAAGTAAAATAATAATGCTTAAGTTGGTAATCAAATTTCAAAGCAGACATGTCACACTATTACTGTAAAATAAAGAATAAGATATTAAACTGTTAATGACTAATCATTACGTTTCTTGTTGTTCCTAAAGTATTTAAAACGCTGAATAAAAAATTCTACAGATATGCTTTGGTGTGTATTTTAAAGCTATTTAACTGTTTTCTGTTATTAGGTATTAGTGAGTAAAATGACAAAACAAACAACAGCAACAACAACAAAAAATCCAAACTTTTTTCAATAGTAGTTGGGTATAAATGTGATGCCAAATAGCCAATCTTACTATAACACCAATCACAAACACAATTTTTTAATACACTCACACATATTTAGAAGTTTAAGCTCAGTAACACCTTTAAACAGGTTGAACAGAAGCGACAAATGTAACAGAATTGTCACACAATCAGTTGAGTTAGACTATTTGGGCAAATTTACCCGTAAAGTCGTGGCTAGACTAGACAACAGAAGCAGGGCTATGTCTGTGAGCAAATGCAGAATGCCATCAAATCTCTTAACTAGACAGAGTCTGAAAATCAACACTGGAGATCATGCCTGCCTGGGGTGGATTAACTCAATACCTTCTGAAAAGAGTGAAAAGTCCTGCAGCAGCAGATAGGTAGCTATGTGTCACAGTTCTCAGGTGAACAGAGCTGGCTTTGGCACCCTAGCTCAATTATTCATTCAACACTTTCTCTTTTCCTCTCCTCTAATCTTTACTTTTTTTGTGAAGTTAGTTGATGAACTGACCCAGCTAGTATCCTATTGCACATCTCCAATCTAATGCCATTTAGACCAGTCACAGGAAAGACTAGAGCACAGAGAGGCAGTTGAGGAGGGTGGTTCTGAATGGATGCGGCTCCATGGTGCTGTAGTTTAGTTCATCTTTGCATCTGGCTTGACCTTCCATGCCAACTGACAGTGTAGGCCACCGGCAATTCTGCTAGACCTCCTGATGGACAGTCTGCTGTCTGGCACCTGTCTGGCAAGTTATTATTTGAGCCAGCCAGTGTAAAGCCAGCCAGCTAACAGATCTGCCAATAATCATCAGAGATAGGCTTCAAGTCCAATGTTTTACTAAGAGAGTCACTGTATAATAGCATAATATGCATATAAATAGCATAATGGTTTAAGCCATTGAGGTGTCTGACAATAATACCTGAATGTCATTAATCCAGTGTCAGCATATAATCCAACAATGCTGCTAGGTTGGTGCTAAAATATGTTAAAACAAAACAAAACAAAACAAAAAACTGGCTACTAAGGCTAGTGATGGTGACCTCTTGGAGTCGATGTGTTTTTCATCATAATTGGCTCAAGGGACAGTTAGATAGAGATGTGTGTAATACAAGAAAGAGTTTCAGTAGCGTGTGTTTGTTTCATCACCAGTGTCGCGATTGGGTCCTTCCAGTCTTGTCCATGTGCTTTTGTTTTCATTGAGTTCTTCCCTGTCCTGCCCCTTGTTTCTTGACTCCGCCCTTGATTGTTATCACCTGTGTTGTCCACCTGTGTATTGTTAACCCTCATTGTTTCTGTATTTAAGCCCTGTGTCTTCCCCTGCGAGTTGGCTGGTCTTTGTATTGTTTGGTATTGTTTATTCCAGCCTCTGTTGTGTTTTCAGTCTGTGTTTTCTTACGTTATGTCTGTCCCCTGATATCACCGTGTTGGCTCCTTGACCCTGGACTGTCTTGACCCTGAGTACGGAGTTGCCCATAATAAATCTCACTTATGTCAGCATATGCGTCCGCCTCATCATCACTCCCAAACGTTGCAGCCAGGCTTTTATGATATACCAGTCCTGCTCATCAGCCTCTGTAAACACAAACTCTGGTCACAAAAATGGTTTAGTATGTGCGTCTATACTGGACCACTCTGCATTCTGACTCTATAACTAATGTTATTATGAATCAGATTTTTGTCTCATTTTCATTACTGTTGATGACATTCAGGAAAGAGTTTTGTCAACAAGCATTTTATCAGCAATTTTGTGCTGCTCAGATTTTCTCAGCCTCATAATAATCTTCACCTTTCTTTACATGCCACTGTCCACTCATCTTTCATCCCTACAGACACATAGAGAGCTGTGCTGGAGTGGCTTTCTCAAGGCTTGTAGGCAGTCTGAAGGGTTCGAGTGATGGCTGCGTGGGAGAAAAGCGAAAGAGAGAGAAAGAGGGAAACAGACAGAGAGCTCTAATGAAATCAGCTACAGGAGGGAATTAGATTGGAGTGGAGTCTGGAGGGGAGAAATATTACAGCCGAGTGACCCCCGCGGAGCAGAACAGAAACCATAACAATGTCACCCACTGAGGTCAACTGGAATACAAGTCTAATCACAGCCAACATGCATCATTGTGAGTCAGAGAGGAAAGCAGGGAAAGTTTGAAAGATGGTGAGAATGCAAATCACATACTTAATAAAGATATACTGTATGGAAATGCTCTTATTCTCATCTAACACAGAAGCCTATTGATTTGAATAATATGCACACAGCCAAAAACAGTTATTTGAAATTAAATAAAACATTTCTACAGAATTTAACCATCAGTTTTGCTCATGATATGTTTCAGGACAGCCCTACTACAGGCACATTTTTGTTGCATGTAGTCACTGTGATGTCTATTGCCATAGGCACAAATATTGGAGCACTCAGTTAATCATTCAAGATGCAGTATTTAAATATGGAAATCAATATTTGGGTTACATTTTATTCCAGGAAGACAGATAATAATGTTTCCAATGTTTTAACACAACTGTGTTTTTGAGCATATATGTGAGCAAGTAAGTGTTATTACATTATATTACACTATCCTACTAAGCAAGAGGACAGCAGACGACAGCTGGCCTGCTGATGGCAAAGCTGAAGGCCCACTGGCTTTTTTTTTTTTTTTCGGGCTCAATGGTGGTTAAAAGTATTATTGATACTGATTCTTCACCCACAGTCCAATTTTCACATTTTCCTTCAATATTTTTTTGCATTAGCCTTTGTAAGTTATTATCATTTTAACAGCAATTTCATGAATGACACTGATTATAGAGCTGTAACCGATCTAGCAAAAATGGCTTGTTAGCTCAACCTAAAAAAATACTTAATACGGTAACAAGTAAGTTAGCTACTTTTATTCAACCAAGATAAATACTTTGAATGAACAATACCTTAAATCAATGTAGGTTTAAGTTGAATGAAGCTTATTACTACATGAAGTAATTTCTTAGCTTGATCTGATGAGCCATTTTTACAATGCACTGTGAGAAACATTTTCAAAAAAATAAGTTTATATTAGTCTAGTTGTTAATTTTTTATTTATTCATTAACTCTTACAGATATTTGAATATCAAGTGTGGTCAGAATGCACATCCCTTAAATGGCTGTCATTATGCATAAGTTTTAGTCACTTTAATGTCCTATGCTATAGGTATTAATCACTGTGATGTCTGACTTCTAGGCATTAGTCAATGTGATGTCTGATTTATAGGCATTTGTCACTGTGATGTCTGATTTTTTGGAGTTAGCCACAGTGATTTCTGAGTTATAGGAGTTAGCCACAGTGATGTCTGATTTATAGGCATTAGCCACTGTGATGTCTGATTTATAGAATTAGCCACTGTGATCTCTTATCTGTAGGCATTAGCCACTGTGATGTCTGATTTACAAGCATTAATTGCTGTGACATCTGATTTATAGGCATTAGCTGCTGTGACATCTGATTTACAAGCATTAATTACTGGGACATCTGATTTATAGGCATTAGCCACTGTGATGGCTGATTTGCAAACATTAATTACTGTAATGTTTGATTTGTAGGTATTAGCCACTGTTATGTCTGATTTACAAGCATTAATTGCTGTGACGTCTGATTTATAGGCATTAGCCACTGTGACGTCTAATTTATAGGAGTTAGACACTGTGATGTCTGATTTATAGGCGTTAATTACTGTGATGTCTTATTTATAGGTATTAGACACTGTGATGTCTGATTTACAAGCATTAATTGCTGTGACATCTGATTTATAGGCATTAGCCACTGAGATGTCTGATTTACAAGCATTAATTATTGTGATGTTTGATTTTTAGGTATTAGCCACTGTGATGTCTGATTTACAAGCATTAATTGCTGTGACGTCTGATTTATAGGCATTAATCACTGTGATGTCTGATTTATAGGCATTAGCCACTGTGATATCTGATTTCTAGGTATTAATCACTGTGATGTCTGATTTATAGGCATTAGCCACTGTGATGTCTGATTTATAGGTATTAATCACTGTGATGTCTGATTTATAGGCATTAGCCACTGTGATATCTGATTTACAAGCATTAAGTACTGTGACATCTGATTTATAGCTAAGAAATGCTTTATCCTTACATGACGCAGAAAAATTAGTACATGCCTTCATTACGTCAAGGCTAGACTACTGTAATGTGCTACTGTCAGGATGTTCTAGCAGTAACTTAAATAAACTTCAGCTAGTTCAAAATGCTGCAGCCAGGGTCCTTACTAAAACTAGAAAATTTGACCATATTAGTCCAGTCCTATCAGCTCTTCACTGGCTTCCAGTCAAATTCCGCATAGACTATAAAATTCTCCTGTTAACGTATAAAGCCCTACATGGGCTCGCTCCTGAGTATCTGAGAGACCTTCTCTCCTATTATGAACCACCACGATTACTTAGATCACAGGGTGCTGGCTTCCTAGTAGTTCCCAAAATTCAGAGAAGCTCTGCAGGAGGAAGAGCTTTCTCTTATAAAGCGCCCCAACTCTGGAATAATCTCCCCGATAATGTTCGGGACTCAGACACAGTCTCAATCTTTAAGTCTAGACTAAAAACTTACTTGTTTAGTTTAGCTTTTGGTAGTTAATGTTAATTCCCTTTAGATAAGGCTGCAGATCCAGGGGTTCATGGACATAGTGAATTGTGGGTAAACTGAGATGCTGGTGCTGCTGTCACTCACTACATGCAGTCACTCAGGTTTGTGGACGGTGGAGTGGGTGAATGCCAGTGTCTCAGGGAGCCTCCGTGTCTATGTTACCTTCTGGCTCTCTCCCTTTAGTTAGGCTGTTATATTCAGACCTGCCGGAGTCATTAGTCACACTCTGATAATTTTTTACATTTTCTGTTCTTCATAAATCCAGTCTAAACTAATTCCTTAATCTTTCCTTCCTCCGAGTTACTGACTGTCCACCGGTCCGGCCCAATACTGATGGATGTCCCACCCTCAAGTCCCCCTGTCCCCCTGATTGACCAGACTGATGGAAGTTTCTGGAACGCAGCTTCTCCACTACAGATCACATCCAAATCTATATGAACTCTAATTGTTTCCACTGTTGATTATACACACCTGAATATATTAGAACTGCGTGGATGTAAAATTGACTTTTCAATGTTTAACTTATAAGTTGTCTGACCAGTGGTAGGATGGTCCCCCCTTTAGATGTGAGTCTTGGTCCTCCCGAGGTTTCTTCCTCCTCCAGCTCTGAGGGAGTTTTTCCTTGCCTCAGCGCTCACGGGGGTTCTGTATATTCTGTATATTCTGTATATTATGTTCAATGTTTTGTCTGATTCTCTGTGCTGTGATTCCCATTTTTGTAAAGCTGCTTTGTGACAACAACAGTTGTAAAAAGCGCTATATAAATAAATTTGATTTGATTTGATTTGATTATAGGCATTAGCCACTGTGGTGTCTGATTTACAGGCATTAAATACTATGACGTCTGATTTATAAGCATTAATAACTGTGGCCTCTAATGCTATAACCATTAACCAGTAGCGTTAAAATTTGCTATAACCTGAATTTGCCATTGTTTGTCCATAATACAGCTAAACATAAGTGATTGTAGAAGACCTTGAAATATTACATGAATACTTGACATATTAAAAATAGAGGTTAGGTCTTTTAAACATCTGTTTGTTTGATGTAGACACCTGGCATCTTTTCTTTGCTGCAAGGTAATTGATTCTCATTGTCAGTGAGGAGCTGTCTGGTTTCTGGTTTCCAGCATGTTTGTGCTCACTACTGAACACTAGAATTAGGAATAAACAGGACATGTATTACATCAGAATGTAAATAAGGTCTTTCACAATGAACACTGTTTACGATACAAAACACAGCTGAGTGAATATGTAGATATATTATTATCCACTCTATGTTTCTGGTCGAGAAGGAGACGGAGTGAAGCACGTTGCTGGCAGCTGGGTGCCGCTGTAGTCGGGGTACAGTAGAACTCAGCACAAGTGCACAGACTGTGTGAGTGTTTTTATGAGCTGTTCTAGTATCTGAAGCTACTATCTAACCAAACTGTGATCTCTACAAACTGATGTTTCAGTTAACCTCTAAAACTGCAGGCTCGTTGTTCAGAATAGCATTGATATAGCTAATGGTAGGTAGTCAGTAAAACTCAGGTGAACAAATTTGTTTCTTCATGTTGATTTTTTTCCTCTCAAAACTAAATGTACTGCTCTGTCCAATCATATAGCTAAAATAAAATGCTTTTTAATTCTACAGTATTAAATACTGCTACCCCCTGTACTTTATTTTGCTTTGCCTGAGCTCATTTTCCAACCTTTCTTCATTCCTCTGAATTAACCTGGCTATTTTTTGTTATTTTGCCTTTAAGACCGACATATGAGGAGGGACAAGGCACCGGTGACTCCTGTGTCCATAAGGGGGGTCAGTGTGGACACTGTGGAGGATTACAAATATCTGGGAGTGTATATTGACAATAAACTGGACTGGGCTAAGAACACTGACACCCTCTACAAGAAGGGCTAAAGTCGTCTCTATTTTCTGAGGCACCTGAGGTCCTTCAACATCTGCCGGACTATGCTCAGGACCTTCCATGAGTCTGTGGTGGCGAGTGCTATCCTCTATGCTGTTGCATGCTGGGGAAGCAGGCTGAGGGTGGCAGATGCCAACAGACTCAACAAACTGATCTGCAAGGCCGGTGATGTTGTGGGTGTGGAGCTGGACTCGGAGGCCATTATGGACAATGGCTCACATCCACTTTTACGACACGGTGATGAGACACAGGAGCACATTCAGTACAAGACTTATTCTACTGAAATGCACCACAGAGCGCTACAGGACATCATTCTTACCTGTGGCCATCAAACAACTCATCTACAACTCATCCCTCAATGTACAATAAATCAGAGGTGCAATAATTTAAATTCCTCTAAGTAAATTTTTAAACAATATACCTCAGCAGTGAGTTTATCACAATATACATTAGAATAAAGTCATATTCATAATTCAAATGAACATAAAAACAATAAAAAGTAACAAGAATTTCTTGGGTTCATATTTTCCCTTGACACCTTCACTGCTGCCACAGAGACTTGTTAATATCATCAATTACATCATGAGCTCAATTTACTGAAGCATTGATTGGTCAAACCAGGAGTTGCTTTTTAACTACATATAATACTGGGCTTCCTCCAGGAGAGGTTTGGAAATGGTTAAACAAATCACTACATATATATATATATATATATATATATATATATATATATATATATACACACACACACACACACACACACATATATATAATTGTACTGGAAATCATCATGTAAATTCATGTAGCATTATAATGTTGTGTAGCATTTATAAAGTAAGAGACTGCTGTTCTTTCCTGGGTTGTTCTGGCGTTTGGTGGTAAAAGCTGTGTGTGTTTATGTGTAAGAGCACACATGGGACCCCAAGCAGTGCTCCCCTATTCCTGCCAACAGCGTAATGAAGTCAAGGTGCTGTGTGTGATAGAGGTTCACAAAGATACAGCTCTGAGCACTGAGCCCTGAACCTGTCCCTGCAGGAGCAGTGTGTTCCCTGCTAATGAGGACCAGGGTGATGCTTCTCCTAACATACTCTGTAGGGAAACAGACACACACGGTCCATCATTCCAATCCATCTCAGCGAGGGTGGGGAACATACGACAGAGAGAGTGAGTTGTTTATCTATCAATGAGAACATGGCTGTGTTTGGACAAGGAAGACTGGATGGACTTCACAGGGCGGCTGAGTTTCATGATTAATCTGTCCAAAGAGAGCAGGGTGAAATTTACAGGAGAAACAAACAGACGAGGGAGTTTTCCTTTATTCCATCAACAATACCCCTGCTATATCCCAGCAGCATAGTGTTGCACAACAACAGAGAAATAAAACAGACAAAAAAGGCTTTCTTGTCCTACAATACTCCACTGTGACGAGTTGTATATTTGTACTGTAACATATCCCAAATGTACATATTATATGCACTGCTCATATTATATGCATACTGTGTGTCATTGCTGAGCAGAGAAACCTTTGGGGGCTTCTAGGCCTTCAGAGAAAAAATGTTTGTAATTAGTTCATTTTTATTCAATAGGATCATGCTTGCATTAGTTTTTTTCTGTCTTCTATAAAAATTCTTTCTGAGATTTCTTTCGAGAGCAGTTATTGTGACAATAAGGATATGTACTATGGATATGTGTATGTATGTAGTAAGGATACATATTGCCAGCTATTTAGACATTAATGGCTGTGTGTTGAGTTCTTTTCAGAGGACAGTAAATCTGCACTGCTATGCAAGCTGCACACTGATTACGTTATATCCAATATATATATCTGAATTTCAATAGTGTCATCCCATGAAAAGATATAATAAAATATTTGCAGAAATGTGAGGCGTGTACTCACTTTTGTGAGATAATGTGTATCTTATATATATATATATATATATATATATATATGTATATATATATATATGTGCTTGTTCTCCCCTTGGCAAAGTCCTGAGCTGTTTCTGTTTCTTGCTTCTCTGCTTTGAACGTTGCATGTTTTCAGATTTTTGTGTACATGGATTTGCCTAGAATGTTGCTGAATCTACTGAGTATTGCCTATTATCACTAATATCATTATAAGTTTATAATTGCCCCAAATACATCTGCTTTGCACATGTATCTTGCCTCAACTCCCCATTTGCCCATTTGTTTTTCTTTTGTATTTAATTCAGCAAGTCAACACACACACACACACACACACACACACACACACACACACACACACACACACACACACACACTACATTATCTAAGCTGCTTATCTTCCTGGTTCACTGGAGCCTTGGACAGATTGCAAGTAAACAGTAATTATCATAATAAGTGTATTGTGTAAAAAGATTTGCATTAACTTATGTTGAAGTAGCTGTGTTTAAAAGATGTATTTCTTCATTAAAGAACTCTGGCATAGAGCTGCTGCTGTTTTCTCAGTGGTGATGTTATTGCTCACTCATTTTTGCAGTCAGTGATGCACCCAGGACTTCCAGAAAGCCTGAAGTAATGTTTTTCTCATAATTGGTGGATAGTGGTAGATTGCACTGTGACTTCCTTATTATGCTGGTAGATTATCTAAAATGTAAGCCCTTCAGTTCAGCTTCTGAAATCCTAACCCTTGGGAGAGGTAGCTTGGCTATGTCTAGATGCCACAGTGAAAAATGTCCTGATATGTCAGTTTAACACTTTATTTGAATAATGTGTTTATGAAGCACTTCTTGAACATTTATAAAGTGCTTATGTCGGTTCTCGCAACCTGACATAAGATGTTTTATGAAATAAATGACATTGTACTGACATAATAAGAATAAAAGTTGAACATATTTACAGCACTAAACATATTTAAACCCTATACATAATTGCATCAATCATCTTATCTATGCCATGGAGCGAAGAGGGGGTGGTTTCCAGGCATATTTCACCTGATATCAGTACAATGTTGTTTTAAGAATGCTGACATAAATAGTTATGTATAGTGTTTTAAATATGTTTAGTGCTGTAAATATGTTCAACGTTTATTTATATTATGTCAGTACAATGTCATTTATTTCGTAAAACATCTTATGTCAGGTTGCGAGAACCGACATAAGCACTTAATAAATGTTCAAGTAGTGCTTCATAAACGCATTATTCAGTGCTTATGAATGCGTCATGAAGTCCTTATGTAGGTAGCCTTCAAATAAAGTGTTACCGACATTTCTGGAATTCAAATAATTTGTTAACAATGAAAAGTTAACAATGAAACAAAAGTATTACTACAATATAACATATAATTGTAAGCAACAAGCACAATGGTTCTACTGAATAGAATTCAAATTACAAACATGTAATATGCAGTCCTTAGAAATCCTTGGGGCTTGTCTGAAGGCCTAGAAGGCCCTGAAGGACCTTCTCACACCTGCTCTAAGACAAATTCTTTGTATATCTTGCACTCTGTCTATTTTTCTAACTTTCTCTATCTATTTTTCTAACTTTCTTTTTCTAATGTACAGCAGTTGCTATCATTTTGTGAAAGGACACACACACACACAGATCTAAAAGAGCCCATTAGTGGGTTGGATACATGGCACAAGTCCATTGATGTGTGCAGCTATGTTTGTGTGTGTGTGTGTTTTCAGGGCAACACTGGGGAACAACACACTATAATGAATGCAGCATGACCTAATTCAAGCTTTGTCATCACTTCCACCCTGCTACACACATGCACACACATACGCATGCATGCACACACACAAAAACTCATGTGAGATTAGCTCATCCTTTGTGCCCCACAGCTTTAATCGAGTTAAACTGCTCAATAAATGAGATGAAGGGCAGAGCATAATGAATGCCAGCTTTCTGCAGAAAAGAGCAGAAACAAAACCTGCATCTGCTGTCTCACTGATGCCAGCACAAACTCAACAGGTTTACTCGTGTCACCGCTGATCAGTTTTCTCCTGACTTGCTATGATAGGAACAAAAATATCAACCAGAAATAATGTCTGAAGTCTGATGCTATAGGTTTTAGCTACAGTGATGTCTCATGTTCAATACTATACACTGGTACAACACTGTCATTGGGGCAGTTTCCCTCTTGTCACTGTGGTGGTATCCTCAGGGGTCCATCTCAGTACCTTTAGTCAGGGAACATAACTGAACTATAATCCACTGAAATGATATGTTCTAAACTGTACACCACACACCTCGCCTCGCCACCAGGCTTTTATTCTACTGCTCTGATTTAAACACGTTTGGTTATGAAAAGGTACAAATATCTACTTTTCCACTAGGACAACTCAGGTAAGATGCACCATTGGACCTTAAAACCACTGCTGTACCTTTGATGGTACACTTACATTGTTTGTACCTTGATGAATGAATCATGTACCTGCACAGTATGATTATTTCTTACAGTGTAGATATTAGCCACTGTGGTGTCTGTTGCTATAAGCATTAGTAATATATTATATTTGATGCCACATCAGACACTGTAATGTCTGATGATATTGATGTTATCCACTGTTATGTGTAGATGATCCATTGTCATCTCTAAAGCTATAGGCTTTACTCACCTATATGCTATGTTATGTGTGTTACCCACCCTGATGTGGTTGGGGCTTTGGGCACTGTGATGCCCAGTGCGATCAGTATTAGCCACTAGCATGTTCAAAGCCACAAGTGTTAGCCACTTTGCCATAGGTACTATCTACTGTGTTGCCTGATGCTATAGACATTGGTCACTGTGATCTAATAATATAAATGAGGTCCACTATTATATCTGATGCAAAATTAGCCACTGTGAAGTCAGATGTCTATACAGTACTAAAGTTAAGTTTATAAAGTTTAAGGCATCTAAGCAAATTTTTAAACAATTGACATCAGAAGTGAGTTTATCACAATATACATTAGAATAAAGTCATATTCGTAATTCAAATAACCATAAAACAATAAAAAGTAACAAGAATTTCTTGGATCCATATTTTTCCTTGACACCTTCACAGCCGCCACAGAGACTTGTTAATATCATCAATTACATCATGTTCACAATTTACTGAAGCACTGATTGTTCATACTGGGCTTCCTCGAGGAGAGGTTTGAAAATGGGTAAACAAACACACCAATATCCAGAAAATTGATAATATATAAAAAAAAAAAAAAAAAAAAAAAAAAAAATATATATATATATATATATATATATATAAAATTATTAATTTATATTCTGTAGATTTTGTTTATTCAAATATTAACACTTTTCTTGGCAAATAAACACAAACTACACAAATAAATCAATTTTGAAAATGTGTCTTGGGTGCCTAAGACTTTTGCACAGTACTGTAGATGTTAGTCACTGTGATGTATGATGCTATATGAATCAGCCTAATATAAGATGCTATTGGTCAACATTCATTGTCATGTCTGATGCTATAAGGCTTTATTCACACAGCAGGTAAAAAAAATCTTCATGTGGCACAGCTAAAACATTGTATGTGACATGTTTTAAAATTCAGATTGGGACACTTTCATATGTGGTACTGGACTCTGATACGTATGTGATTTGCAGCAATACAACTCTGTGTAAACAGCCAGATCGGAATTTATGCGACTTCTATGTCAATCCAGTTTAACATTCGTCATTATTTCATGCTGTTGAGTCCTCATAAACATATGAGGGAATGATTTGGTACAAACAAAATTAGAACAAACAGCTCTTGTTTGAAGAAATTTTGGAAGAAATGGCCAAATGTGACCATAAGAAAATGAAGCTGCAGCGTCCAAGAACATTTAGAAGTCTGAAAGCAAAGTTTAAAGAATGCAAAGACAGTAACTTAAGAAGTGGCCGTGACGGAATAATGTGCCCATTTTACAGTTAGCGTGAACACTGACCTTCTTATTAGCTCCTGTGATGCTGGCAAAGATGAAACTGAAACCTCTGAGAGCAGCTAGTACTGTTGAGTGCACCATGTGAAACATTGTTCTTTTGTGCATACAGGTCAGTTTAGCAGTGTGATCTGTTCAGACTAATGTCGCATATAGGTCACAGTTAAAAGATATTGTGAACAGCCTAATGTGTGTAAATTTTAGTCTTTGTCATCTCTGTTTTCATAAGTATTTTTATTGTGATGTCTAATTCCATAATAATTATCCACTGTGATGTCTGTTTTTTTATTCTATAAGCATTTACCCCCACGATATCTTGAGCTAAATTAATTATCTAGTGTAGTGTTTGATGCTATGGGTTTCTTTTCTCTGGGTTTTTTTTTTATTTAATTTTTGCCTCCTTGAGATCACAGTGGCTAACACCTGTAGCATTAGACATCAAATGGCTAATGCTTATAGTCAGGGTGTCACAGTTGGCCCCTCCCAGTCCTCCATGTGATTGTGTTTACCTTTTGGTCTTGTCCATGTGCTTCCTTGTTTTGATTCTTCCCTGTTCTGCCCCCTTGTTTCTAAACTCCGCCCTTGATGGTTCTAATGTAAATGAAAGATTCCCAAAATTAAAATGTCTTGTATTATGCAGGATAAAACATAAATAAAGTACAATATGGCCTAGCACAATATGTACAATATGTACAAAGTACAATATGGCCTAGCCCTAAAACAAGCTTCCTTAGTAGGGTGTAAGAGAGAAGAAAAACACTTTTTAGGGAACGAGTGAATTTATGAACTTGTCAAGGCCAAATGGCCAAGATGGAAAAACACCAGCGATCATGCTAGAATGTGTTAGGATGTGCCTGGTACAATGTCTATTTTCTTTCAACAAAGTATTGAATTCATCTTATTTTACCAACCATAAATAGTACCTAGACTTGGTAGTCAAACAAGTGTCGAGCAACGACAGTTCTCACCTGTGTCTTGTTAAATCTTTTGTTAACCACCTGTGTCTTGTTACCTGTTCCTGTATTTTGCCCTGTGTTTTTCCCTGTTAGTTTGCTGGTCTTTGTATTGTGCTGTTTGGTGTTGTATCTTCTGGCCTCTGTTATTTTTCCTAGTTTCTGTTTTTGTGTTTAGTCTGTGTTCCTTTTTGTTATGTCTGTCACTCCAGCTCTCCTTGTTGGCTCGTTGACCCTAAACTGTTTAGACCCTGATTATGGATTTGCCCCTACTAAATCTCGCTTCTCTCAGTATGTGCGTCCACCTCATCATTGCGCCCCAGCAATACACAGGAATGGAGCAGTATGCTACTTTTTGTAGTTAGCTGCAGTTGTTTGTATCTAAGAGCTGTAGCCACTACAGTTTTATGAAATGTAGCTAAAAGCTACAAGCCCACTCAACACCATTGGGATGAAGTCGAATGTCATAACAAGACAGGCCTTCTCATTCAACGCCAGTGCCTTACCTCACAAATGGTTTTTAGACTAAATGGTCACAATATCCCACTATATACTATATAATCTTATGGCATTGTCCATTCCCAGAAGACTCCATATTAGTGCCATAGTTTTGGAATGGGATACCCAACATGCTTTGTTCTGGTGTACACATACTTTTGGCCATACGGTGTATATGTCATTGCACAGCAGAGAGCATAGAGAAAGTGTGTAATAAAAGCCTACACTGAAGGTTCTTCACTGAAAAATGGACACGTGCAAACACCAAAGAGATTCCATGTACTGGGCCATTGTTCTATTACTTAAGCTGCTTAAGGTTCCTTCTTCTAAGGATCTTGTCATGTATCAGGCACTCTAAAAGCCAGACTGGGATGGATAAACAGCTCAAAGTAACAGCATATTAAAGATGAGTCTTTAAGCTCAAGTGTATAGAGTACTCAACATGCTTGTCACAAAGCTTGATGCACAGAAGGATCACTAATCTAAAACACATTGCAACTCCACACACACATTTAGCACGTATAAACTATAGTGGAACAAAACACAAAAGGTGCAACTGTTCACTTTTTTTCTTTATTTTCTTTTCCTCTGTCACGTGCAGGTGTCTGAGGGGTCTGCAGGCTCTCAGACACACACATAGACCTACCTGTGTTGTCACAGGTGGGTGAACATCCGCATCTGTCATTTGTGAGATGATGAAGGCTGTTGATGGGGAAACACACACACACTGTTGGTCATGGGTGAGAAGCATGTTAATGAGAGTGTGTAGATAGGAATGTGCATTCCTGCGTCTCACACACAATACTTTTCCATACACTGCTTCTGAAAGCACTGATGATGCTCAGCTACAAACAGCAGCATTAACCAAACACAACTGAGTGGCATGTCTCACACAGCATGCATGGTGGATGCTTTTGAATGGCTGTAAAATTAAATAAAGGTTAAATAGTGTCAAGGCTTGTGAAGGGTTTGATGGGTTTGTAGAAAGTGAGAAAGTGAAGGGTTTCTAGAAATTTGAGAGGTCTGTAAAGGTTTGTAGAGTTGTGGTTGAGGTTTACAGGGTTTACAGGATGTGGCGTTTATAGAGTTTATACAGGATGAAGGGTTTGTGAAGGTTAAGGGTTTATAGAGGGTAAGGATTTGTGAGGTATGAGGGATTTAAAAGGTTTACGGAGGCTGAGGGGTTTGTGAAGTTATTGGGTTTTGTAAAGGATGAAGGGTTTATGAGGTTTATGGGGTTTGTAGAGAATGGGAGGTTTGTGGAGTTTAAGGGGTTAATAGAGGGTGAGAGGTATGCGGGGTTTGAGGGTTTAACAGAAGATGGTGTGGTTTAAGAGATCTGCGGGATTTAAGGGGTCCCCTGAGAATGAAGGGTATATGGGGTTCAAGAGGTTTACAGAGGATAAGAGGTTTATGAGGTATGACGGGTTTACTGAGGATGAGGACTTTGGGTTTGAGAGTTTGGAAAGGTTTAAAAGTGCCTGTGGGGTTTATAGGGTTTGATGGGCTTTTGGGGTTTGTGGGTGATGAAGGGTTTGTAGGGTTTGAGGAGTTTGGACAGTTTTAAGGGTTTTTGAGAATTGAAGGTATATACAGGTTTAAAATATGTGTGGGGTTTGAGCAGTTTGTGGAGAATGATGGGTTTTGTAAGGTGTGAGGGTTTGAGGGGTTTATAGAGGAGGGGCAAGGGGTTTGAGGGGTTTGAAGAGTGATGGCTTTGAAGGCTAGAGGAGTTTGCAGGGTTTGAAAGCTTTGTAGATGTTTAAAGTGTTAGTGGGGTTTGGGGGTTTATAGAGGATGAAGGGTCTGTAGGGCTTGAAAAGGGCTTTTTTGTTCTGAGAGACACACTGGATCCTGTTTGCGCAACCCAGATGCTGAGACTGTTTTGTGGAGTTTTCTTTTGAATGCACTCATCCACTTTCTGTGAGACTGCAACAGAGACTCAGTGCTCTATCGTTGAATTCATCAGCTGCAGATAGGCATCAGGGCCTAACGTCCTGAACCCAAGCACACCACACAACTTAGAAAACCACACGCAGAATTCTAATGACCACATTTATCTCTCCCTCTAGACTTCTAGCACAATGCTGCAGAATGCAGGGGCGGGTATTTTGCCCAAATAACAAGAGGCGGCACTGCATCGGCATGTTCCCTCATGATGGGATGTGATAGCATGCTGAAGAGCCTTCTGTCTTATGCATAGAGAGTGAAACAAACAGACAGAAAAAGAGAGAGGATAACTAAATCCTTAGAAATAACATTTCTCCCAACAGCTTCTCCCATGTTATTGTGTTATTATACTGGATAAACAACATTATCATCTTTCAACTTTCGGCTTTTAGGGAGGGCAAGTTTATTTATATTGCACCTATCATACACTGTGGTGATTTAAAGTGCTTTACAAATGAGAAAATACAAAGATAATTAAAATTTAAGTCAGAGAATAGAAATTAACTCCTTAAATGGCAATATCTCATTGCTGGTATCACAATATCTAATTGGCATTGGTATCACAAAGTTTCAATGTGCACTTCTATAACCTTCAGATAGTTCAGTCAGTTTGTATTGCAGTCCATGTACTCAAGAATAGGCTTCTAGTAAGTTAGAAGCCTGTGATTTTAAAGGAAAAAAAACAGGAATACAACATGATTAACACAATTGATTTAAAAGAGAAGAAATAAAAAATCATTTTAAAATCAAACTAAAAATGAAATCAGGATAATGAAGTGCTGTTTCAGGATAGAGGTACAGTAGAGCTAACATGTTTAAAACAGATGAAAGCCAGGCATTCAGTCTTGATTTAAGTGTCTAGTGTCAGGGGTATTCTAATGCTCTCTACCCACTGGTTCCATTTAAGAGCAGCACAGTAGCTAAACACGGCTTATCCATGTATAGTCTTAACCCTAGGCAGGACTAACTCACAAGTTCCTAATGATCTGAGAGTTCTTCTCAGTTCGTAACACTACAGCATATAAGATAAATACATTGCTCCTTTGCCATTAGGTCATTTATACATCAGTAAAAGCACCTTAAAAGCAAAGGTGTTGACAGGTTTCTCCAGGTCTGGTTTGGCCAGTAAATCTGTAATCCTGTTGATAATTTATTGGTTTATAAATTGTTTTAATGTGAATGCTAAAACTGAGGTCAGTGTTTTTTAGTACACCAATGCCAGGTCTTTAGATTTTAGTGCTCATTAGTGTGAGACAAGGGGACCATAGTTGCTTGGGGAGAGGGACAGGTAAATCTGAGAAACATCTGCATAGCTACAGTAAGATATCCCATAGTTTTGTAATATCTGGCCAAAGGAAGTATGTATTAATTATTAAAAGTGGCCCAATCGAACCCTGGGGGACACCGCAGGTCACTGGCATGCTCTCAGAAACACTATTTACTTATTTGTAAAGTAGTTACTTCCTTACAGGTGTGAACTAAATCATGTTAAGACAGTTCCTGAGAGTCCAAGCCAGTTCTCAAGTCTATCTATGAGTATTTTATGGTCAATGGTATCATAGAAAGGAACAAAAAATAAACCTAATCCTATGTTTTTAATTCCAACTAGATCGCTAACTAAATTGACAGCCACTAAAGCCCAGATACAAGCAGTCTGATTCCGTTACATCAGTTAACAGACGCCCGCATTGACTAGCATTGTGCTGAGTGATGGGGAGAAGGAGAGCCATGATACCCAGCCAGAGAGACGCTGGGCCAATTATGCTGTATGGGACCCCCAGCCACGGATGGCTGTGGCATCCCTGGGGATCGAATTCACAATCTTAGCTTGAACTTGCCATGACAAGATATCACATCCCTTTCCCTGCTGTGTCTTTGAGAGTTTAAAGACTGCAGCTTTAGTATTAGCTTCAAAAAAAGTTCAGCAAAGTTTATCTAGTTAGTATTCCTAAGTAACATCCTTAACCGAAGATGGGGGACAGGAAAGCATAAAAATGGTCCTGTACAAAAGTTACATGAGATTTTATATAGTTATTTTGATTTATTTTATATTATTATTTTTCCGCAATGTGAAAGCAACTTAATAGACATTTTGTACCAAAATGTGCATGAAAATGCCAGGTTTAAGTTTGATGCCTGAGGAGCATGTGATAACATTTTTAATTAGAAATGCACAAAACATTTGATTTACCCATGAACATTCACACTTTCCATGCGACTGCAAGGGTCATCTGTCTGCCAGTAAATATTGCACAGAACAGTGATCTACACTCAAAACCTAAATGTTTATTGAAGAGATGCTGCTGGAGACCACAACTCTTCTCTCCGCATCTCTGCTTAGTAAAAAAATCCAGCATGTTTTATGAAAATGGAAGCAATCTACACTCGTGTGTAATTTGTAAAAAAAAAACATGAAATTGGTTTTGGCATTATAAAATGTGCTTAGAAGCAGCAGTTTGTACAAATATGGCCTTTTAAAAACACAAACAACACTATAAATAAAATATCAGGGGAACGTTTAAAGGCCATTTTAACCAGCACACACTGTTGTCTCTAGAACTTTTTACGGTGCTTCGACATTTTCCCACAAGCCACAGTGAGGAGAAACTCAAACAAAGACAGCAAAGCTGGGGGAAGGGCAGGTAGCCCTTAGGAAACCTCTTTACCAGAATCTAAAGAGGGAAAATAATCTGCCTCTTCTCCTCATTCCACTGAAATATTCTGGAAGAGCTTCAAAAATGGAAAATATCTGAGGGGCCTTGAGCTGGACGAGGAGGTCAGCGATTCATGGCCAGAGCCTGAGAGTCAGAATAAGAATAAGATGCACTTTTTCTTGTTTCTCATTGTATTATTCTAATGATCTTTAACTAATTTCCTCCCATATTCTTATTTCATGTATGTTGACACATTATGAAACATACTGAGCCATGCTTCAGCAAATTATTTGGCACCTGTTTTCATAAAGTTCTCAAATTTGTGGCTTTTTTACCGGCATTGCTCCATTACTACTAACATGATTCTCTGCACCTGGCTGACATAATCTTGATTAAATGTCAAGAACCACAAATCCAGTTGTTTGGCCTCACTGCTAGTAGACAGCTGCTCATTGTTGGTTTCAGGGACATGCAGCTTTCTCATTATCAGTTCCGTTAGAAAATGCATGAAATTAATTGGTATCACTCTACATTGACCACACATACACAACATATTCATTGCATAATCACGAGCATTACAACACTCCATTAAAATCCTCCTCATTCCAAATTGGACATTTATTTCCCAAGTATTATAGCTCTGCAGAAGCAGGTATATCACCACACTCACGTTTCTGTGTTTCTACCATGTTATGATTTAATATAATGTTTTAGTAATCATTTAATATAATGTTTTCTTTTCAACCAAACAAACAACAGAGACTCAATGCCTCCAAATGGCCAAGTGTTTCTAAATGATACTGTATTTATTTCAGAAATGGTTTTGTATGTTTGCTCCTCTAGAAAGTTAAGTGATACTTTTTTAATCCCGCCTCCACATTTAACCCATCTGTGAAGTGAAACATCAAATACACACACACTAGGGACAGTGAACACACTTGCCCAGAGCAGTGGGCAGCCCTATCCATGGTTCCCAGGGAGCAGTTGGGGGTTAGGTGTCTTGCTCAAGGACACCTCAGTCATAGACTGTTGGCACTGGGGTTTGAACCAGCAACCTTCCAGTCACAGGGCCAGTTCCCTAACCTCCAGCCCACAACTCCCCCCTTGAGAGGCACTCAAGTACCTTCTGTGAAAGGTAGAAAAGGAAATAATAAATGTATATACATATATACAAAAAAGATAAAGTTCACTGTACAGTAATCTGTTAAAATTTAGACTTTAGTGTAGTAAATCGTGCTTTGATTAGTATAATAGACTTCTATGTTACAAAATACAATCGTTTTTGTTTATCTGGTCAAAAGTAAAACCTAACATGTATTTTGGACAGTAGATGACAGTAATATGAATTTGGGGATATTAGTTTTTTGTGATTTCAGTGGATTTCACTGACCGGTATACTGGACAGTGAAGACTAATACATTTTTGAAAAAGCATTTTTTTTAACATCTGAATAATTTTTCAATTATTTGTTAATTTTAGACATAGTAATATAAATCAATTTATATACTTTGTGTTAAAACGCTCTTTGTGTAATGCTGGGGAGCGATGATGAGGTGGACGCATACACTAAGAGAAGCGAAATTTATTAGGGGCAAATCCATAATCAGAGTCTAAACAGTCCATGATCAGAGAGCCAACATGAAGAGATGAAGGGAGAGACATGACGTAAAGGAACACAGACTAAACACACATCTGAGGCCAGAAGAAACAACACCATAAAAGACCAGCAAATTAACAGGGGAAAACACAGGGCTTAAATACAGGAGCAGGTAACAAGACACAGGAGGTAAACAAGAGGATTAACAAGACACAGGTGAAAACAATTAATGGCGGAGTTTAGAAACAAGGGAGCAGAACAGGGAAGAATCAAATCAAGGAACCACATGGACAAGACCAAAAGGTAAACACAAGCACATGGAGGACTGGGAAGGGCCAATTGTGACACTTTGCTTATTATTATGTGATTCATTCAGAAGTTCAAGTGGTTCCTGGTTCCAAAAGTTCAGAAACCTTTCCAGTTAGCTGTACATACAGTAAACACAAGAAAGGCTCAGTGCTTGATTTGTGCCTTGTTATATTGGTGTGTGTTCATTTTTTTTAAAAAGCTGTCACATTTCATGGGCCTTAGTCCAAATATTAAGTATACTAGAGACTGGATTTTATATTTTTTTCCCAGGAAACAAAAACAAAACAAACCAAAACAAAAAAAAAATCCCACAGATGTTCTTTAATACATACAAAAAAAACATATTTAATAACAAAAAATTTGTTTGTTTTTAAAATGTTCTGTCTCGGGATTGCAGAGGTTACAATTACATAATCATTTTGAAACATTCATTGAATATCATGCTTAATGAGTAACAAGCATGGAATGTAATGATGTAGTGGTGTTTTTTGGAAACTCCATGATGTAAACATACCAGTTTATTTTAAGGTCTGCCTCTTAATGATCATTAAACTATTAGCAAGTGAATAATGCCCTATTAACCAGGACCATATCACTTGTAAGCAACCTTAAAAATGTGACACAACATTGATGCATTAAGTCTTCCATATTAGTTTTTAACTGTTAGTTAACTAATGGGTTATGAGCAATGACGGTGTTAATCTTTCAGTTGCAAACATACTTAAAATGTGACATCTTAATCAAAGAATATGAACAGGTAATAATGATCTGAATTCAAAATGACCAAACATGGTAGTAAATGCAAGTAAATACAAGTATATACACAAAATCATGTAACTTACTTGGTATAAATCACTTAAAGCCATCTGTATTGTCTGAACAGAGGTTAAAGAAGGAGCTTACAAATGTCTTTCAAACTACCTAAATACATTGTACACATGATAAAATGCATCTAAAATACCTTTATTAATGCATTTGCGTGATCACTTCCACTCTTCTGGGAAGGCTTTATGCAAGATTTTGGAATGTGTCTTTGTGCCCATTCAGTTAAAACAGCATTTGTGAGGTCAGACATTGATGTTGGACGAGAAGGCCCGAAAAGGCCTGGCTCAAAATAGATGTTCCAGTTCATCCCAAACATGTTTAGTAGAGTCGAGGCCAGGGCTCTGTGCAGGCCACTGGAGTTCCTTCACACTAAACTTACCAAACCATGTCTTTATGGAGCTTGCTTTGTGCACTGGGGTGTGGTCCAGCTGGGACAGGAAAGGGCCTTCCCTAAACTGTTAACACAAAGTTGGAAGCATGTAATTGTCTAAAATGTCATTCTATGCTGTAGTATTAACAATTCTTTTTACTGGAATTAAGGGTTCCTGAAAAACAGCACTAAACCTGGTGCCCAACCAACCCTTACTGTTGGCACTATGCATTGGGGTAGGGCGCTTTCTCCTGGCATCCACCAAATCCAGATTCAGACTCCCAAATGAAGTCTGAAGTGTGATTTATCACTCCAGAGAATGCGTTTGTTGTAAGTGTATTATGTAACAGTCAAGAATGACAACAAAGCAGTGGGGACCTGTCCCCAACATAAAATTACATCTATGGTCTCATGGGCCAGTGTTAGGAGTGTTCAGCTGTCTCCCATGCCAGGAGGGTGTGGTGAACTCAAAGCAGGGTGTTTATTTACTGCACTGAATGCACAAAAGTCATTTCAGCAGTCATGGACTCCAGGCTGCCTTCAGAGTCATTTAAAGCTAACAGGATGGACTCTACAATCTTTCTCACTGTTCACTAATGACGAGAGTAATTCACTCTTCGGTCCCGTTGGTCACATTTCTCACAGGATTTCCATTGATAATGACCTGGCAGGGTCCTTTCCATGGTCCACAAGGCAAGGCGTAAATCTACGAGCAGCACAATGAAATGCTTGACCCTTAACCCTGACGTTTGGTGCCTCTTTGATTTCTATGTGCTTGACCACTGGTTCCTGCAGTGCAGATTACTCCGTGTCTCCTAACACCAGGAGCTGGGTTTCCGCTCACATATCATTTCTTAGACCTGGATCAGGAGGGGTCTTCTAAGGGAAAATACTGTTTGTTGGTGTAATTAAGTTAGAGGGTGGGTTTAATTTGTGTCCGGAAATGACCCAAAAAGTGTGAAAGATCTAACAATGATTTTACTGAGTGGGAGGCATCCTGGGGACATTCTTTACATTAAAAATTACCTTAGTTAAGTCCTACACAATTAAAGGCATGCCTACAGTGGTCCACTGGGTAGAGTTCAACTATGTGAGTTAATTTGACACAGTTGAAGCATTAAGGGAGTTTCCTCAGGTTCACAGGTTGAGTAAACTTTGTGTGACTCTCAAGAAGCTGCTGAAACTGGAGATTCAAAGTGAAGTTTCAAAGTGGCCTGTAAAGAGTGTGGGTTTGGTTTCTGAAGTGGAAGAGGAGGCCTATGAGCTATGAAGTTCACCATTTGGTAATGCACAGCTAGAAAGCTGTGACTGTATGACATTTAGTGCTGACAGAATGGACTATGCATCAAATGACACATCTGCTTTCTTCTTTTTCTGATTGATAATATACACTCACCGGCCACTTTATTAGGTACTAGTACCTTGCTAGTAAAAGGTTGGACCCCCTTTTGCCTTAATTCTTCGTGGCATACTTTCAACAAGCTGTTGGAAACATTCCTCTGAGATTTTGGTTGGTTAATTGAGTTACCGTTGCCTTTCTATCATCTTGAACCAGTCTGTAAATTCTCCTCTGACCTCTCACATCAACAAGGCATTTTCGTCCACACAACTGCCGCTCACTGGATATTTTCTCTTTTTTGGCCGTTCTCTGTAAAGCATAGAGATGGTTGTGCGTGAAAATCCCAGTAGATCAGCAGTTTCTGAAATACTCAAGCCAGCCCGTCTGGCACCAACAACCAGGCCACGTTCAAAGTCACTTAAATCACCTTTCTTCCCCATTCTGATGCTCGGTCTGCACTTCAGCAAGTTTTCTTGACCACCTCTACATGCCTAAATGTATTGAGTTGTGGCCATGTGATTGGCTGATTAGCTATTTGTGTTAACAAGCAACTGTACAATGTGTACCTAATAAAGTGGCTGGTGATTGTAATAGCACACTTGGAAATGGGTGCAATGCAACCATGGAAAGGAATGTAGCATATCCATGAAATTAATGTAGGGTAACCATGCAAATGGCCGTAGCAAAACTATGGAAATTACTCTTGCACAATGATGGAATGAGTGTAGCATAACCATGAACATCTCAACCATGGAAATTATTGTAACTAATCATTGAATGGGTGTTAGGGAGACCATGGGAACGAGAGTAACATAAAGAAGGAAAGAGTGTAGCATAATCGTTGAATGGGTGTATGGAAACCATGAGAATGGGTCTGGCGGAACCATGGAAAACGAATAGCAATGAAATGAGTTGCCATCAGAATTAGTGCAGGGTAACTATTCAAAGAAGTGTAAAATAATGGTGGAATGAGTATAGGCTAACCACCAGTAAGGATGGGTGGAATGTAACCATGGAAAATTGTTTTATATAACTTTGAAATGGATATAAATGGGTGCAACAAAACCATGGGAAGAAGTTGTGCATAACCATGGGTGCAGATTCCATTGGAATCTTTAGAAATAGTAATCATAGGTATGGGTGTAGCATACTCATGGTAAAGATAGTAGTATGACCATGGAATCGGTGTAGGAAAACCATGGGATTCACTTTAGCATAACCATTCAAAGGAGTGTAGCAGAACCATGAATTTGGTAACCATGGAAATGGGTGTAATATAACCAGGGAGTAGGTTTAGGGAAACCATGGGATTGGGGGTATTGTAACCATAAAGAGTCTTGCATAGTCATGGACTGAGAGACAGGAAACCATGGGAATGGATAACAATCGGAACTGGTGCAGAGTCACCATTTAAAGCAGTGTAACATAACCATGGAATAGGTGTAGTGTAACCATGGAATTGGTTGTAGACCACTAAACCATAGCAGAGGTGTAGCATAACCACTAGACTCTTGATTAGATTTCCTATTAATAATTTTGGAGCATTTGCTCTATAAGCAGTAAGTTGAAATTCAATTTTAGATATTATGTTGGATGTCCATGGACAACAGCATATATGGGAAGTTTTCAGCTATAGACTGCTGGAGTGATGGCTTGAGTCAAGCTGCATAGCTCCACCATAATAAACACAGCAGGACAGCGATTAACTTTTTATTAACAGCCTCCAAAAATAGAGAGGAAAGCCTGCAATGAAATGCAATTATGCGGCTTTTGTAATCTTTTCACCAATGAAAAAAGATTACTGTCGTGCTTGTGACAAAGGCGTTCATTGTTCCCCTGACCCATTCCCCCACCACACACACGTTAGCAGTCACGTTTTGCAAACAAATTAAGTGTCTGGCCACCTTCTCATGGGTTTTGATATTCAAATGAAACAAGCCGCTACATGAACAGGGTCTGCAGCCAGGGCCAGGACAGACACTGGATGGAATGATGGAATTTGGGTCTGGTGAAAAGAGGCTCTGACATTTCACCAAGAGCCGTGAGGAACAATGGAACAATGTTAGGTTTAATGTCAGGGTTGGGAAGAGGTGGGGTGGGGGTGAGCGCTCCCACAGCCCCACATGAACTGATACTATCACACCACTAAAGGGAACCAACACACTGCAACACCAAGGATTGGGACTGGGTCAGGAGATGGATCATGCTACTGGAAAACCTCCAGACTGGACACTAACCTCTAACACTAAAACTTCTGAATTGCCTCTTTGTTAGAAATGCCTACCATACAGGTGCACCTTTTACTGAATGTAGCCAGTTTGTTGCTGCACAATTCATTAGCCACCCTCCACCCAGTCAGTCAGTGGGAGGGAACCACTATAGAACCACCACTGACTAGACATAATTTGATTGGTGGAACATTCTTAGCCCAGCAGTGGCACTATCATGGAAGTGACATTGCAATGTGTGTGGTGCCTGTATGAGTGTATCAGGCACTATGATGACACGTCAGTGTCTCTGCTAGGTTGAGTGACACCTCACCCATAAATACCAAGAGTGGCTTTGTTGTCAGAAACTGACCAATGATAAAAGAATTAACAGCTGGTTAAAACAAATTATGCTTCAACAGCCAGTTTCTAACTGTACACTAGCAATGTAAGGCTACCAATGGAGGAGCTTCTAAGTTCTTTTTCCACCTTTGCATTTCTTCTTGTAGGGATTCACTGATCATACATTGGTTTTATAACTGATTTTGAACTCTTTACAGACAAATTACTACTAAATATGGCAGATTTTTTAAACTGAAGCCCACACTGCATAGGCAAAATTAACACATGAAGCAAATTTTCAGTATTTTTTATTATTCAAAGTTACGATACATTACAATTGATAATGAGTTGAGCACTGAAACTAAGAGGCGACTGGTTATTTAGCATAATGAGTCATGCATTCAACTTGTGCTATAATATTTTGATATAAGTGGAGCATTCAAATTCTGTGTGAGTGCAATGCCTTGCCTCAAATTATTTCAACACAAATCGGCAAAGAAAAAATGTATGGATTAGTAGACTGCATTCATACCTTTTTGTTTTAAGTGATCTCACAGTTATTTTCCACAATAAAATTGTGAGTATAACGGCATTGTGTGCTAAAAATAAAGATTTCTAAATGGTTCTGGGTTTGGATGTATGCTTCTATAAAAACAAAAAAAGCTGACTTGATACAGAAAAACTTGTTATAATGTGCATGCTCTTTAAAGAACCTCAAGTTCTCCAGACTTTGAAAAATTATTCAAGGAAACAAATGCTTCTTCTCAGAGGTGTGTAAAGATGCCTAACCCATAGTTAATTCTGTGAAATAGCACAGTTAAATGACATGCTTGGTGGAAACACGTATTCATGGCATTTTTCTGCAAATTTCAGTGCGTAAAAATAAATGTAAAATATACAATGTGCCATACATTTTACAATTTCTATTATAAAAATACCTTAACAAAAAAAAAATCTTGAGTAGAAGTACAAAAGAAGCAGCTCCTAAACTACTGATGTACTTAATGCCTTAAAAGTGGAATTTCTTAATATATCCAGCCTCAATCAGTATAGGAAGTTTGTTAGGCTCTATATTTATCTTTCAGGGATCCATATGGTCTAAAACATAATGCTTTCCATCCAGAGTCATAGAATAAATAAAATTAAAGCCTCCATTTACATCTCAGTAATCCTGGTTAATCACATTAGTTTCTGCAGTTCATCACAGTTATTTGCATTTCTTTATATCCCATATTTGACAGATAGGGTCACAGTGCTAGCTGCTTCTGCTAGATTTACACATAGCTCTTCAATTAGCCTTGCCCAGCATAGTCTGCTGTATTTGAATGACAGAGCTACAATCATGGATTATATTGTAGCAACATAGATTTCAGTCTGCACTATTGTGGTTTGTAGTTTGGAGGATTAAACAAGAAAAATATGTTAATGGCATTCACAAATTGGTGGTCTTTTATTATATTAATAATTAGCAAAATACTTACTGTTTACTTGCTGAATTTAACAAATAAACACAACACAAAAAAAGAAAAAAACATAAAATGCAGCTTGTGCAAATTTTGCTATGGGACATTTTATATTTTAGGTTTTATTTTGTTGAAATATTTTAAACTCAACAAATAAATAGAAATTGTGCCCAAAATTTTACTGGAAAATACCACATTTAAATTTCTGCTCTGTAGAAGTGTTAACTTTTTCTGTGTAAAATTATTTTCTCTTAAGACTGAGGGTTCACATTTTTGCATATAAAAATTACATTGTCTACAATCAGATAAAGACCTGGTGGACTGCATAGTGTGCTGCCTATGATGGCCACATTTTAAAGCAGTGTGCATTAATGCTTACTTGCACTTTACTCTTGCCATGCAAATCCATCATCAAGGCCTACTACAATGCTGAGAAGAGCAACAGAATTTGTAATGAGTTACTCACATCTGAATAAGTTCACTAGCGGGTGGCCTAGGTCCTTGTTTCTAAGGCTGTTTGTAGTGGACATGCTATTTAGAAGACCATGGAAAGAACTTCGCCCCCGAATGGCTTGTGTGTGTGGAGGGGGTCAGAGCCTGAATCCTGAAGCCAGAGCGCTAGACTTCTAGCAGAAAAGCATTTAAGCCCATTGAAAAGCTCCAGCCTCATCAGCTCGGACTCTAACACAGGCCCACATCAATGATTACATTCATCTAATCCACAAAGCGCATTCATGTCCAGCATGTGACGCCATGTGGTGTGGCCACAGTGTGTGTGATTTCAGCAGTGTGTATTTGTGTGTGTGTGTATGTGTGTGAGAGAGAGAAAGAGAGAGAGAGAGCACCCCCACACCCCCCAGAATAGAGTGAGCGTACGTGCAGAGCAGCAGCATCTCCAATGGAGCCCTCCATTCCCTCTATCCTCTCTATTATTAGAGTTTGCACCCTCTCACTCTCTTTCTCTGTTCTCTCTTTTTCTCAATCAATACCACGCTTTCCGGCCAGGGATCAATAGTGTTATCTTGTCTTATCTTATTTGCATTCATGTCTCTCATCCTCTTTCTCTCCATTTCTCTCTTTCGCTTTCTGCTTCTCTTTACTAGAACTACAATAAGGTCATATCAATTAAATCCAAACTATTAAGTCCTTGATCCATAATAACATTACAGCAAATATAATATAATATAATTATTGGGTATTATTATGTACTGTTACTATCATTTTAGGAGTATAATTTTGCATATTATAATAGTTTTCCAATTGAAAATAAACAAGTTGTTCTTTATGGTATTTTATGCAGATTTTAGTGCATAGAAATTATAGTGCATAAGCCAAATTTCATGTGCCCCCCCCGATATGGTAAATTCAGCATATAAACAGTAATTGCAGTAATTATAATCAATATAAACAGCATTAACATGTGCAGATGTCTGTTCCCTATTGAGAAAGTGTTAACTTAAAATAATAAGCACTGCACAAAAGTCAGAGTACAAATAATGTATTTTTCAAAAGCAAGGAACGCATATTTGAAAATATACGAGTCTTTAATACAAAATATAATATCAAATCTATCATTATTTATCTTGTCCACTCCTTACTTTTGTAAAGCTCCCACCACCTTAATTCAAAGGAGTCACTGACATCATTTTCCCCAAAAAGGCACTAACATTCACACAAGCAACTACCCCAACACACCTCAGCTGCCTTGCAAATGTGCATCTCACATGGCCAAGGGAGAAAGTTATGAGGATATTAGATGTAAGATAATCCTCTTGTATAAGGAAGGGAAAAATCAATGGCCAGTATGTGAAAAAGCAGGAGTTTCCAAAACTAGACTACAGTGCAAGACCTTGTAGACCACCAAAGCTGCTACCATCAAATAAACAGTACCTGAAGCTTTCATCTTTGAGAGGAGCTCCACTCTTGTTTCAGATCTGAAGGGGTTCTGTCCATGAGGCAGAGTAAGGTTTTATGCACTGAAGACTCTAAATTTGTAATAGTGATTACTTGGATTGTGAGAAGCAGAAAATGCAACCAACTGCTAAGACTGAACTTCAGAGGACAAACATTTTTTTCTTTTCTGAGACTTTTGCTTAGTTCTGTCACTACTGGCTAAAAATGGCAATGAGTAGAAACATAACTACATTGAAAGCTGAGAGCGGCTGTGGCATGCTAGAGCAACATGAAACTGAAGCATATTCACCACCTTTCCGAAGTAGTCCATAAAACTATACCTCTCAGTTTAAATCTGATAAGTCAGCTGTCAGGTCATAATACTGCAGCTATAATTTAAAAACAGTATTAAAAAAGTAATAAGCTAAGAAACACACTATATTAAAAAAAAATAATAATACATTACTCCAGAATATCACATTATGCACGGTACTGTTGTTTAAATTGGCAGAGTAGCAAAGTATTAACTATTTTGTGCTGCTATTATATACAGAAACACAAATATGAGACCAGACTTTGATAAAAACAGCAAAACATCCCTCATCAAATCAATGATGCCCATGCAGAAAAAGAAGCCATATAAGCCAAAATATCCAATGGTCAGTGGTCCTGCGGTCTAAACTGATCACTGAAGAAGGACTAGAGGACCGCAGAACTGATATCAAAGTCAAAGGCACTAAAAAGACTGAATAAATATTGTACAAGCTTAAAGCATATATCTACGTTTTATTAACCAATAGTGTTGAATGGAATAGACATGTGGCATTTGAGTATGTGTTGTTATGTGGAAATGGTCTTTTTGTTATGGCAAGATCTCAAAAAGGTATTAAAAAGCATTACAATAGATTTTTAAAGCTGTAACCATAGACCCTTGGTGTCTCACCTTCTCTCTTTCTTTCTGGCTTGCACTGCTTTATAATAACCATCCAGTGCCTTTGTTTGCTCTCTCTCTCTCTTGCTTCTTTCAGTCTTTGAAACAACACACACACACACACACACACACACACACACACACACACACACACACACACACACACACACACACACACACATACACATGCCACAGTCCTCCCTCAGTTTCTGTTGTTTCTGTCAGAAAAAAAGAAAGAGGGTGAGAGTGGGGCATAGAGAGAGAGAGAGAGAGAGAGAGAGAGAGAGAGAGAGAGAGAGAGAGGGCATTAATGGTAATTATATGCAGGATGTGTCTGTGTGTATAATGGGCTTTGGACCCTTCAGTGCCATTCAACTCTGTTTAACAACATTCCTCTGTTATTGTTTACGCTACACAACTCGAGATGCTGCAAACCTAAATGAGCCCTTGCAATCACAGTTTGCTTATATTTTCAGATCAGCTTTGTTTATAAAGTGCTTCATCGTCACAAAGCATATTGTCCAGTAATGTAGGCGCAGCCCTGAGCATCGCTGAGGGAGACAGTCAGGTAAACTCCCTAAGAACATGAGGAAGAGACACTGAGAAGAACCAAGACTCAAAAAGGAGAACCCATATTCTTCTGCAGGCACATGCACAGAGGGTTCATTTGCCCCCAGACTGTCCTCTTGCTTGCTAAAAAAACCAAATTTTTTATTTTATACAGATTTTTTCATTTGACCTCCGCCATTCTTCAACATCCATTTCAATGGGGCTCTGCTCAGCTTTGCCACAACAATAGAACTTGTGGGTGGGTCTGCTGTGTTTACACATCTTTCCTTTCCTAGCTCTGTCATTGTCTGTTGCTGGAATCACTCCTTCAGTTACACAGCTGACCATCTCACACTACAGGGTTAATGAACTCCTGAAGCTGGTTGTTTGGTTGGTGTAGTGGGTAACACCTCGGCCTTCTATGCTGTAGACTGGGGTTCAATCCCCACCCGGATAAACACTCTACACTACATCAATAAGAGTCCTTGGGCAAGGCTCCTAACACTACCTTCGCCTACCTGTGTAAAAATGATCAAATTGTAAGTTGCTCTGGATAAGAGCGTCTACCAAATGCCGGAAATGTAGTAATAAGTCATAGAAATCAAGTGCTTGAAAGTATGGGAAGGCCTCTGATCACTCCTTTGATTAGCTTCCCCTCTCACTCTACTAGATTATCCACACAATCAATCAGTTTGCAACCTGGAAGATTCACTTCAGACGGTGGAAGTTTTTCGCAAAAGAGGCAAATCGGGCAAAAACTGTGTAGTGTAGGCCCAGCTTAAGCAGAGAAGCACCCACACCTGCTGTGTTGTCAATAATCACTATCGCTTTACTAGGCCCTTGGTAGAGTTATCTGTATGTTTTTGTATTTTAGGAGGAGTCTCGTTATTGAACCCACACATATATCTATGTATGTTTATTTGTTTACTTATTTATTTTCATACATTTGTTTTCATGAAGATATATTGTGATAAGTGTATACGTATGTAGGTGTACCTCTGCTTTTAAATGTACTCTACATCCGGGAGAGGAGGTGGGGAGGGAAAGGGGATGTTATGTGTTCTTATGTTATATATATAACACTCATACAACATATAAGTTAAAAGACAATAAAATAATTGTTCACAAAAAAAAATCACCATTGCTATTTTTATTACTCTGTTCAAGTTATTGTTAATATTGATTAGAAACATTTCAAATAATTTCAAACAATTTTTGAAAATATTAAGTCCTGAAATTATATATAAACTGTACATTCTGTAAAACTTGCCACATGGCCAAATAGACATCTACCATTCTTCTCAAAACATTCAGGGAATTTAGCTCCTTGAGATAGAGACTGTGAACCAGACATCATCATCCTGCGCATGCTAAATGGTCATTGTTCTTACGTGGGACTTTCCCTCATTTTCCCCTAAAAAAGTGGTGAAATTGAGGTTTTTTTGGTTGGAATGATGAGCTTCACCATCATCAGGAGATCTCAGATGGTTTCCAGGCATTTAGACTGGATGTCTTCAGTTTGAAGAAGCATGGTAGCATCAAGATGTAGAATCCTGCAAGCTTAGAATGGTCGATAATGACAAAATATGTATCACCAAAATTATCACTATACTTGGAGGCATCAGAACGTGCATGAGAACATTTTTCTGAAGTTTGCCAACAGGATGCACATAACAAAATGCACCGATATCAGAGAGTAATGTCATATTGTATTGAGGCTGTGAGAATCTAGGCTTATGATGATTTTTCTTGTAAAATTAAACTATTTAAAAAGAAAGAGGAGGGAAAGAAATTAGACTACTATAATAATAGACTCACCACTTTTACTTCTGTTGTCATCATACTTCAAATCTTCACCTTCACTCTTGCTTGGCTCTCTACACTTCCTGGGCCAGGGCCATGGAGGCCGCTGGAGGCGCTCACACTGAACCCATAATGAGAACACATGTCTGGGGACAACTTGTTAAACCTTTCTGGTTCTGGAAATTCTGCCATGGGTATGCCCCCTCTAAAAACTGCCTCCGAATTCCTAAAGTTTAGCTTTTATTTATTACTATCTGGACTACACACAATTACACAAGCAGAACAAGCTAGATAACAACATGTTATTCTTGGCTAATGGGAATATTTTTTCCTTGCCAGAGGAAATATTTATTTTTATGGCATGTAATGTGTTCTCTGTATATCAACATGCTTAATTTGAGTGGCTCAGGGGACTTTTCAGCCATGCTAACCATTCAACCATGAGCTCTATCTTCATGAGCCATTGGATTGCTTTAGAAATGTCATACTCAGTTTGTTCCCATCCACATCAAGACCAAAAGTTCTCATGGTTGCTCTTGGACATTCTCCTTATGAAATCATGTCAGGCTCTGCAAGACTAGAAGAGAAAGTTATGTCATGAAGGCATTACTGCTGCAGTTTCTACAGTTCATTGGAAACTCTTTTTATTTCACCTGTTTGCAGTTTACAACGATGCATTGACCTAATCTAGCATTGTTTTGTTCCTGAATCTGTCAGCCTATAAACTTGAGCAAACCATTTATGTTTTTATCTGATAGTGTGGATTCTATACACTATACTGACTCTCAGTGCGATAAAGCTCTTCATTCAAGGGTAACTATATTTACCTTTATATTTCTATGTTTGCCATAGTAATGCGCTTCAGCATATACAGTTGGAGCTTTCAGCTTGCTACCGTGATCTCACTGCATAAAATAAGCCTTCCTTTATGTATGTAGACATTGTGATTTTTCTAAATCTGCTCAATAAATGCTCATTATTTGTTTAATCAGAATAGTTAATTTAAAAGTTAAGTTAGAATAATGATTAGTGATGTAAATTTCCCTATTCATGCTGGTCCTTGTTCAAAATGTAGATCAAAAACCACAATTTATGGCTTTGTTAGATCAGGTTAGATATTTACATGTCACATAAAGACAGCAATGCTGATAAATCACATCAATGAAGGAGACAAGTTCATTGAAAGGAAGAAATAAACATATTTTTGCCTCAGCCTTAAAGGCTTGAAGGAAGAACCCTCATTTTCAGTGTTTTATTAATTTAGGGCTGTCAGATGATTAGAATATTATTTTCAATGAATCATTATGGCCTTATTTGCTCAGATTTGATCCTAAAGAAACATTATACATGTACATGAATATACACTACTCACAAAAAGTCTGGGATATCTGGTTTCGGGTGAAATGTATGAAAAACATAAAAAGTAGACGCTACAGTGATGTTATATAATGAAAGTAGGGGATTTCAGTAGAAGCATGCCATGGTGATTTCCTCATCTGAAACAATTTACTGAAACAAAAGCCAACAGCAGTGATGGGTAAACCCCAACAAAAAATCCAAATATTTCAATAACTCGTCATGTGCCCTTAAGCATCAGTTACAGCTTGACAACGACGTCTCATGCTGTTCACAAGTCGACTCGTTGTCTGCTGAGGCATGGCATCCCACTCTTCTTGAAGGGTGGCCCTCAGGTCATTGAGGTTCTGGAGTACAGAGTTACGAGCTTCTACGTGGTGACTCATCTGATCCCATAGGTTTTCTATGGGATTCAGGTCTGGAGAAAGTGCACGCCACTCCATTTGAGGTACTCCAGTCTCCAGCAGCCGTTCCCTAATGATGCGACCTCGATGAGCTGGAGCATTGTCGTCCATAAAGATGAAATGAGGCCTGTGTTGTTCATGCAGAGGCACAATGACTGGATTAATGATGTTATTCAGTACTATGGGCTCGTTACTGTACCATTCACAAAGTGTAGGGCAGTGCTGTATTGACTGGACACACCTGCCCGCTGTCACAATTGAGGGTGCTGAGCATCTCGTTGGTCCCACACGAGCATCTTGTCGGTCCCGCAAGAAGGCGAAGGACCTTCCCGCCTTGTGTCTGGACAACGAGCACTCAGGTAAGTGCCTTGGGTCAGCCCATCCGTCTTAAGCAACACTGCAGGGAGGAGCGACCTGCAGTGCAAGACGAGGCTAGACTGATGGAACATTCAGATAACCCTTACTGTTATAGTGGGCTTGTTCTCAAGCGCCATTGTGACCTGCCTTGACTGAGCCTTGGGAACAGCCGAGTGGGTCCTGTTTCTGTTTGTTCCTCCAGGTTGGAGCAGCTATCCCCAGCCTGAGTTCCTGATCCTGTGGCCGCACCCCGCGGCAAGCCTGATTTTTGCAGCCCCTTTGTTCACGCCCGTCCTCATCCTCGCCTGTGTCTGTTTCCCGTGGGCCTCCTGTTTCTCTCAAGTCTGCTTCTGTGTCTCCTGTTTCTGTTGCTTTGTGTTTGCCCTCCTCTGTCCCTGGTGTGGTCTTGTTCCCATCTGTTGTCTCTGTGCCCATTCCTGTTCCTGTTGTGGTTCCTGTTCCTGTGTCTCCTTTCGTTTCTGTCCCGGTGTCTGTCATGTGTCGGTTTCTGTGCTTGTGTCGGTTTTGGTTCCTGTTCCCCTGTCTTTTGCATGGTCTGTGGTCCGTTCATGTTTTCCTCATCCTGTTGTTTCTCTGGTCGTCTCTTGTTCGGTGTCGTTTTGTGGTGTGCCTCCTCATCCTCCCTCAGTCCTCGTCCTCCCACTGTCATGATTGGCCCCTCCCAGTCCTGTCCATGTGTTCATGTTTTGGTTTAGCCCATGTGCGTTTGTTTTGGTCCAGCCCCCTCGTTTCATGACTCCACCCCTGATTGTCTTCACCTGTTTCCCGCCTGGCCCTTGTTTACCATGTGTATTTAAGCCCTGTGTTTGCTGAATGTATTGGTCTTTGTACTGTTCTGCTTGTTTGCTTCTGGTTTGTCATGTCTGTCCCCCGATCGATCCATGTTGATCCATTTAGATGATGACCCTGGATTTGCCCATAATAAACATCGCTTATCTCCACATATGCGTCCGCCTCCTCGCTCCCCGTTACACCCGCACTGTAACACCACCACCACCACCTTCCCATTAAGCTCCTTGTTAGAGAACAGCAAGTACTGAAACATTGAACAGCTGGACATGTGCATTCAAAAGTTTGGAGATGGTCACATTAAGGTCAACTTAAAGGTTAGAGTGCATTTTAGGTTCATCCTGAAATTTCACCTGAAAGCCAAATATCCCAGACTTTTCATGAGTAGGGTAAATAGGGATATATGCATATTAATAGTGACCATGGCAATTACAGAGCTCGGGGTGTTCTAGAACAAGTGAAACATTATACACATGGAGTGATGTGAAGGGCTATGTGACATCATTCTTTTTATGAAGTACCACTGGAAAGGAACAGCCTTGAACTCAGATTTCATTACTGAGTCCTCAGATGGTTTCACAGCATAAGACGTTGTTGTGGCTGTTACAATAGGCTGCTATCATCTGAACCTGACACTGATCATCAAAACCATGGGCTGTGCTCTGTAATGCATGTCTTAATCACTTGAGGGTGATAACACCACTGTGGTTCTTTCCATGTATACTTTTGGCATCTTGTTTCAAAAATACTTCATCACATCAGTAGCAGCCACACTAACAGTCCCACCCTCTGTCACTGGCATTTTTTAGCAAAGTTCCTTCTGTGCAGAACATGACTTGGAAGAACTGAGTATACAACAGTAATCCTTACCTTAGGCCAGCATTACCTAATCTTTGGCATGAAGAAGCCAACTTACTGTTCTTTATTTTTTCTTAGTGTAATTTGGTCAGACATTTACAATGACACTCCTCCTGCAACTTTTGAGCTAGAACCACCAAACTTTGCACAATCATAGACTGTGTACTCACTTGTTCTCTATTAACAGACTCAACTCATGATATGTGTAAGTCTTTGTTCAAGCACATTTATTACATAGAACTGAATATCATTTCACTTATGTAATATACAATGCTTATCTCTAATAACCATCGCCATGGTTAGTAGACATTCTGTAGCCAAATGTTACTTATGTCACTATCATACAAGTATGCTACTAACACCTGGGATTCCATAACAATAGCCTAGAAACACCTTAGTGTCCTCCTGGGATTTCAAAGCATTTGCCTAGCAACACCTTGACAATCACCTGGGATAACATAGCAATGGCCAAGCATGCTTTAGCAACCACCTGGGATAACATTGCAACAGATTGTTCATTTCAATTCAATTCACCACAGCAAAACCTTAGCAACCACCTTGGACAGCATGACAACGCAACAGAAAAATCTTACCAATCATCCAAGAACCACCAAACAACACCTTACCAACAAGCTGGATTACCATAGCAACCTCATAGCAACATCATAGCAATTACTATATAAACCCAAATAAGTTATCAAAAAAGTTATCAAAATTTGAAGCACTGTTTTTTTGTCCAGTCAACTTAAAGTTTGTTCGCAAACTTTCTTTTCTAGTTCAGCTATAACTACAGCTATTATTATGACAGTTAAATATGGCTTTATGGGTTCATTTTGGACCCAGACGTGGATATATTGTGTTAAGAAATGAACAGAACTGTCAAACAAATTGTATGACAATACAAAATTTGCTAACACTTCACTCACATTTGGCAGGAACGATAGTCCCATTTAACTCAACTGTTCAATTTTTTTCTTGGAATAACTGATTACTAAAATGGTTGTCAAATGCTCTAGGTATTTATATTACTACTAATAATAATACTAATTCATAAATGGCTACTATTCATGTTATTATTACTTACATTAGTTGTGGATTCGTTGTGAAACATAAATTGCTTAAATGAGTGTATACTGAAAGTAATTAAAAATGTATTTAATTCACACTTTTAAACTGACCTTGGTAACACCAGCAAATTCTAGAAGCAAACATCACACCAACTGTAAAAAAACGTTTAAGATGAAAAATACTACTGCTTCTACAAGATAATGATCCTAAACACACCTCAAAAATCCACAACAGAGTAATCAATAAGCACAAGCTGAAGGTTTATCATGGCTCTCACAGTCCCTGAACTAAAGATCATCAAAAATCTGGCATTTACAGGCTGATATTTTGAAACTGTAAAAGATGGAAATAAAAAAGCTTTCTTGCTTAAAATATGTTCTTAAAAAAATTCATTTTTAACTTAATGCCTTCTGGAAATTAAGTCATCTTATAGTAACTTAGGTATTCACAGTAACATAAATTTGTCCAGGGGTGCCCAAATGTTTGCATGCCACTGTACTTCTAACCAACAAGCCTTTTCTTCTAATGGCAAATCATGAATAAAAGACAGATGCAAGTATTAGGATGCTAAAAATAACGTCTTATTAAACAACTGAAACACAAACCTGATGCTCATGCTGTACAGCACAATCTACTGCATGCTTTGAGAATGTGCTTAGCTGCTTGTATATTCAAGTCCATTAAAACATTAAATTGATTTTCTGACTGGGCTTCTGCATGTTCCTGACATTCACACTGACTTTGATGTTCAAAATAGTTTCAATATCAGCTTCCTATTCCTTATTAACATCACACATGCAGATTTCTTATCTTTCTGACACAGACCAGTGTAGCTATTAGACCGAGGACTGGAAGAGAGATAAACTTTAGGCCTTTAGAATGGACATTTTAACATCAATGGAGCTCAACACTGCAGTTGTTAGTCAAAAACCAGACATCAGACAACCCCTTTTAGACACATGAAGGTGTTCCACAAACACACACAGAAGTACTTTTAGATGTAGAGGCTTTTTTCTACATTTAATGAAGTAAATAAGGCTGCTGGACCAATTAAACTAACTGGCTGGCTATTGCTAACAAATTAGGCTTTAGTCTTTTAAATCCAGAGAGCTACAGTACTGTACAAAATCTTAGGCAGCCAAGACACATTTTTTCAAAATCTATTTGTGTAGTTTGTGTTTATTTGCTGAAAAAAGTGTTAATATGTGAATAAGCAAAATTGATATATTATAATAATAATAAATAGTGATTTTCTGGATGTTGGTGTGGTTGTTTATCCATTTTCAAACCTCTCCTCGAGGAGGCCAGTATCATGTAATTAAAAAGCAACTTCTGGTTTGACCAATCAGTGCTTCAGTAAATTGTGCTCATGATGTAATTGATGATATTAACAAGTCTCTGTATACTGAATACAGACTGCATTTCTCCAGAAGTCTGTACACAGACACAAAGAGACCAGACCATAGCCATAGTTGTTTATAAACTACACAAAAAATATATATATTTGGGTGAAATTTACCAACCAAAACTAAAAAAAACTAAACACAAACTAAATATATTGTTAGAAAGCATTAAGTCCTGATTTGTTGGGAGCCGGTTATCAAGGAGGTCTTCAGTGCCACTGCACCCCTTAAAATCTACTTCTGTTGTGGTTAATGATCTTAATCTTAATCTTAAACGTTTGAAGCCTATACTTGTACAGGAAAATATAAAAGTTATTACACCTGCTTGGCTTCAGTATACAATGGTATCAAGTTTGGACCAATTCATTCATAACCAGGCAGAATTCTTCACACATACAGAGGCCGCTGAGTATAGGAATCCTCAATTATGATGGATACAGCAATATATCATCAGCCTGAAACATGATGAAAGTAAGATATTGACATGATATATGATTAAAAATGCCCTTGATCGTGGTCAGGGAGAATCACTAGGGGAACTTTCAGCATATCATAAATACACATTTCACTCCAACAGATCAACTGGCCAATAAGCACTGGCCATTTTCCCTTGAAATGTTCAGGGAATTTAGCTTCAAGAGACACAAAGAAAGAGGTAATAAATGATAAATAGGAATTGATCCAGAGGCTGTGCTTCTCTCGGGATGGGGCGAAGCCTTTGCTTTCTCTGCCAAGCGCTGTTGCCGAAAGGACTTGAGATGAATCAGGTGAGATGAAGATTTACACACAGTCTTGTATAACAGCTGGACAAGAAAGTGACTGAGTAATAGAGGGCAGTCCATCACCCTACAGGACCCAATGAATAGTGTAAAATAAAATGCACAGTTGTGTGCAAAGGCTCCGTCAGCCCTGATTAAAAGTTGATTTTTTAAGAGAAAATACGTTCATACATCCAATACTAAGAACACACATTCAAATCCACACTTACTGATTATTTGCTGAATTTACCATATTGGGGAAAGAGAAAGATAAAATCTTGTCTGTGCAGTGTGTTATGTAACATTTTTTATTTCATGTTTTATTTTTTTTTTCAATTTGTTAAACTCAGCAAATAAATAGAAATTGTGCATTAAACAGCTGTATTAAACATATACAGCATACCATATTTAGATTTATTCCCTGTGGAGAATGTATTTAATATTTTCACACCGAAAATCTGTCACGCCATCAGACGGACTCGGATGCTATCTCGGACTACATCTCCCAGGCGACATTTACATTTATAGCATTTGGCTGACGCTCTTATCCAGAGCGACTTACAATTTGATCATTTTACACAGGTAGGCCAAGGTGGTGTTAGGAGTCTTGCCCAAGGACCCTTATTGGTATAGTGTAGGGTGCTTGCCCTGGTCGGGGATTGAACCCCAGTCTACAGTGTAGAAGGCTAAGGTGTTAACTACTACCTAACCGACCACCACAGATGATCAGATGCAACTGTACAGGTTGACCTACTTTGGCACTATTTAAGACTGGTCCAAAACAGGGTTCAGTGCGAGGTATTGCTTCTCCACCACAAGAACGTACTGAGCAATTTCTAAATATCCTATGACCACATGTTATGACCATTGATCCCGTTCCTACCGACTTCGTCTTTTGGTTTCACCCTTTTTGTACTTTAGCTTGCAGTTTTTGGCTTTTTTGTGTTTTGACTTGGAACTGGTTTTGTGGATTTCGAATTCTGTCTATCCCTGGTATATTGTTAGCTTCATCTGCTTCATCATCTTCGTCTCTCCCCTGTCATACATTACAAAATCAACAAAACATGTGACTTGGCTAAGGGTGTTCAGATGTTTATGTATGATTGTACGTTAAAAAAATAATATATATGCAATTTAAAAATGGTATTGTAATTTAGTGCTGGCCTCTACTAAAAGCACAACAATGTACAATATATAATATGTGTTATATATATATATATATATATATATATATATATATATGTGTGTGTGTGTGTGTGTGTGTGTGTGTGTGTATATGTGTATATCTGTACACAATATATAATATATATAATATACACTGGTTGCTGCATTTTTTGCTGAATTTATAACAAATTAACATATTTATAGATCTGGTCAAATGAAAAGTCAACTTTTCATAGCATAATGTACAGTAAATGTACTGTATTATTTCAAAAGTTATTGTTAAAATTCAGGAGGTTACTACATTTTAACTGTAGCATATCAATGTAAGAGAACAGCAACTAAATAACTGTAATCCTTTGGCCCACGTAACTGCAATATCAATACAATTTTTATTTTATTGTTATTTCCTGTTAATATCACAATAAATTACTGTAAAAGTAATGCAATTAGTAACTAGTAATTTACTTTTTTCAGTGCTGCAGTGTTTTTTACAGTGTTCCTATAGAACTACATTGAAGCATTTAAACATACGACCTTTGATCAAAAGTCTTTAAGCTTATGGAAACCATTTGTTTAGTCAGGTGGGTCTGAGCTTAAACTGGTGCTGTAAGTGTGTGTGGGTTTCCAGACCACAGCTGGATGCTGCACATCGTTGGCTGGGAGGAGTGTGTTACAGTAAAGAGCTGTTCAGAGCCAACACACATGCAGTGAAGCAAATCAGCAATAAAACACTGTGCTTGTATCACACAGCTGCTGGAGGGAGATGAATATGCTAACTCAGGGATAGCACAGAGTTCCCAGAGTTCATCATTGCCTATAGGAAAATGGAACGTGTTGCAATATTCCAAAATGTAAATATTTAAGAAAAATACTCGCAACAAGAGTTTAATTCCAAAATGATGTACATCCATTCGTAACAGTTTTGGATACAATATGTTTTAAAAAAAGAGTAACATGTTGGAAAACACATTTTTATATCTGTAATAAAACTGATTCATATTTATAGCATTAATATAACATTTCTTGCCCACTCCCAATAATGTATATCATGAAAAAAAGAGAAAGAGGTTAGGGAACCAACCCTGTGACTGGAAGGTTGCCGGTTCGATCCCCTTGGCTGACAGTCCATGACTGAAATGCCCTTGACTAAGGCACCTAACCCCCAATTGCTCCCCGGGCGCCGTGGATAGGGCTGCCCACTGCTCCAGGCAAGTGTGCTGACTGCTCCCTAATGTGTGTGTTCACTAGTGTGCATGTATGTGGGTGTTTCACTGCATGGATGGGTTAAATGCAGAGGTCTAATGTCACAGTGTGCAAACACAGTGACAAATTAGTTGTTAATTCTAATTCTATGGCCATAGCTTCAAATAATGTATTGTGTGATACATTGTTGCTGTCCTGTAAAAATATTTAGTTATTTTTTATACCACATATTTCAAAATGCAAGCTACCCTTTACGTTATGTGAGCATTTCATGATGAATGGACAATGAACATGGTGCAAAATGTGCTTAATCTCATTACATTAATGTTCATTAAAGGGTAGAACATTTTTGATTCTCTCTTAAAGTCACCATTTTAGAGATGCAATATTATATTGGATGTATGTATTCATACAGTACACCACAGAGACACTTTCCAGCCACTTTATTAGGTACACCTGTTCAGTGGCTTGTTAACAGAAATAGCTAATCAGCCAATCACATGGCCGCAACTCAATGCATTTAGGCATGTAGAGGTGGTCAAGACAACTTGCCTAAGTGCAGACCGAGCATCAGAATGGGGAAGAAATGTGATTTAAGTGGTTTTGAACGTGGCGTGGTTGTTGGTGCCAGGCAGGCTGATTTGAATATTTCAGAAACTGCTGATCTACTGGGATTTTCACGCGCAACCATCTCTAGGGTTTACAGAGAATGGTCAGAAAAAGAGAAAATATCCAGTAAGCGGCAGTATATATGTATATATATAAAATTATTAATTCATATTCTATCAAATGAAAAACGTCCCTGACTTTTCGACCTCACTGTGTATGTCACTGAGTTTTGCTGTGGGTGGACGCTCTCTGAGTTTCCTCTTTTTCAGCACATCTAACTCAGCTCATTAAAGGTTTTAATGAGCTGACGAGTTGGGTTAGGTTTGTTAGAGCAGGAAATCGTTAAAATGTACACTGATCTGCCCTTCAGGGTGGAAAGTCAAATATTAAATGGCTTTCTTAAATCTATCAGAAGGCTCTAGAGCTTTTTGGTTTTTGGCATGTGCTACTGTCTGCAGCTAAAGAGCAGTGTTACAGGCCAGAGCGGTGTGGCCCTCACACAGCAAACTACAGTAAAAGCATTAGAAAGTTCAGAGTTAGTTATTCTGATTTGCTATTTAAGTGACAATTATATAATTATGTAATTAATTACATAGACACATCCTGAATTACATTTCAATCTGGTTCAAATTCAGAAGCAGCTTCTTTACAAAAGCAAGACTGTACACACAGCAATAACCTTTCATCAAATTCAAGCCATAATACAACATCTCTTCTTCTACTTACAATCACAAATGTAACATGCAGTGAAAGTTTAAAATCTGCACCTTTAACCGTATTTCTCTGCAGGTTTTTATGAGCTATGAGTACAAAATAATTAAAAGGATAATGACAGATGGTTCCACTTTATATTAAGTGCCTCTAATAAATGTGTAGTTACACATGAATAACATACACATCACTTTAACTACATATGATTTGGTAATGTTAATTTGGTAATGGATTATAGCCTATGTAATTACACATTTGCTTTGAGGGTAATGCAACACATTTTATTAATAAAAGCTAAATATTAATATAAGGGATTGTCTGCTGATCTGTCACACATACAGACTGGTTTAAAGCTGAAACTGGTTACAGTGTCTCAGCACTGGAAAAATAAACACTAGCTAAATGTTAGGAAAGCTAAAGGTAAGTTATTACGTATTTCCTTTTGCTGCTGGAAAGTTCTGAAAAAAAAAACAAAATACACTGCTGATCCAGTCTGATTACATATGTAATGCATTACATATGTAATGATTACATATGAATTACATTTATGTTATTACCATTTGAATTACCCCTTGAAAGAGGAAGAGAGAATAGACTGTTGCAACTATTAAGATACACTTATGTAATTACATAAGGTTTATGTCAGCAATCATCTGTAACAGCAACCAAACCATATAAGTAGTTACATTGTTGCTCCATATGTTGTGCACATGTAACTACACAGTTATTAGAGACACTTAGTATAAAGTGGGACCCAATAGATCAAACCATTTTGGTGTTTTTTTCAAAAAAGGTCCTTTGTAGAGCAATATTCAACACATTCTCCTTCCCTTTCATCATACTAATATATACTATGTATAGTATATATTACAAGTGTATACTATATAGAACTCATTGTTCTAAATAGAACCTTTCCTTATCCTAAAAAAAAAAAACATCGAAGAAGCATATTTTTAAGACAGAAATACAGTTTTAAGTAGAAATGCAGTGCTGTGGTGTTCACACATGGGCTGAGTATGAAGACTGAAACCTTCAGGACATTTTCTCTCTGTCTTTCCCCTCCATAAAGAAGTGTAATCAATACTAGGTTTTCTCTATTTTGTGTAATGCAGTGTCCTATTTCCTGCCCTGTTCCAAAACCAGTCACAGGTACATCCCTCATGTTCAAAGATTTTAATGTTGAATATGCTCTGGTGCCTGAATACAGCCTAACAGTCTAAACATGGACAAGTAGACACAATTTGCTCTAATTTGACTTTTTTCGCTGTTCAATGTGTTTCTCAATATAGTATTGTATCAAAGTATAAAGTATAAATCAAATTAATTAAGAATGTATTTCATTTATTTCCTTTTACAATGAAACTGCCTTGTCCACCAGTACCCAAGTGACCTTATCTCCTAGTATGAACCATCACACCTACTAAGATCACAAGGTGCTGGGTCACTTTAAGTCCTGAGAAGTAATAATGACAGCAGAGGGTAGAGCCTTTTCATACAAAATCCTCCAGCTTCTGGTCAGTATTCCTGACTGAGATACAGGCTTCATTTTTAAGTCTAGGCTAAAAAGATGCTTGTTTAGCTCTAATGCACTCTCCCAGGTTTGTTAACTGGGGAGCAGAATGGTGCTGACATCTCAGGGAGCCCTCATGTCTTTGTAACCTTTAAGCTCTCCCTTTTAAGTTATGTTATAATAGCTAGACCTGCCGGAGTCACTGCTAGCACTGTTTTAATACCTTGTTTTATGTCCAGTCACCTCAAAAAGAACTAACTGTCTTTGTTGACTGTGTTTTTCTGCTATGTTGAAAATTTTCCCTCCTGTCCCATCATAATGCATACCTGTCACTCAGAGCCACATGGCGAGTAGTTAAATTCCAAACGTTTGAAGTAAATGTGTACCAAGTCTCAAAATCAGGGTGTAACATTAAGAATTGTCACTACTGAAGCCAATATTTCCTGCAGTTAAGTAAGCCTTTCTTGTGTTTTAATTAAAAACGTTATGATTTAATGTGTGTAAAGTTATTCAAAGTTAAGTTTATATGGCATGTACTAGCCAGTGCGTTTTAGTTATACTTAAAATTCACTAAAACTGTCACTTCTAAAACAAGATATTAAATATACACTATATATACATTTCCAAAAGTATTCTGTCATCTGCCTTCACACGCATATGAACTTGAGTGACAACCCATTCTTAATTGATAGGGTTTAACATGATGTTGGCCCACCTTTTCCAGCTATAGAAGTATTACTACTACATAGTACTATATAGTTCTACTCTTCTGGGAAGGCTTTCCACAAGGGTTATGACTGTGTTTATGGGAATTTTTGACCATTCTTCCAGAAGCGCATTTGTGAGGTCAGACACTGACATTAGACGAGAAGGCCTGGCTCACAGTCTCCGCTCTGCGGAGACAGTCTGACAGACCCTGCTCTGTCATTTTACGTGGCTGACCACTTCGTGGCTGAGTTGCTGTTGTTCCCAATCGCTTCCACTTTGTTATAATATCACTGACAGTTGACTGTGGAATATTTAGTAGTGAGGAAATTTCACGACTGGACTTGTTGCACAGGTGGCCACGCTGGAATTCACTGAGCTCCTGAGAGCGACCCATTCTTTCACTAATGTTTGTAGAAGCAGTCTGCAAAGGGGGTTGGTTTTATACACCTGTGACCATGGAAGTGATTGGAACACCTGGATTCAATGATTTGGATGGATGAGTGAATATATATATATATATATATATATATATATATATATATATATATACACACACACACACCACCACAGCTGAAACATAAACATGTAGTTATGTAGTCATGTAGTCACTTCATATGAAGTTAGTTAGCCAGACAGCTAGCTACTGTTACTGAGGTAAACAAAGGTTAAGCAAAACTAAAGCATGATAAACTGTACTCAAGTACTGTTTTCAGTGTAGATAAATATATTTTCATTATGCCAGCTATAGTTAACTATGCTGCCTGACACTGCATACAACAATAAAAACAGATGGGCAAACCAGAAGATTGACACCTCTGGGGTTGTCTAAAAGTTAGGACAGAATTTGGGAAACTTTGTCTCATTAGGATGTTTCTGTGATACTGTTTTCTTATCTAGAGTTATTAGATAAGATAATAAACTTAAGAACTGTTGTTCTGTAATAGCTTTTGCCCTAAATTGAGTCCTAACTGAAGTTCTCATGATGATTAAGCAGATAAGATTAGATTTCCTTTATGACAGGTTAAGTTTAGGGTTGGGTTAGGCGAGGGCATGGTAGGATTTAGCTGGTGTGTGTACAGAGAGCACATGTTGCAGAACTGAAGCAGTCTTGGAGGAGGCTATTAGTGTTAGATTACACTCAGCCTTTAAGCAAGCACGCACACTGCTTTGAAACTTGAGTTGTTTCTACATGCTCCATCAGCAAATACTCTGAGCTTCGTCACTCTGAAATGTTTGTTTTGGTTCTCAAACTTCCTCCTTTTTTGTTTCTCGGTAAAGTGAGAAATAATTGAGGTAACTGGTGGAACAAATGATGGATGGTGCTGCTGAAACATGTGAGCAAGCTTTCAGCACTACAAGACTAATCCATCTCTTTATTCCCCACACAGAATGTGGATTTACTGAAGGAAAAGTAACACTTTACGCGAACCCTAATATATAACACAACTGTTACTGCTGCATAACTACTATATTACTACATAACCATGCCATAAGCATATCATGGCAGATGTCATATGCTGTCATGAGTATCAGTTATGGCAGATTTTGCAGATTTTCATCACATTTTTATAACAAGATGTGTCAGTGTTATGTAGCAAGGTTCAAGTAAAATATTATCGAAAGAAAGTCTATCAAAGTAAGTGACTAATGTTTAGGTGCAGGTGTGTACTCAAGTGACTGTCACCTTCCAAGGTGTCACGGATTTATTTACACTCCCTCACAAAGGTAAAGGTGATGTAGCGTGTGCGTGAGCCATGTGTGTAGCAATAGCAGCATGTAGGGTGGATCTGTTTGACTTTCTACAGTGTTGTAAAGGCAAAGGTGTTTCTTAATGTGGGTAGTTGGATTTCTAAACCAATCCACACCTCATGAAGGTTGAGTGCAGTGGTGTGATACAAACCAGCCTGTCTTTAGCCCATGGACGTAAGTTAGCATGGCAGAAAAGTCCCTCAGAAACGACAACTAAGCATGTAGATGCCCAGATATATATGTCCCCAGATGTACTGTATATTCTCATTAAAAGACCACATCTGGCCCCACCAAATTAGAATCTAATTCTTTGAAGGAGTTAAGTCTAACCTGCTTTGAAGGACTGGGTTATGATTTGCTTAGATGAATGGGAGTCTAGTCTGCTTTGGTGGACTGGTGTCTTGTCAGGTGTTATATAATAGAGTCTGAAATACTACAGTCTGATCAGTTTTGATGGACTGGAGTCTGGCATGCACTGATGGACCAGAGTTGAGGCTGCTCTGCATTAATGGTCTAAAATCTGTCCTGCTTTATTGGGCAGGAGGCCAGGTCTGTTGTTATGGTCTAGCATCTGACCTGTTCTGAAGGACTGAAGAACAGTGTTTTCTAACCATGTTACTAGAGACACACTTGCGTGCATATTGAAGTTGAAGTGGGTGTCTTAAAACAGGGAAAGCACAAACATGTGCACAGTCTCAGAAGAGAAAGTTACTCTACTGTTACTGAGGTGGAACCCCTCTTGTCAGCAGAGTGGTACTCTCAAGGATATATTTTCAGTGCCTTTAGTTAAGGAACATAATTGTACCATAATCCATTAGTTATATTTTTAGACTATTGACTCCAAACACACATTTTCGTCTCAAACCTTTTCATTTTGTTATTAAAAATAGGCTATGAAAAGGTACAATTAAAGTTTTTCACAGTGAAAAGTACAAAAGTGCAAAGTTGGACTTAAAACCACTTTGAGGTTACATTTTCATTGCTTGTACCATGATAAACAAAAATGCAAAGTGCAGGCCTCGACTGCTTTGATGTACTAGTGTATACTTTGCTCTAGTGGTTTAGAGTTTGACCATTTTAATGGACTAGAGCCTGGTCTGCTTTGATCACTGGAGTCTGGTCTCCCTTGAAAGACTAAAGTCCGGTTTGCTTATATGGTTTAGAGTATGTCCTGCTTTAATGAACAATAGCCTAGTCTGCCCTGATGGACTAAAGTCTAACCTGCTGTAATAATCAAGAACATCTGAAGATTAGTTGGAGCAGGTGTGGCAGACTGTCGCTGGAACAAAAATCTGCTTGAAGACAGATTTCTAGGACCAGTGTTAGTGACCACTGGTCAAGCGTCTGTCCTGTTTTGATAGACTAGTGTAGTGTTTCCCTTGGTACCCTACATGATTTAATGTTTTCCCTGCTTCCAGCACACTTGATTCAACTTTTTAGGTCATTGCAAACCCCTTACTGAGTTGAAGTGGGTATGCTAATACAGAGAAAGCACTAACACATGCAGGGCTTGGTCTTCTTTGATGGACTGAAGTCTAGTCTGCTATAATGGACTAAAGTCCAGTCTTCTCAGATGGACTGGCATCTGTTCTGCTTTGTTGTATTAAGGTCCAGTTTGCTTTAATTTACTGGGGTCTGATTTGCTTTAAAGAGTTTGAGGCTGCTCTGCTATAATAGAGTCTAGTCTGTTCTAATGTACTGGAGTCTCCTCCTGTCTGATGTGAGTCTGGTCTGATGGACTAGAAACTGGTCTGCATTTATGAACTGGAATCTGGTCTGTTTTGATGAGCTAGACACCAACTTTGTCCAACTAGAACACAGTCTACTTTGTCCATTTATGTTCTTGTTTACTGTTAACATTAGCATTACATGAGAAATGTGACCACCTGCAAAGTTTCACAGGTAGCACTTTGATGGAAATTGGACACAAATATTTAACCAGGGTACTTACAGTTCTGTAGTCAACATTAGTAACCATGCGTTCCAAAGCGTATCATCCAGTGCAAAAGATTGGCCTGCTATGACTAATTACATGTTGAACTGCTTTGTCCAACGAGAGTCTGGTCTGCTTTGTCAACCTACAGCAAGGATGTCCAAAGTCTAGCCCCATGGGCAAATGTGGCCCATGGACACATCTTAATTGGCCGGTGTTTCAGAAAATGTTACAAGTGGCCTGCCAGCCAGTATGTTGCATTTTTTCCTTTCACCTGATGGTGGCAGCAGTACTGCAAAATTGTCCAGCTAGAGTCTGTTGGTCACTGGTAACGAAGTTAGCTGCTCAAGTTCAAGAGCTTTTCTTTTCTGACTAGACCTACAGCTAGTTTTCTAAATGACATTTAGCCAAGACCACAGCTGTAAAGATAGGACACGTAGTAGCACATCAAGGTCTATGTGCTGATATTTTGAAAACTTAATATTTTGACTAATTTGTGAATAATATTTGTCCCTCAAGTATTTTGACATGGTAAGATCTGGCCCTCTTTAAACAAGTGTGGACATTTCTGACCTACAGGTTTCTGTCTTTTCATCTGTCTGGACTAGGTTAATCTGGTCTGCATTAATGGAAAAGAGTTTGGTCTCCCCTGCAATACAAGAGTCAGGCCTGTATTGATGGACAAAAGTCTGATCTGTTTTTATGGACTAGAGTCTTATCTGCTTTAATGGACTAGAATCTGGGCCACTTTGACAACTAAAATTTGGCTTAAACATTTGACAACTAGAGTGTGGCTTAAAATCATTCCTCATTGCCACCTGTTCAGTCACATCCCTCAGTTGCTACAGTGCTGCTTTTTACACCACATTATTTTATAATGTTTTTGTGGTTTGCATAGAGTGTACGTGTGTGCAAGAGTATGCGTGAGCTGCAGCAGCTGTCTGTGGAGGCTGATCTAGACACTTTGTGCCTTTTTGACAACAAGAGCCATTTAGTCTCTGCTGTGAGACTTGGCCAAGCGGCATGTGAGCTCGATACAGAGACTCTGTGTCTGACCATCAGGGCAAAACGAGCCAGGCCACACGTACCCCTCAGAGCAAGACTCACCAGTCAGATACAGCTACATCATGTGAAAGCTGGTGTAGAGGAAGTAGAGATGAGGGAACTGGATATGTCCAAATGGAGGAGACAAGCACAAAGTTATTTACAGTACAATCTTTGTATATTCATTTAACTATTTTATTTAAAATATACCATCATCGTTCTTTTTTGTGGCATGTGACTGCTTATTTCTGTAGCAATGCTAGGACATATGATACCTGCTGTATCATAACTTCATCATTAAATTCTTACAAAATTTGCTCACTTTGTGCCAACCTTTGTAGCTAAAATGGTCACCAATGAGGCTGCCAAGTCAATTATGTCATGAAAATGTGAATTTTAATTGCTTGTGTAATGATGATATTACAGGCAACTGGATGTTGCTATAAATGCATTCAAAACAGAACATGTAATGTATGACAGCAAAGCATAACAGAAATAAAGCATTTGTAATGGTAAAAAGCAATGCTGTCATCACTGCCTTTGTGTTAGTCCTTACTGGAGTAAAACTGCCTTATTTTCTTGAAATATAAATTTGTACATATATGGTATGATATACGACATGTTTCCTCAGGTGAAAAGCAACATTTTTCAAGTGACTGACCTCACAAATGTTGCAAAGACAAAAGAAGTGACCCAGAAAGCCCTAGAGAGGTCTACCTCCATCAGAAAGTGATGTTGTCCCTGATTGCTCAGACACTCACCATGATGGGTCCATTACCTGAAGTCAAACAGCGCAATCCAAAGTTAAACTATTCTAAAAAGAAAGTTTGCTGCATAAGCAGTCAACCCTGCTTCATTAGCCAGGACCTTGTTCCTACCTTACTAGTATAGATACTGGTCTAAATACAGCTAGATATCATAAGGTTCCAGTTTCTTTGGTACTTCTACCTTGTACCTTTTGAAACACCACAGTCATTCCTGAGCCATAACATCCAGCCAAGAGAGGCTCTTTGATCAGAAACCAATGATGAAGGGCTACAAGATGACTATGTTTTTCGGTGGATGCCCATCAAGATGGTACTACAAGGGAGGGTTTTCTGACAAAATGGCCAGTGAGTAGACACTCCAGCAACACTTATGTGTCTGATCCAATGTGTCCAAATTCATGCCACTACCATGTCAGTGTCACTACCATGTCAGGATACCAAAAATGGTCCATTACCCAAGCAATATCTCATTAGCAATGGTCTCTTTCCATTTAAAGACAGTGTAGGAGGGAGCTGATACATTGTGCAAGAACAGTTGAGCTATGGTCAGCTACAAATCTACACAAACCTTTAAGGTTGGTGTACCTAACAAACTTGACATTTCCATTTCATCAGTGTGGAAAACATAAGTTGAGTTAAATTGTTCCCACATTCATGCTACTTTGAAAGAAATTGTAATTTAACCCTTGAGCTTTTGGATGGATTCCCAAAAAAGCTGTCTAATGCACTTGCTCAGGGAAACAGTAGGGGGCAGTGTTATCACAGGCAGATGGTCAGTGCTCCAGGGTGGAGGATTGAGGTCAGTGGCTTTGCTGATGTATGTCAGTGAGGATCACTTCGTTGCAACACCCTTACCACAGCTACACCCCAAACTCCATACTGTTCGTGTCTGGGGAAAGAGCAGACCAGCATCACCAACATCGAGCAATTCCTGCGGTAACAAAACACACACTCGCTGCCCAGCCGACGCCTGTAATTTGTCTCGAAACAGAACCGTCCCTATTAAGACAGCAGACATATTCATGTTTTAATCATACGCCTGACACATCCTTCACCGCCAGGGCAAAAATACTAGGCCATGACACCAGTTGCACGTTGTAATGAGGCATCCTAACAAATTGTGGTTAAAAAGCTTTGTGTGGTACAACTGGTTCTTGCATGGGTTTTGGCCAGTGTTTTGTGAAGTTAGGCATGATATGGCACATTTTTTGTTTTTTCCCTTATTTAGCACACCTGAATCAAGATGGCAAAAAAAATCAATGTGCTGAGTCAGGTAATAATAAAATAATAACACATTTTTTAAAATGCTCTGCTTAGGACATCAAGAAGACAACCCTACAGCCTATAGACAGTTACAGCAAGTAGAACCCAGATGGGACCAGTAAATAAACAGATTTATTCCATTAATTGTATTCAATTAATTGTCTCTTTTACTTGGCTGACAGGAAATATATCACTTATGTCCCAATGGAGTATTTTAACCTAAAACTAAATTGTGATGTTATCTGTCATGTTTCTCATTAACTTCCTCGTAGCTCTCTGCCTTCCTTTAGCATGCACCATATAATTAAAATAAATAAGTAATAAAACAGCCTGGCCCCTAAAAAAATCCACCCAAAGCAGTTTTCGAGCAATTAACCCGAAAAATCTCATTCTAATGTGGTGCCACTGTAGTAAAACAGACATAGTGATGGTTACACTTTCAATTTTGGCCAAAGTGTCTTTTTAACTCTCTAAAATCTAAAGATTTTTCTGTAGAGAATACACAAAACTGTGGGACTGAGAATCACATATTCCCAATTTCAGCACACTTAAGCCAGCTCATCATCACACCATTCATGCTGGAGCATTAATGTTGGGAGGTGAGAGTAGTTGATGTTGTGTAGGGCAGTGGCTCCTCAGGAACCACTGATTTACAGTTTTGGGGGCTGGCCAGCTCTGGGGGTTGGAGGATGGTGATTCCGTAGACAGGAAGCAGCTGTCCTGCAGGGAGATGGACTCCACACAGGGATTCTTCACAAATCTGCTTCTAACCTCTAGGGCCCATGCACTTTGGCATTTTTGATGACAGTGAGAATTGTGAGGCAATTGCAGGGCAAAAGATTGAAAACAAGATGTTTTTATATTCACGAATGTTCCAAGATTGCACTCATTATAGAAATGATCTCTTATAAGAGCATCTAATTAGCACTCCCTAAATGCTTTCATAGAAGCAGAATTAGCCATCTATGGAGGAGGTCTGTCTCAGAAAACCTCCTTAACCCTACTGAACTAAATGTCTTGCTGGTGATCTACACTTACCAGCCACTTTATTAGGTACGTTATTAGGTATGTTCAGTGGCTTGTTAACACAAATAGTTAATCAGCCAATCACATGGCCACAACTCAATGCATTTAGGCATGTAGAGGTGGTCAAGACAACTTGCTGAAGTGCAGACCGAGCATCAGAACGGGGAAGAAAGGTGATTTAAGTGACTTTGAACGTGGCATGGTTGTTGGTGCTAGACGGGCTGGTCTAAGTATTTCAGAAACTGCTGATTTACTGGTATTTTCACGCACAACCATCTCTAGGATTTACAGAGAATGGTCCAAAAAAGAGAAAATATCCAGTGAGCAGCAGGTGTGGACGAAAATGTCTTGTTGATGTGAGAGGTCAGAGGAGAATGGGCAGACTGGTTCAAGATGATAGAAAGGCAAGAGTAACTCAAATAAACAACCAAAATCTCTGAGGAATGTTTCCAACACCTTGTTAAAAGTTTGCCATGAAGAATTAAGGCAGTTCTGAAGGCAAAAAGGGGTCCAAACTTTTACTAGCACCTAATAAAGTGGCCAGTGAGTTTATTCTGAGCATTTGGTGATGCCCCCTTAACCTGTTTAAATCTGTGGTCATAGGAGTTAAGATGAATGCATGTCAACATTGGCCACAGTGAAACATGTCAGTGTGTAGAATCTAGGCTTTCTGTATACTGCCGTTTTTCCTGTCACAGTGTAAAAGATGCACAAGACTTTCTTTACTGTTGGAAGCATGTCATTCAGAGTGTAGTTCTTATTGGAAATCTTTTGTTATTGATTGGGTTTTTCAAAGTAAACAGAGTTAAAATGAACTTCTTCTGATATGTGACTTATATTCCTTTTCAAGTATCTACAATCAAATGTAGTTGTCGAGATAATGTTTTGTTGGATTATGTGTTCTTACCAAATAATTGCAACAACAGCATTTAACAAAGAAAGATTAAAAGTCAGAAATAGCCATGTTTTGTATGGACCTGAAAGAATTAACTCAGTGAAGCTATTATGAGTTTCATCTTAACAACTCCTCATTCTAAATACCAAACCATGCCAGGCATTGCACTGGTTCTCTCTTCTAGTCCCTGAGGAATGATTACACTGTGTAGTTTAATGTTGTCCCAGCAGAAATTCACCTCATTCAGCTCATTGTGGCCTTGGTAAAGTTGTCAATAAGTTGAATCAGGTGTGTTAGAAGAGGAATCAGAGTAAATTACGTAGCGGAGAAGTTTGAAAGGCTGCTAATATTAAAACTCCAAAGCCAAATGATTACACAGAGCAGTTTTTAGAAAGTTGCAAAGTGCTGAATCATCTGTTTACATGTAGGACAAATAGGGCTAAGTGAGCACAACATTCATTTGGCTTCAGAGGAAGGGGGGAGAGTGTAATGAAATTAAAAATTTTTAAGGAACGAATGATGCAGCTGCTTCACTATCACATCACATGTCCCCAGTGTGAAATAATCTTGTGGCAGAGCATGTGAAAGAATCAAAGACAACCTTTTCTTATCCACTGCAATAAAGGATGGGACATCTGGAGGTACAGACTCAAAAATCAAAGTTCTGTGGTTGTTCTTGGCTTGGACAAACTGTTCTAGAAAAAAGCTTTTAAAGAGATTTATTTATTTTATTTGCATAATTTAATGATGGAGTCAATCATGTTGCTCTGATTTGAAATGGTCCATTGTAGAGAAACTTACCAGGCTTTTCAGTGGTGGTGATGGGAACCAGGGCTCACAATATCTGCAACACATATTTATATAGCCATTATAGCCATTTTATGTATATGTATACATATATATATATATATATATATATATATATATATATATATATATATATATATATATATATATATATGGATGGGTGAGTGAATACTCTTGGCAATATATATATATATATATATATATATATATATACATATTGAACCATATGGTTCTTCTATGTCATCACTCCAAAGAACCCTTTTGGGCACATCTATGTTTAAGAGTGTATTGGTTGTTCCACTTGGGGTTTTATGTCCTGTTTTATGTCCTGTGTCCTGTTTCATTTCTTGTTTTGTTTCACTTCTGTATGTCCCCTGCTGTTCTACCCTACTGCAGGTCATAGCTGTGAGGGTGGTGTGGAGTTTCTGACCATAACTCTCTCTTAGTTGGTGACAGCCAGGTTTATTCCTTCCCAGTGTGTTCAGAAATCACTGTGACACAGAGCCTTAAAGCCTTGCTGTCTGCCTCTGCTGCCTCTACTGTCTGCGGAGCAGTGGGAAACATCATATGATCTCTGTAAAAGGAAATCACAACCACACCTTGGCTGGCTTTCAGTGTTGTGCGGAAATTGGCATGTCCTTCTGCAGGATGGCTCAAGGCCCAGTGTCCCAGTCCAGCTGTGGAGCGGCCTACATTAAACTGCAGACTCAAATGCTTTGGTTTGAAGATGCTAGTGAAGTTGGGGAGAAGATGTCCGGGGAAGTCTGAGCACCAGTAGAGGCCTCCTTCACTATGAGAGTGTGATGGGTCCTGCGTAAATCAGAATGACACACCTGCTGAGAAAGGCATGCTGGGGGATCACACTTCAAAGAGCTGGTACAGGCTCTTTCCGAACTGGAGTAGGGTTTACCATCCCACTTTTTTCCAGAAAAAAAGACAGAGACAAAGAGATGTAGAAACAAAAGAAGAGAGGGGCAAAGAAAAGGAGGAATGGATCTGGGCGGTAGGGGTCTGATGTGGAAAGAGGCACTATGGAAAGCATGGCTTACTCACATATAGTACGACCAAGGATGGATCCAACGATACAAACCAGAAAATATATTTATTAGGACATCTGATGCAAATAAATAGAAGCTGTACTCCTGACAGGTATCTATACAGGGGCAGCAGTAATGTTTGGTTATTTGAACTTGAGCTTTCTATCCTCAGTTGGAAATTCTCTTTTGCATTCACTGACATTTATGTCTCTTGTGAAATTTTCTTGAGAAAATTCTTTACTTTTCCAGTTGATGACAAAGTCACCAAGCACTCATTACTATGTAAAAATCATCACTATGTAAGACATTTGCTATGGCAATGTGAGCTAATTAAACGAATTAGCCAATACCTTCCACAGACACACACACACTTTCTAAGCCACTTCTCCCTCAGGGTTGCGGAGGGTGCTGGAGCCTATCCCAACTGTCACTGGGCAGAAGGCAGGATACACCCTGGACAGGTCACCAGTCCAGCGCAGGACAGATAGAAGACATACAAATTCACACACACTCACACCTAGGGGCAATTTAGTATGCCCATTTGGCCTGACTGCATGTCTTTAGACTGTGGGAGGAAACCAGAGAACCGGAGGAAACCCATGCAGATACGAGGAGAACATGCAGACTCCAACCAGAAAGCACCCTGGTTGTCCGGCCGGGGAATTTAACCCAGGCCCTTCTTGCTGTGAGGCGAAAGCACTACAGCCGCCCTACAATACCTTAGAGCTATTTCTTTTTATTTTTCAGGTGAGGATAAAATTATCAGACCAGCAAATGCATCAAACTAGGGGGCCAAACATTCTAGATTACTAGATCTAGGTCTATTGTTGCAAGCTAGTAACATCAGAAAAGAATTTACCACCTCTGGAGAATCTCAACAATGCCTTTTAGGAACATTGCATGTGCAACAGCCAGAGAAAATATAAAAAACCCAGCACACTTTTATACCAGTTCACACGAATACGTCACTTTAATATGTGCAGGTCCACAGCTGTGGAGGATAGAGTGTTCCACCCTGGCCGGACCTTTCTGTCTGAGCTGGGACATTGCAGGGACAAGCATCAGCTGGTGCGTCATCTCTGACATAAAGGCGTCATCCACGAAAAACAAACACAACAAGGCTGCAGTCCCTCTTACTGGAGGGGAAATGGGTACGCATGTGTGTATGTGCATTGAGCTGGTCCTTTTAAAGAGACAGAGCAGAGAAAGTGAGAGAGAGTGCGAGAGAAAGCCACCCCAGCATATGGTTCTCATCATGAATGGTGCCGGAAAACCAAACAGCAGGAAAAGAGCATTCACAAACAGACTGTGTGTTTGTGTGGTGCCAGCTGACCTGCTCTAGATACACTAGAGCTCAAACACTGAGGACATTGTCCTTGAAAGGTTCTGACATAACCATCATGGCTTTGGTCATCCAAAAGGACAGATAAGATCCAGTGCTCATCAAACATTTGGGGATATTTGGTAGCTTTTAAAAAAAAAATTACCTCTTAAAATCTTAAGACCAGAGCAAAGCAACCCGTTGTTCTCTGCCAACAATCCCAAACATTGGGATTGTTAGAGTCCCTAAAATGTTCTCCCCTTGTTCAGATGGGCTCATTCAGTTTATTCGTTCATATTCATTCATTATAAACTCCATTACAAATACTAGAATAGTGGTGTTTGTTCAGCAACATTGCTTCAGTGGGTTTTAAATACTGGTGGTGAAACAGCCAAACATAAAACTGCCAATTTATTGCAGACTACAGAAGGGGACTCGACTTGGCCGAAGACACAAATACAGACTAAAAAACAAATTGATCCTCAATGCAGTAAATGTATAATATCTTTAGTTAGTTTAGCTACAGTCATGCTGTAACTTACTAAAACCTCATCTAGATTACCTGATTTGAGCTGACATACCTGTTACTCAAACTATGTTAGCCAACCATTTCAAGTTATTTTGCCTTTCTACTTTAAACACACATTTACAGAAACAGCATTTTTCTGTAATGAAAGCCACTGTGAGCTATGGCAGAAAACTATAGACCAGCATTTTGGATGATGGTATGCTGGTCAACCATGATGACCATATTGGATAAACCAGCACAAGACCATCTTAAAGCTCTCTAAAGAAAAAGACAGCCTAGAGACTCAATGAAATGACTTGTGAACATCTCTGCTACAGAGAGAATCCCTTCTTCCTTTCCGAGTGCCGGTTATTCATCCTTCACTGAAAAATAAAAGGGAAAATCAAACTCTACTCTGAAAATTTTTAAAAGAAGGCAAGGCATCCCCAAACGTTTGACAGACAGTGTACTAAGTGAAGGCCTGGAAAAAGAAAAGAAGCCTCACTTCATGCTGTCTATCTTAGGCAGACAAAAGCTTTGCCTCTCAGGGCAGCAGTGGATCTCTCCGGAAACATCCAAATATTTAGTCTGAGAACATCTGTGGCTCGGGCTCTGAGCCATGATCAGTGGCTGGCAAGAAAATTCACTGGAGAATGGGGACAGTGCTAAACAGCTTCATCCCAAACCAGTCGCAGAAAGCGTAAGAATCCCTCTCCAGTTCAGGTTACGTAACATCAGCTGGATTACTGTCTCGCCTGCTGGAGGGAATCTCAGCAGAGATGAAGAGAAAAATAAGCTGACATTTGGGAAAATAGTTGCCAGAGATCTAACATGTTCTACCATATTGCCAAATGGTGGCAAAGTGCTGAAGAGCACATTCCTGCTCCTTCATATGTACAACTGAATCTCTTTTATTAACATCCTCTGCATGGTTCAGCGTTTCCATGGTGTTAGTAAGGGTATCCCTGTGTTTTGCTCTTGTGGCATGTCTCATTTCATTTACAGCCAAAGCTGTTTAACAGATACAGCTGCAACCTTTCCTTGACCTTCGCTATCATGGGAAAAGGGCTGAGTGCCAAAAAGAGAGAGACACAGAGAGAGAGAGAGAGAGAGAGAGAGAGAGAGAATGAGAAATGGGGTATATCCAGATTTTAGTGCTGTGGGCCACCGCTAATCACTCTGCATGATAAGCATGCGGCAGTATTGATGTGTTTCCTCAGAGCTGTTAGTGGCTAATAGAGATTTGTTAGAAAAATCCCCTCTGTAAAACTCAAGTCACACGGGGCCACCATACTAACCAGCAAACAAGACTTTGATTTTAGGTGCTATCCACTGTTGAAAACCCTAACAGGTATTACAACAATGGCAATACTTTACTTGAAGAGACCACTGTAGATGCTTGCTTAGCTTACACAGAACCAAATATCCATTAAATTCACACTTGCTCCAACCCAAAACCTAAGCTTAACCTCAGTCAGTGAACACCAAACCTGTTCTAACTTATTAGCTTCCTGCAGACATTTAACTCCAACCCACTAAATTATAACCTTCAAAAGCCCTTCATTAGTTGAACAAGTTGTGTTAGACCTCAACCTAAAACCTTAACCTAACACTAACACTAACTCTCACGTTCACTTCAACCCTAAACTTAACTTGAACCACAATCCTACACCTAACACTCATTTTAATTTAAATCCTTAATCTCAACCCTAAAAGTAAACCTAACACTAATACTACACTTAACATTCAGTCTAACCCTGACTTTAAACTTAACGCAAAACTTAAAACTAACACAGAGCCTATCACCATAACTCTACACGTGATCTCAACTCAAAACACTCTGGTCATCAGGAATGGACGTTGATGTGCTGTTCACCACCAAACCAGATTTTTCATCATGGTTATAATGGTCTTTATCGTATTCAGCACACACGTGTATGATACCATCCTTGCACCTCTTTACACTGTATACATTTGTATTCTATTAGAACGTCAAGGTCACCAATCTTTCGATGAGAACCTTGAAGCAGCAAATAAAGCAGCAGACTTTTCCCAAACGGATGCGTCCTTGAGAGACGACCTTACACTGTAGCAGAGCTGGGCACACTGAAGATGAATGATGAATCATACTTATAACAGCAGTCAAAAGCTTCTCTTATTCATGCTATATTTCACATTGGAAAAAATGGAAAACATTAAAATGATTAATTCAAAGCAATAAACATTTGAAACTGTGCAGTGAAACAAGCCTGTCTTATACTTTATGTTTTACAAGTAGCCCTTGGTTTGATGTAGCTTTGCTCTTGGCATCAGTGTTGGTGGAAACGTGGTCCAAAGTAATATGTTACAGTAATATGATTACTTTCTCCTGTAAGCAAGTTGTGTAAGGCCTTACAGTTTAAATTCTTCTAATCATATTACAGTTTCTGAGTTAAAGGAATAGTTTGGCAATAAATCAAATTGACATGATTTTCTACTTACCTCAAATACAGATGGTCAGCCAAGGCTGATTAGTTTGGGGCTGGTATGTAATGCCATATGTAGATGAAAGAGGGAGTCTTGGGAGTAACTGGCGGGTCCAGCATCCAACTGACATGAAAATTATGTCACTTTTGTTACTCATACATCTCAAAAATAATGTTTATTATTATTATTATTATTATTAGAAGTTCTCTATTTAGATTTATGCATTTAAAATGTCCTTTTCTTAGTTTGATTCCCTAAGTTGACAGTACGTGACTGAAGTACCCCTGAGCAAGGCACCTAACCCCTAGCTGGGTGCTGCGGATTGGGCAAGTGTGCTCACTGTCCACCCCAGTGTATGTGTTCACTGGTATGTATTGGTGTTTCACTGCACGGATGGGTTAAATGCAGAGATGAAATTTCCCCATTGTGGGGCTAATAAGGGTCACTTAATCTAATGTAGTGCAGATCTTAAAATGTGTGTGTGTGTGTGTGTGTGTGTGTGAGGGGTTAGACCCAGAAATTGTACTCTGGAATATGGCCTACAATACATGAATGCACTCATCTGTAAAAAATACTCACACTCACCTGTTTGCTCTGCAAATGAGGTTATAACAGCAAGATAAACTAATTAAATACAGTAGCATCATCAGACTCATAACTGACTGGTAACCACACTGATGGCAGATTTTCTTTACTATGTGTAACCCTTCATACAGGGTGGGTAGACTTTTTCTCTGGTGGCTGCTTTATTTACATTTATGGCATTTGGCTGATGCTCTTATCCAGAGCGACTAACAATTTAAGCATTTTCTATACAGGTAGGTGAAGGTGATGTTAAGAGTCTTGCCCAAGGACTCTTATTGGTGTAGTGTAGGGTGCTTGAACCCCAGTCTACAGCATTGCAGAGGTGTTACACACCCACTACACTATATCAACCACTATACACCCACTACACTACATCAACCACTGCGTTATGGTCAGTGGTGGACAGAAACTAAGTAAATGTAATTAGTTACTGTACTTAAGTAGTTTTTTCATGTATCTGTACTTTACTTAAGTATTTCCATTTTGGGCGACTTTTTACTTTCACTCAACTACATTTCAAAGTCAAATATCTTACTTTTTACTCCACTATATTTTGAGAAATCTTTTGGTTTTTGTGTGTACAAAAATGTAACATGTCAAAACAAAAGAAGCACAAAGCAAGAATCAGGGCACAGCGGTCACTTTGTTCCGAGCTTGTTTTGACCTGTTACAGTGCACCACACGGTTCAACATCAGTGCAGCAGCGTAAAAATTTGGGATCACATACATCTACCCTAAATGATGGAACTAACCTAACTTTGTGTAAATAGACCACAATATAGAAATATGTACACATATGCAGTTGTGACTGGCATTTTTCTTTTTTTCTGAATTCATAAAAAACACTTTCATTTGATAATAAATTAGTTTTGGTTAGTTTATGTTTATAAACAGAGACCTACAGATCAATATAGTAAAGGAAAACTTATTTGTGAACCTGTGTTTAAAGCAAGTTTTTATTCAACTTATAACTAAGTTACAAAGTAATCTTAAACTGAAACTTTGCTTGTTTGTCAAAGTAATTTAAGAGCCATTTGGTTCTACCTGATGGTGTTTTGTGCTTGATGATCATTTTAATAGACATCTGTGTCACTAATTAATGACCTTCTATTAAAAGACTGGTTTATCAAGAGAGACACCGGAGTATTTTCATCTAAAATGAGTTCAGGAGTCTTGTTATAAAATGATACCAGGACATTAGAGCCACAATTAATCTTTTAGCACTTTTACTTTCAATACTTAAGTACATTTGAAGGCAAATATTTTTGTACTTTTACAAAAGTTTTTCAAGTTAAGGTCTAGAGTAAGGACTTCTACTTTTACTGGAGTAATATTTTACCTTGGGTATCTCTACTTTAACTCAAGTACATGACTTGTGTACTTTGTCCACCTCTGTTTATGGTTGATGACTAACTGTCTTACATTTAATTACTAGGGTGGTCAGAAGGCTGTTGTGCTTCATGCTAGAGTGGCATAGGCCACCTCTGGCCAGCCTTGGCTATGCCTCTAGTGTGTGTGTGTGAAGGTAGAATGTCTTAGTGCAGCTGCATACATACACACATACACACAGATGTCTAAAGAGACATACACACACACCCTTTTCCAAACTCTGTCTCTCTCTCTGCTGAATCTTGTTTGGCACTGAGCCATTGTGGCCTTTCCCCAGCTGCTTTAATAACTCAGCACTGGGCCTCCACTGCAAATTAAATTACCCTCTGCAGGAGAGTTTGGATTTGTGGGAGAGGGAAGAATAATATAACAACTTTAATACAAATATTACAACTTTTAGAAATATTAAAACTTTACTACTCATATTAGGACTGAAAATGTATCTGAAAAATATTGCAAATTACTGCAAGTAATTTAGAGTAACTTGCTGCAGAAATTACAACCCTACTAGAAATACAAAATTTTTACTACTCTTAAAAACTTGCAAACAACTATAAGTTGCTTTTTTTTTTACAACATTAACATAAACAACACAATTATAATGCAATCTTTACAGTTTCCCAACATGTTTTGGAAATTACTGCAAACATAGTGACTTTACTAGAAATACTACAAATTTACTACACATATTACAACTTTATCATAAATATTACAGCTTTACTACACATTACAACTTCAATAAAAATATCAAAACTTACTGCACATATTATTTTACTACAAATATTACAACCCCCAGCACAGTTTACAAATTTAATGCAAATTGTATGTAAGTTCACTGAAAAATTACAATTTACTGCAAAACCTTGTGACTTAAACAAAATCATTGCCAATTTACTCCAAATATATCAATTTTCCTACAAACATTGCCACTTTATAACAACCATAACTACACATTACTACAAACAATTTGATTCCACAAGCGAAACTATTTTGATTTTCTATTCATGCCAACCGGTTTCACCATGATCTGCACTACAGTCCCCAGCATGCACTGCAATGTAATGTGTGTGCCCACTTCCCAACAATGATCAATGGGACAGTACCACAAAAAGAAAAGATGCAAGGCCATTTTAAAAAATTTACCATACGTTGGGAACATTTAAAGAGGTTTAGAAGTTATCTGTAGCTAAAGCAGCTTATTGTTTTCTATAAAACAATTAGTTTTTATTCAAAATGATTTCCAAATAGTTTAAGTATTCAGTGCCTATTTGTTTTTTTTCTGTTGCAGTTTTGGCATATTTTAAATAAACCATGGTCAGTTGGGGTCATGGCAGAATGCTAAGTAAAAATGATCTAAACACTTATTTAACATATAGAAAATTGTTGAGATTTTTTAATATGGGCTTTATAGTGATTGAGTTAGACACCCTTGATTTAAGGGTTTAATAAGTACATAAAAGCTTTTGCAATGGGGAGACACAGTCTTCTGCAAACACTGTGATATGAATATGCTCATGAATCCACGTTATAGGTTTGATCTGTCCTGACTCATTCCTTATATCCCTCAAGAATAACTGCTGATCACATCTTTAATCAGATGGTTTAGCACCGTATCACTGTTCTGCGTAAATGCTGGGAAAAAGCTACAGTCATGCCAGCATTTAATAAATCTCTGACAGAAGCAGCTCCGCTCAGTAAGCACTGATTTCCTGCAGCTTTCCTTTATAGTGCTACAGTTCCTTCTGTCAAAATGTGACAAACAGAAGATAAAGGTGCCAATGGGCAATGGATGTGGGGCCTAAACCTTGCCAGCTGGACTGAAATGTGGAATTCAAATACACCTAAAGAAATGAAGTTTATCACTTAGAAGAACAGTTATAGTTGTAATTTTGTATTATTCTAATTATGTAATAAATTATGTAGCTTATGTACAATGAATTATATTTACATGTATGATTTGATGACATTTCCGAATTTAGTTTCAAATACATTATGAAAACGTCAAACTCCACACACATCAATAACTTTTCATCAAATACAAATTATATACAGAGTGAGTCAAAAGTCACAGGACACTGTTTTATTTTAAGCCTCCATGATGCGGTGCTGAATGTGGTGTTTGTTGCGGATTTTCTCAGCATACGCAATTTGTTTGAGATGACGCCAGAGATAAAAGTCCACAATAAAATAAAAAATAAAATAAAATAAAACCTGTCCTGTGACTTTTGACTCACCCTGTATAAAGAATCTCCTACTCTTTGTATGAAAATATAGAATATACACTTTCAACAGAATAAAATATGCACGTTAGAAGATGAAAATGGGAACAACAGTTAGAAATAGCAGCATTGCTCCAGCATCCATCAGGCTACAGATTTTCCCCAACTCTCATGCCTCTGGATGTTGGCACACACTTTTCACCACAGAACTACAGCCAAACCCCATTTTCTGGCTTTATTTACAGCAGTACAAATTACACTGAGCTAATATACATGCAGTACTTTCATTTCCAGGCCAAGCAGGCATCAACTTCAACTTATAAGTTCAGTGTCAGGAAAAAGCAAATAAACATGCATTTAACAGAAAATTACACCTCAGCATAATATCAAGGTCTTGCATTTATTACAGCATCAGTTTCTTTCCAGAGACTTTCAGTTTTTAAAACTCGGTTACATCCGAGTAGTGACATTCAGTGACGTTTGGGGTCTGGACTCTGAAGTGGTCAGTTCATTGTTCTGAGAACATTAAGGAGGCTTTACTCGAATTGCAAAGTTTCTTGCTTTTTTGTCCATTTCATTTGCTCAGTAACAGCTTCCAGACATCTCTCTTTCCCTTTTTATCCATCTATCCATCCACCCTTTTATCTTTATTTCTTCTCTCCCCCTCCTCCTTTCTCACCATCTATATTATATCCTCTCTTCTCTTTGTCCAGAGTTTTGCTGGTCTACCGGATTTTGTACAGTTGCGAGGAGCTCCATTTTTTTTCTTTTTTTTAATTGTTTTTTTCATTCATTTTCCATTGACTTTCCCTTTTCCTCCCGCAAGTCAGTTATCTTGTCTATTCTCTTCTACATCGCCTGAAAACTTGTACTTAATGGTCTTTTTGACTGAACATCATTAAACACATGAATTGTGACCATTTTATCAGGAACATCTTGTTACTGAAAGAAGTTCATTGACTGCAGAACAACTTTTATTAGTGGACGACCACCACTGCTAATCAGATATGTTCAGCTGGATGCCCATTCTAATGTGGTAATCATTTGTATTATAATAATAATGTTGTTTTTTGTTGTAACTTAATTTTGGATTTAAATTTTATTAGAACAACTTAAATTTGTTATTTTTAATAATCTACAACTCTGGACACATCTAAAATAGTTTTTATTATGATAAAATAAATCATTATAGTAAAAGCCTTTTGCACAGTTATTTGCAATCTGAGCTGCAGTCTAACATTCATGACTGCGCTCCACCTAAAAATGATACATGTGTGAGAAAAATCTTCCGTAATAGTGTCTCAGTATTTCTGCGACTTTCTTGGACGTCAGAGACTCACTGGACAGCTGTGTGTGTGTGTGTGTGTGTGTGTGTGATAATATCTCTGCAGAGTGTGTGTGTGTGTGATAATATCTCTGCAGATCCCTGGAGGTCATAATGCTCTTCCTGTGCTGGTGTGGTTTCTCCCTCTTTCCTTCTTGCTTCTCTACATCTTATCTCTCCTTCTAACTCTTCTTTCTCTGTCCTTCTATCCCTTGTCCTCTTCTGTTCTGTCTCTCTCTCTCCCTTTCATTCTCTCTCCTTCATTCCCTTTCTTTTTGTCACCTTTTCTTTTCTCCTTTCTTTCATTCTTTCCATACTCTCTTTCACTGTTCTCTTTCCTATTTTTTTTCTCCTCTTCTTTCTCTCACCCCATTCCTTCCCTCTTTTTCCTTTCTCTGTTTCTCTTGCTCATTCTTTCATTCTTTCTCTTTGCCTCTCACTCTTTCATCTTTCTCTTTCTTTCACACTCTTCCTCGCTTTCTGTCACTCTCTCTTTTCACTTTTTCTCTCTATCCTTCTTTCCCTCTCTGCCACTTTCTTTTTTCACTCTTTCACTTTCTCTGTCACTCTCTTGCTCATCTACTGCTGTCTCCGTCTTTCTCCATTTGTATTTCCCTCTACTTCTCTTTCATTTCCTGCTATCTCTTTTCTCTGTCTCTCTCTCTCTCTCTCTCTCTCTCTCTCTCTCTTTCTCTCTCTCTCTCTCTCTCTCACTTCCCTTCTTCCTCTAGTACTTTCTCTCATTTCTTTTTCCCATGCTATGTTATTTCTCTCCTGCTGAAGGCTGTATATAGACTTGTATAGCTGCTGTGCACTGGATGCTGTGCACTGGATTATTTAGCTTCAGCTTGTCTAAACTTCCATGTTAGTGTATTTTGGCTAATAGTGCATTGGGTTCATATAAGTTTTGAGTCCTGTTGTATTTCAGGGGCCCCAAAATGCTGTCCTCGGGGCATGTTTTACACAAATACAACCGCCCCCTCCCCAACACACACACACCTGGTTACCGCCCCAATCTGACCCCTTTCAGAAAGCCTAGCCCACCTACATTGAGCTCAGGTTCAGCATTAATCCTTTAGCCTCTCTCTCTACATCTGGTAGGGTTTAGATATGAGAAGATCCAGCAGGCATTTAGATTATTTCCCTCTGTTTTGAGGCCTCTGTTGTATGTGTATGTGTGCGTGCGTACATTACTGTTTAAAGGTTGGAATCACTATTCTTAGTTCAGATATGCAATATCTTTCAGGTAAGTAGTAGAAAACTGTAAAAAAGTACATTTTGGGGAATTACATGTACATGAAAGACATGTAGTTTCCAAGATGATCTACAAAGATGACTGAGGTTAATCAGAAAGCTGTGTAACAACAATAATGTACAACAAAATAACTGTGTAACACCAATAAAAAGCAGTGTGTGTTCTCAAAATATTCAAAACATGACAAGTATCACTTTGCAGTTTTTCATTTTTAAATCTACTTCATACACATTAATATATAATAATAAGGTGACATGTTAAGCTGATTTTCTAAGTGAAAATAAGAAGATTTGAGTGCACCTGCATTTGGTACATAAAATCTCTCAAATGTTGTGAGTGAAAATCAGAGGTAACCATAATGGACAAGTAAGATATGGATATGTAGGATATGGACCCTTTAAATGTGTTGCTGGTGCGTTTTGCCTGTTCTCACTGATCCACAACCCAACATATACTGCTATCGTGATAATTCTAGGAAAAAACGGCAGTGAAGATCATGCGAATAGAGACGTAGCCTGAGCGCATGTGGTGGAGGTATGTTCTCCATAAAAGTGACCAGTTCACACTATAAATCAGCGAGTGTTTAAAGCCGCACTCCAGCAGAGATCAGCTGCAGCCTGTACAGCTCACATTTCAGCTTTATTCTGATTTATAACACCCAACCAGTGTAGCTGTCCACTACAACACACACACACACACACACACACACACACACTGCATTTTCAGCAGCAGGGCAACTAAAAATGATCCAGTTGTCTAGGCCTTCTAAGGCAAACACAAAGACAGCGCTGTGTCCTGTCCAACTGACCGGTCCATCTGACACAGCAGTGGGGAGAGAGAGAGAGAGAGAGAGAGAGAGAGAGAGAAAGGAAAAGGAAAAAAAAAAGAAGTAAGTGAGAGAGTGAAAGTGAGAGGAAATAGAGAGAGAGAGAGAGAGAGAGAGAAGATAGGAAAAAGAGAAAGAGTGAGAGAGAAAAGAGGAAAGGAAAAAGAGAGAGAGGAAAAAGTGAGATAGAAGTGAAAGAGAAGGAGAGGAAATGAGAGAGATTGTGAAAAAGGGCAAGTGAGAGAGAGAGACAGAGACAGAAAGAGAGAGAGAGTGAGATAGAGAGAAAGAGAGAGACAGAGAGAGTGAGAGAGAAAGAGAGAGAGAGAGACAGGGAGAGAGAGAGAGCCGTAGAGCGAGAGAGAGAGAGAGAGAGTGAGAGAGCGAGAGAGAGACAGAGAGAGAGAAAGAGACAGAAAGAGAGATAGATAGATAGATAGAGAGAGAGAGAGAGAGTGAGAAAGCAAGATAGAGAGAAAGAGAGAGAGACAGAGAGAGGGAGAGAGAGACAGGGAGAAAGAGCAAGAGACAGGGAGAAAGAGAGAGAGAGAGCGAGAGACAGGGAGAGAGAGTGAGAGAGACACAGAGAGACAGAAAGAGAGAGAAAGAGAGAGACAGGGAGAGAGAGAGAGAGTGGTAGAGAGAGAGAGAGAGTGAGAGAGCGAGAGAGACAGAGAGAGAGAAAGAGATAGAAAGAGAGAGAGAGAAAGCGAGATAGAGAGAAAGAGAGAGAGAGAGAGAGCGAGAGAGCGAGAGACAGGGAGAGAGTGAAAGAGAGAGAGAGAGTGAGAGAGAGACAGGAAGAGAGCCAGAGACAGAGAGAGAGAGAGTGAGAGAGAGAGAGTAGAGAGAGAGAGAGAGAGAGAGAGACAGAGTGAGAGACAGGGAGAGAGTGAAAGAGAGAGAGAGAGTGAGAGAGAGACAGGAAGAGAGCCAGAGACAGGGAGAGAGTGAAAGAGAGAGAGAGAGTGAGAGAGAGACAGGAAGAGAGCCAGAGACAGGGAGAGAGAGTGAGAGAGAGAGAGAGTAGAGAGAGAGAGAGAGAGAGAGAGAGAGAGAGAGAGATGTTGCCAATAACTGAATGTGCTGCACCTGTTCTGTTCAGAATCTTGTGCTTGCTCATGTGAGTGTGATGGCCTCTTTGACGCGCTGATTTGTCCCTGAACATGTTCATGCTGGAACATTTTTGGGGACATGGAAAACTTTTAAAACTGTTATTTGATCCAAATGAACATTTCTGCTTTATCTGGTTTGTTTTAATATAACACATCACTCATTTGTGCATGCAGACATTTTGGTTTCTCACATTAACATGAAACATTAATTACTGTAATTACATTATATGAAAATATCATGATGTATGATCAATAGAAATGGTCCAAATGGACCCTGACCATTACCAGGTGTTGAAATGACAGTAATGGTACAGTCACTGTGGAATGATTTTTTCTTTAATAAATAGAAAGTTTTTTTTCCATCATTACTGAACATCAACAACAGAATAGGGTCAAACAAACCTCCCCTTCTCCACACTTTCACCGCTTGCAGAGGAACGATCTGATCTTTCCATGTTGGCCTAATCACCATTCACTGTTTTGCCTAATAAAAAGAAAACTAAGAGCCAATTACATACATATACAGTACTGTGTGAAAGTTTTAGGCATCTAAGCAAATAAACAATTTACCTCAGCAGTGAGTTTATCACAATATACATTAGAATAAAGTCATATTCATAATTCAAATAAACATACAACAATAAAAAGTAACAAGAATTTCTCGGGTCCATATTTTTCCTTGACACCTTCACAACCGCCACAGAGACTTGTTAATATCATCAATTGCATCATGAACACAATTTACTGAAGCACTGATTGGTCAAACCAGGAGCTGCTTTTTAACTACATATGATACTGGGCTTCCTCGAGGAGAGGTTTGAAAATGGTTAAACAAACATCTAGAAAATCACTTTTCATTATATATATATATATATATATATATATATATATATATATATATATAATTAATTAATATTCTATACATTTTGTTTATTCAAATATTAACACTTCTCAGCAAATAAACACAAACTACACAAATAAAGAGATTTTGAAAATGTCTCTTGGGGGCCTAAGACTTTCGCACAGTACTGTAACTGCACACAAGAATGAATAAATATTTGTTGGGACAGCTGCCTTTACTTTCTCACACTCTTAAAATGCAAAGACGTCTCTCTGAGCTAGTTGATCTATTCTGTCATCACAGCTCTTAACAGTGTGTTCTAATGTGTTTATCTTAGGTCATGATAATGATAAAAATATGATTTACCATGTCGCTTTTTACCATGATTTTTATTCGCTTTTAACAGTAGTTCAGAAAAGAAAACCTGTATTGCAAATCATTATTCAGGCAAAACCTGCTCTTCACAGCAGGGAAGGTACTTTGATGAGCGGGATGCTGAGTGTTGAAGATAAATATAGAGAGAACAGTAACAGTGAGAAAAGAAGACAAAGTGTCTCCAAAGTTTTGAGGGAAGTGTATCACTTTCCACCTGTTATAAGAAAAAGAGAGAGAGAGAGAGAAAGGGAGAGAGAGAGGGAGAGAGGGAGTGACAGGCCAGTTGGGAGAGAGCGAATGACATTTGGGATGAGGGAACAGCTCATGTGATTCAAACAAAGAAGTGAATCGTCTTTCACAAGCCTGATCCCTCCCTCTCTCTCTGTCTCTCTCCCGCCCTCCCTCTCTCTAATTTTCTCACCATTCATTGTCTGTGTGTGAGGATGGAAAAGTACTGGTGTAACTGGCCAGCTCCTGCATGTCCAAATGTCCTTATTAGACTTAAAGTGATAGTTCAGTGGAAACAGCCATGGCATGAAATCGGTGCCAAATGGACAAGGACATTTCTTTCTGTTATATAATGCAATGTAATGTGATAGTACATTATTTTTTCTTTTTTAAATAAATTGGTGTTATGGAGTCCATGTAGATAAATGTAGCTATGTTGCAAGCAGATAATAGAAGATTATATCCCACCAATCCACACTCTAACTGCATTTCCAAAACATTACATGTTGACTTCAAACCATGTTATAAACCCCTTGAAATTCCCAGGCTTTTTACATTCTAAGGCTTTTTGTCAGTAACTACATCAAAAGCAATGCAAACTGGAACTTGCATTTGCCTGTATGTTCTGGCCATTTAAAGGGCTAAAGAGCTCATATTTTACACTTTTCATGCACCTAATGAAATGTGTGAGTTTATGGACCAAAGCAGACATAATGCATGTTTATTTTGCCATTTCTTCCAATTTCTAGTCATCTGGACTGCTTTTGTTTGTATACCTTTAAGACTGTAATGTGTAAATGACCTCTGTTCCAATTGGCTGCCCTGCCCTTAAAAAGCATTCTGGGCAGAAATGCTCCTTATAATGTCAGCATGAAAGGGCAGGGCTGAACTGCTGTAGGCTTAATAGGAGAACACGTAATTGCGTTGGTTTCATGACATTGCAAAAAGAGCTAATCAGGGCAGGAGGGACATGTTTCCTCTACCTTTTGAAATTATGCAAGATCATTTTGGGGATCAAACTAACAAAAAAAAAAACTAACTAAACACAAAACTAGACAATGAAACTGAATTTTTATACTGTATATGTATGCTATTATTATTATTATTATTATTATTATTATCCATCCATCCATTTTCTAAGCCGCTTCTCCGTCAGGGTCACGGGGGGTGCTGGAGCCTATCCCAGCAGTCTTTGGGTGGAAGGCAGGATACAACCTGGACAGGTCGCCAGTCCATCGCAGGGCATATTATTATTATTATTATTATTATTATTATTATTATTATTATTATTATTATTATTCCTGTCTAATAAGTTTAATTGTTGGCTTGTTTTATTTACACTGCTATAGGCTTGAATTGCTGTAGTCTCCTTATGTTGGACCCTGCACACATTTCTCAGACAAAAACTGACTACATTCGGGATTAAAGGGATTTAATTTTTGGCCAAACTATCGCTTTAAAGACTATACTACAAGACTAGACTCTTGCATCCTCTCTCCTTCTCTCCCCTCCCCTAGCCTCTCCCGCAGAGCCACTCAGCTATAGAAACTATACAAAGAGGATTTGCCAAAGAGGGGACTCCCACTTAGAGGGTATTAAAACATCCCACACAGAGCGGTTAGTAGGGCCGTAGCTTTAGCCTTCACTGAGATTTAAAGACAACAGTAGATAAGAGTTAAGAGAGATTAGCTCACTGCCACACACACACACACACACACACACACACACACACACACACACACACACACACACACACACACACACACACACAAACACACACACAGAGTCTGTACCAGTTACCATACATGCCCTCTGAGCTTAGACAAACACACCAAGACCCCCATAAACACAGGCCATGAGAAAACTGCACGGCAAGCCCTGATCTCCTGAATCTTTTAAGAGTCATTTCCAAGAGCTTCTTGCATTTCTCCATTTCCGTGCACACTATGGTCACTCTGTTCTTAGCAAAAGACAGGCGGCTGCAGGGAATAAGTGCCAGGAGTTTTTAAAGGGGTACTGCCTTTTGGTCATTCATCTCAAAACACTTGTTTCTAGTTTTGATATGATATTTTTGATCTATTCAAACAAAATGTTTCATATCTGGCAAATATTCAATTCCACCTAAAGAGGAACTATAGCCGGTAACTAAAATACCTACATTTAGTGCAAGTTAGTAACTTAAAATGATATTTATTTAGTATGCATGTAAAGGCCACAGGTTAGATTGGGTGAATTTTTGGTCATCTATTTGAGGCTTTAAGGATAATCATCTGATTTATAGATTAATTTCACAGGCTTAGTGCTGATTACTAGCTACAGTACATTAGCATCAATACCTACACCACCAACTATTGCAACATGACTGGACTCAATACTGAAATACTGATGTTATTACAGAAATGAGGAATATGCATTTAACACATCAGTGCAGTGAAACACCCACATGCATGCACACTAGTGAACACACACACTAGGGGGCAGTGAGCACACTTGCCCAGAGCAGTGGACAGCCACAGCACCTGGGGAGCAGTTGGGGGTTAGGTGCCTTGCTCAAGGACACTTCAGTCATAGACTGTCAGCTGAGGGGATTGAACCAGTGACCTTCCGGTCACAGCATGGCTCCCTAACCTCCAGCCCACAACACCTGTCATTCTGATTGATGGTTGGTGGACAAATCCACTAAAAGTGTCCAGTTTTATGTATTTCTGTGCATCTCCGACAGATCCACTGTTAAAAGAGAACTCAATGTCTGCTGTTTGAGCGCTACAGATAAGAAATAAGGGAGAAAAAAAGAACAAAAGCCTAAAAGCAAGCATAGAGCAGGGAGGAAGCATGGAGCCAGTAGCGAATCAGCCATATTGAATCTATATTCAATATGAGTCAATATTATTTAATGTTGAATAATAACTTATATAATATAATATATAAAATCTCTGCGATGGACTGGCGACCTGTCCAGGGTGTATCCTGCCTTCCGCCCAAAGACTGCTGGGATAGGCTCCAGCTCCCCCCCGCCACCCTGACGGAGAAGCGGCTTAGAAAATGGATGGATGGATATATAAAATCTACTTTAAAAAGTATCAACAAAATACCATAAACTATCAATGGATGTTATACCCAATAGTCCAAGTACTTTTAGGCAACAACAAGAAATTATGAAATAATTTAGTGTGATTATAAATTTAGTTTATAAAATAGTTTAGTGTGATTATCGATTTAGATTTTTGACACTTGAGGGATTCTGGATATTAAATAATTGGAACATCATTCTTGGTACTGTACAGCTCCGCAGTTCTGTTCCTCATTCTAGCACAAGCTCTCTTCTTTTTTCCATTCTCAGTGTCCCGCTCATTAAAACCTGTGAGGGCACACAGGACCAGCATATTATCATCATTTCATACATTTATTTATTTTTTTATTTTTTTATTTATTTTTTTTAATTGAAAAGACTCCAAACTTTTGAATGTGCATCTATATTCTAGCTACTCCTTTACACTGTAGGGTAGCAGTGTCTGCTCTGCTTTGAAAAGCAGCTATAGCTGCTAAATTGCACTCAGAGAAACTAATAAATGTTTTACTGGTAACACATAAAGTAACAAAAAAAGAAAATGACTGATCTTACAAATATTTTCAATTTATTCACAATATTGCCCAGACAGTGATTGAAAGACCATGTATACATGAGAGTTTTATTGAGCCAGCAATGCTGATGATAGTCTTTCATGGACTTTCCGGCACTGTGCACATTTTACCAGCAGACTATTTTTAGTTTGAGATGATCTCAATCCGGCAGTGCTGGTATTGGAAGGTTAGGCTGAGGTCCTGCTCCTTTGAGAGCTCCACCAATCCTCACGTGCGGAAGCTAAGCTTCCACAGGGACAAAAATCACATTTGTAAAAGCTTACAGACCAGTAAACGTTAAGATGTGTTTTTATGTAGAAAGCACTGTTGATAGCCTGGTGTTTCATCGTTGCTAGCTGTCTACATTAATGTCATAGCCTACACCATTAACTACTGTAGCAGGCCTGAAGTCACGACTCATCATATTGCCATTCATACCGATATTATGGCAAAAACAGAAAGCAATATGTTGCTCTGAGCTACTTGGTTTCAGTGATTTAGTGAGACACATACACTCACCAGCCACTTTATTAGGTACACCTTGCAAGTAAAAGGTTAAACCCCCTTTTGCCTTCAGAATTGCCTTAACTCTTCATGCCATACTTTCAACAAGGTGTTGGAAACATTCCTCAGAGATTTTGGTTGGTTATTTGAGTTACTGTTGCCTTTCTATCATCTAGAACCAGTCTGCCCATTCTCCTCTGACCTCTCACATCTACAAAGCATTTTCGTCCACACAACTGTCGCTCACTGGATATTTTCTTTTTCAGACCGTTCTCTGTAAACCCTAGAGATGGTTATGCGTGAAAATCTCAGTAGATCAGCAGTTTCTAAAATACTCAGACCAGCCCGTCTGGCACCAACAACCATCCCACGTTCAAAGTCACTTACATCACCTGTCTTCCCCGTTCTGATGCTCGGTCTGCACTTCAGCAAGTTGTCTTGACCACCTCTACATGCCTAAATGCATAGGCTGATTAGCTATTTGTGTTAACAACCAATTGAAAAAGTGTACCTAATAAAGGGGCCGGTGAGTGTAAATAATGAATAATGAAAATTGAAAGACGAAACCAAAACCTCTATAAATTTAGGAGATCACCTCCATCCAAATAATAAAAAATGCAGGCTGCTTGTGCGCTGTATGTTCCAATGACAGAATCTGCCATTATTAGCCAACTTGTACAAGTACATCTTTTAAATTTTGATGTACCTTCCACAGAAGACAGTGGACAGTGCCCACCGCAAACTAACAAAAACAACAGCAAAGTGGAAAACTACAGTTACCTTTAGAGCAGTTCAAACAGCAGAGGAGTTGGAACCATTGATTGAACTTATGACACATATGATACATATGATATATACACTTATTTATTGGTTGAAATACTGTTGATCTTATTTGACGTGTGATGAAAATAGTGTTCCCTCTATGGAAGTTATGTCATTTTTATATTAAGGTTTATGTGAGATGTGTTCATTTGATAAAAATAATGGTGCTAAATTATTGACCTAATACATTCTAATGAAGTTTATTTTGTCCACATAGATATAACAAAATACCCTGTTTTTTAAATGGACATCTTACTTTATGGGCAAATTCGAGCAAATAAGACAAATATGATTATGTCACAAATATGGTTTTAATTGCTTAAATTTAACCCTAAATAAAGATGAAGTAGTGCATTTTGTTATTTTGTCCACCGATCTGTTCATATCTATATGTCCCAACTTATTGAGTCATTTTGCTGCCAATTAGAATGTACTTTAAAAAAAAAAAACTAAATATAGGTTGGAAATGATTTGCACTGCTTTTTAAATGAACAAAAAATCTTAAGGGTGAAATTTGAAGCAAAATGCAAAAGTGATTATTACTAAATTTTATGATTAATCCAATTTGATGACTTTAATGGGACGATTTCTAGTGCAAAGTCTTTTTAAGCTGAATGGGTTTTTGAGAGTGCTCTGCAAAGCTTGTCAAATTTTGCAACAGTGGGCATTTGTGAGCAGTGCTTGGACAGGTCAGTTGCAGTATAAATGTTAGGGGTGCCATCAGTAGCTGATTTATAATAAATAACCTCTCTGTAATTCTGTGTTCAATGAATGCAATCAGATATATTTCTGACAGACAGGGGGCAGCATTGCCTTCTCTGCTGGAGATGCAGCTGAACGACCCCAGGTGAGGGTCAGCGTTAGTGGAAGTGGACGAGTGCACGGTGTCTTTGCTTAGTCTGGACCACAGTGCAGTGAGCAGCTAATCTGTGAAAGGCACATTAGCCTTGCTGTGAGGAAGCGCAGTGTGAGCAGGAGGAATGCACTGAGAGGAAAAAGGGGATAAATGAGAGATTGTGTGTGTGTGTGTGTGTGTGTGTGTGTGTGTGTGTGTGTGTGTGTACGTGAAACAGGAGCTGCAGAGGGTGGAGTGAAGTGACCTGTAGAGTATGTATGTGTGAATGTGTGTGTGTGTGTGTGTGTGTGTGTGTGTGTGTGTGTGTGTGTGTGTGTGTTACTGCTGAATTTGAACCACATCCCTCACAATCCTTCACTGGATAAATGAAAACAGTCTGAGACATCAAACTAGCACAAATAGAAACAATAAATCTGAAACAATAAAACAGACTCAATAGACACACACTAACACACACACACCCACCCACCCACCCACCCACCCACCCACACACACGCAAATTAGTTCCCACATGAGCAGCATGTGTGTGGGTACTTGTGTGTTCTGTGTGTATGTTCTGTGTGTGTGTCTGGTGTGTATGTGGTGTGTGTGTGTGTGTGGTGCTTGGTGTGTATGTCCTGTGTGTGTGTCTGTGTGTGTGTATGTGGTGTGTGTCTGGTGTATGGTGTGTGGTATGATTAACTTGTATAAAATATCTGATTATTTTATATATTATATATATGTTTGTTTACTTACGTTTTTAGGATGACAAGTTTTAATTAATCCAACAGTAAATGTGTCAATGTTAGCTAACTGGCATTTCCACTGTAATCTCTGAGGCCTCATGTTATAAGGCAGAAAAAAGTATATTAAAACCATTCTCATAAATTGACAGTTAAAATATGGGCAAACCAACACTACAAACATGTCACTGTTGTGGGAACAAAACCTCCTCTCCAAAATGACAACTTTACAGGAGAAGGAAAAAATATACTTTTCTTTTAATATAAATCAATGGAACCAGACGTCTTTCCAAGTCATTTTGGGGGGTTTCAATCCATTCATGATGAAATTTACACATGATGTGAAGTGCAAAAGGTATTTTCAAATTATGCCAACAACGGAAAAACTTCAGAATGCAGTGATATAAAGCACAAATACAAGTCGGCCCTTTCTGCAGTGTGGAGATGAAGTGGATCTCAGTGAAAGAACAGCTACTGCTGGTTTAAATGACTGATTTATTAACCCAGAAAGTGAAAATTACATCAGACTTAGTATTCATGAAGTGTCTGACAATGACATTGCACAATCTGCAACCTGCTTAAAGGCACACACACACAGACGCACACACACACAGACGCACACACATACAGACAGACGCACACACACACACACACAGACGCACACACACACACACAAACACACACACACACACACACACACACACACACACACACACACACACACACACCCCACCTCACCTTTCATTTATGAGGATTTTATGGGTCAAATCACAACTATCTGAAGAAGCTACAAGCACAACTTCCTTCACCATCACTTCTTTCCTCTTCTTACAAGCCTCCAGCAGGAAAAATGAAAGGAATGAGTCGGGGAGGAATGACATTGGTTGAAAGCAACTCTCTCTTTCTCTCTATAGCACTAAAGAAGCTTAGGCAGTCTTAATCTTTAGTACCCCCTTCAGCCACCCCCTCCCCTTCTGCCCCTCACATCAAAGTGCCCTTCTACCTCTGGATTTTGCTCCTCAATTAGACGGATTAGTATCAAATTGAGTTTTGATTTGCTCCCCATTGTGACACCCTCAGTGTGTGTTTCCGTGTGTGTGTGTGTGTGTGTGTGTGTGTATATGTTTTGGGGGGGGGGTATATAGCATATGACAGGGGCACTAGAACAAGTTTTGTGATGGGTGTGAGGTGGGGGTATTTTAGAGGTACACTTAAAATGGATAGTTATTCAAGAGTTCTTCAGACTGATGAAGAACGTGTTGTATATGGTTCCATATAGAAGCTTAGAATCTATTTGAAATGGGTTCTAGCTCCAAAATAATTCTTCTATTGTTACAATGTAGAGCTTGTAATAACAGAAGAAACTTTTTTACTACTATACAGAACCTTTTTCAAAAAGCTTCTACATAGAACCATCTACAGCATGTTCTCCATAAACCTTAAGAACCCTTTTAGAATGCTGAAAAACTTTTATTCATGCAAATTTTAGATTTTTTTCAATGTTCATGGTTCTAGATAGAACCATTTTATACACTTGAGGAACCATCATTTTTAAATGTGTACACTACAGCCAAAGTGAAACATACAAGGGTTCCTGGGAGCTCCGGGACCTCATCATTAACTTGTTGGACCCCTGAATGACCTCAGAGTTTTAAATCCATGGGGAATAAAAATGAATACATTTTGACATTGTGCTGCATGTCAGAGAAAAATAGATGCTCAAATGGAAACTGAGGGAAAGATGATTGTTTAGCTTCTTCACCCACAAAACGACAAGATTATGTCTTGATATTCTTAACTAACTAATTATGCATTTCTGGTCAGATTTTCTCTGAAAAACTTAATGAAACTTAGTGCTTTCGAAAGCTTTTCTATTTTCTGTATGATTCAGTCTAAGGTGCTTTCAGAGATCCTAGCACAATCTGAGACGAAGTAGAAGACAATGCAATCTTTCTGATGTTTGTTTAAAGTTCCAGTTGCTGGTAACATCAGTCATCTTGGTTGCCGCCATGCCAACAGAGGGTGAATAAAATAATGATTCTCGTCTCCCCTGCAAAATATCATCAGTCATATGTGTTTAAATTGATTTACTGACATCTGAATAAATGGCACAAATAAATACAACACATTTAGGCAAAGATTCATGCTACAGTTACACACCAAACACAATATATTTGTGCGATTTACTGAGACACCAATACATTTATTAAAACACTCAAATCAGATCCCCTCCATCATTTTTAGGAACTCAAACATAATTAAACAACATTCTACAGTTGATTTCACATGTGACATTTCTATGTGGGATCTGATGCTGTTTAATCTCAATATGAAGGCCAAAGATTTGTCAATCACTGCCAGTGATTCAAGCCATCGTTAGACTGAAAATTCAAAATAAACACACCAGAGAGATGGCAAAACCATGAAGTGTGGACAACTATCTTGTACATTTTTAAATAGAAAGAATGGACTGGAGCCCAGAAACACCAAAAGGCCTGAAAGACTAGAGAAAACAACTCTAGTGTTTTCATACATACAAAAGAATTCTTTCCCTAGTGAAAAAAGGCCTCACATCAGTTGAATAGATCACACCCTGCAGGTAAACGTATCTATGCCAAAGTCAACAGTCAAGTAAAAACTTCACCAGAGTAAATATAAGTGGTTTACCACAAGATGTAAACTGACAGAGAGCCTCAAAAACAGGATTAGGGTTTGCTCTAAAGGTGGGTTTAGGAGCGTATGGAGAAGAAGCATGCATAATGATCCAAGGCATACAAGCTCATCTGTCAAGCATGGCGGAGGTAGTATGGGCATGTATGGGCCAGTTGATGATTATTTACTGACAAAAGCAACGGGACGGATTCTGTATAGGGCTGTAGCATCTGCTTTAATTCAACTTATGCTTCAATACATTTTGGTGCAAACACAATCCCAAATTAGAAAATCAAATTTTGACCTGTATTACATTGAAAAGAATACAACAGCACATTGATGTTTTACCTCATGATTTTATTATTATTTTTAATAAAAACTCAATTTTAATTCTTGTAACATATTTCAAAAAAGTCAGTAAAGTTCATCACTTTGTGACGTTGATTTCTGGTATATTTTTGCCCCATCCTTCCTGTGAACAAGTTTTAAGGTGTGCAACAACAGGGGTTTATGTTGTCGCATTTTGTTTTTTAAAATGCAACACACATTATCTGTTCATGATGGGTCAGAATTGCAATCAGACCAGGCCAGAACCCACTGCCATGCCTGCCTTTGTAATGTGTGCAGAATGTGGTTCTGCATTGATTTGTGCCATCACATAAGTGTAAGTTACCTTTGCCACAGGGTTCAGACACAACCCCATGCCATGACAGACCCTGGCTTTTAGACTTGTTGCTGGAAAAAGTCTGGATGGTCCATTTCATCTTTGGTCCAGAGCATACAATGTCCATTACTTCCAAAAAACATCTGAAATATTGATCCGTCTGACCACAATATGCATTTCCAATGTGATGGTCTATCCCATATGCCCAGAGAAGTTGACAGCGTTTCTGGATATGGTTACCATGGTTAGCCTTTTGGCACAGTATAGCTTTTACTGGCATTTTTGGATGTATTTGCATGCTGTAGTGCTTGACAAAGGTTAGCCAAAGTAATCCTGGAGCCATGTGGCTACATTGCTTATAGATAAATGACAGTTTTTGGTGCACCCAGCACTCTTGCCCTTTATGCGCTGAAATTCCACCAGATACCTTGAATGTTTTTATTCCTAGAGCATGAACGGTCAGAATCCCTTCCTATCTTTCTTTGAGGAACACTGTTTTAAAACATTTCAATATTTTTCTCTCGTACCTGGTGGCAAACTGGCAAACTCTTCAGCCCATCTTTATACCAAATAGACTAGGCCTTTAGTGGGTGCTTTCGTACCACATCACGATTTCAGTAATTTGTTGACATGACCTGTTTAAAATCACATAATGAATTAATTATTTTACCTTATTACTAGCTTTAAATTTTCCTTATGGCACCCTTTTCTGATTTAGGGCTTAGTGCAACTGGACAATGACCTGAAGCATTTTGTGAAAGCAACACAAGACATTTTTAACACAAAAATCACCTAACCTCAGTCCAATCAAGGATGACTTTCACTTACTGAAGGCACAACTGAAGGTAAAATGTCTAAAGAGCAAGCAAGAACTGAAGAAAGGCCTGGCAGAGCATTGCCAGGGAAGAAACCCAGCATCTGGTCATATCTATGGGCTCCAGTTATTATCTGCAAAATATTTGCAAGTCTTAAAAGTGATAATTCAATTTTTGGTTGTCCAATGACTTTTGAGCCCCTAAAACTGGGACACTATGTATGAAAATAGTCATAATTCCTACACTGTTCTTCTGATTTGGATGTCAATATACACAAAAAAGTTGAAAGTCTGCACTTTGAGCTAGTTCAATATTTAATATTAATTCAAGTATTCTTTGGCAGACATCTAAAATAACAATAACATTGTCAATGTCCAAACATTAACGCACCTGATTGTATCAGAAACAGAAATATTTTCAAAACATTAATCCACATTGCGTTAAGTGTGTACTGGCCTTCAAGCTCATATAGTCTACAGGAAAACCCTTTTTTACACCATCACACCATCTTCTGTTAATAAGTTTTTCTCTTTACCCCTCTGAATATAACACCTGATTGAGTTGATTAGAAGGTCAGGAGATCTGCATGGGGTGATCAGATGGATCAGACTGGGGCTACAATAAAACTGCAGGGGAAGCAGCAGGAGCGAAAGGAAAGCTAGAGGAGTATTACTGTCAGATATCTACTGAGAAATCATGTCTAGTTCTTCAGTGTTAGTGGTTGTTTCTAGCCTTTCTTGGACTGTAGTGTATTTAGTGGATGGTGAGAGGGGTTAGTTGGGGTAGAAAGAGGCCCCTTCGCTTTGGGGTCCCGGAAACATACGTTAATAGGCAGTGAGAAGCATTCTTGACGAACAAAAGAAGTTTCTCTCTCTTGTTCTTTCTCTTACTCTCCTGCATATGTTGGTGCTGGTGCCTGCCAAGTGACTTATACAAGACAAGAGGAACACTTAAGCGCTAATTAAAGCAAAGCTTCAATTAAAAGATTTACTGACAGCGCTTAACTCTTAGAAGCCTAAAGTTATTATTATGGTTTGCAATACTGCTTAAATGTAATAATATAATTACATAATTAATTACATAATTATGCGCTAACGATGATCATAATAATAACACCATGTTCTAAATATATACAGAAGCTTTCACAAATCCAGTAGGGGTTCCTGGCATCGGCAACATAGGCAATTCCCTAGGGAGGCAACTTGCTAGGAGTGTGTGTGTGTGCACACACAAACAAAATTGTAAGTGCAAAAATATGTGCATCTTGCTAATTTACTTTGATGCCAGTAATCTCCCTTTCAGTGATATGCACAAAAAGCAACCTGAGCTTTGCTCCCTCTTGTGGACAGTCTTCAGCCTGCTAAACATGAACACACCTCATCTGCACAGGGTTTACATGCTGTCCCAGGGCTGACATCAGGGTGGAATGAATGGGGAACATATTGTTGCATTGGCATAGAGTGAGACAGAGAGGAGGCCGTGATTCTGCTGCAAGATGTGCTCTTTATTAAACACCAGAAGAAAAGGCCCATACAAAGCATTGAACTCACAGGGGAGGTCACCACCAGCCCCAATGCTTAATTACATAGACATACACCAAAAGAAAAGCAGCAATACTATTGTCGTTCTGTCTGGCTTTCAGCTGTTTAATGGCACTAAATCTGCCGCATTAACAAGAAAGACTTGTCAGCCAAACTTAGAAAGATTTCCTCTTTGTTTTTGGCTTATTTAATGAGTAAAATGTGGTAACACAAGTTTGTGTTGTTTAAGTTCCCCACACACACAATCCTGCAGCTTACTCTTCTTAGTGGACTTGGACAATCAGTATTTAGGAAAGGGGCCTTGTTAAATGAAATTGTCCACCCACCAAACACCATGATGTGGCACATACCAATACATAACTGTAGTTGCCTGAAAACAGACAGAGTGAAAACATAAAAAACAATTTTTTTTGTAATAGTGCAAGTAAACTAAAATAGTCTTCATCATTATGTTGAAAAATGAAAAGGAATTGCCCCCATTGCCCATATTTGTTTTATGGTAATTTTTTTAAATGAACTAATAACTGACAGAATGTAAAATGCAGATCAATGTTCTGTCAACTTATTCTTGGACGTCCAATGCACCCAAAATTGTAAGCCAACCAGGTTAGTTTTTTTTTAAAGTGAAATTTCAGCTGGTCTGCAAAATAGGTTAGGACCTTCACTGCACAAACCCAGGGATGCTTACATAATTATGTAATTATTTACATTTGTATTTGACGTACACTGTGTATTGACAGGTTTGTTATGATGTTAAACAATAGTAAAAACTTGGCAGAAATGTTTGCCTTTTTCTAAAACAAGACTGCGCAAATTTTTCAAATACAAATCATAATAAAATATTTCTTCTGCTTATAAAAGTGACATGAAAGCTTCAGAATCTGCACTTTCACAGAATCCCTCCATTTGTTTCAATGAGTGAGAATTCACTCATATGAAACTACAACATGCTTATGTTATCACCCATCATAACTGCAGCGGTGTGTGTCTGTGTGTGTGTGTGTGTCTGTGTGTGTGTGTGTGTGTGTGTGTGTGTGTGTGTGTGTGTGTTGACAGTCATAAAGCATGAAGAGCACAACACTCACTTGGTCAGGGTACAGCTTCTCAAAGCTCGGCCGTGCCCTGTGATCTCACATAAATTAAGTATTTTATTTGGGAGGACCTAAATTACTGGAAATTTGCTGACAGCTCTCATTGTTTCCATTTCATTCTCAGCCCAACTGCAGAGGGGAGAGGAACCTGAAAACAATAGAATGAGACTTAATGGGTTTTAGGCAATGTAACATAATGGGTTTTATACAATGGAATGATGAAAATAGGGTTAAAATTACATGAGCAGTGGGCACAACCTCACAGCTTTGTACTGTCATTTCACTCTACTGTGTGAGTCATTGCATTTAAATCCTAAAGGCTCCGTATCTTGGAGATCGGACTTTGCCCTTTTTCCTGAAATACGTTTGAAATACGTTCACCCTTCTGAACAATCCAGTCCAAACCTATGAATTTAGCTGCAAATTAGCCTGTTTTGAGTTCACCGATGCATTTACATAATCTGCATGTCCAGCCTACAGCAGTTTAGCTGATTAATGCAGAAGTTAAAACTATTGTAGTAGCCCTGCTTTCTGAATGATGTACAATATAGAGCGACCAATCAATACAGATGCCTATATACAACCTCATTTCCAAAAATGTTGGCTTTATTTATATTCCGCTGTGCAGAATGTAAATAAAAATAGAATGCAATGATGCAATGATATGCAAATCATGTAAACCCTAAATTTAAGTAAAAATACTACAAAGACAAGTTTTTGGGAAAAAATATATGCCCATTCTGAATTGATGCTAAAACATGTTCCAAAAAGTTGGGACTGGGGGCAAGTTTAGCACTGTGTTTCATCAACAACACTCTGTAATCAATTGGGAACTGAGGACATCAACTGAAATGTTTTCCCATTCTTGTTTGATATAGGATTTCAGCTGCTCGACAGTTCAGGGTCTCCTTTGTCGTATGTTTCATTTCATAATGCACCAAATGTTGTCAGTGGTGACCGGTCTGGACGGTGCGCAGGTCAGTTTAGCTCGCAGGCTCTTATAATACAGAGCCAGAATGCAGTTTGGTAGTGCCTTCAGCAAGACCTTCCCTGAAAAAGACTTCGATGTATATATCATTCAGCATTAATGGTGCCTTCACAGATGTGCATGTCATCCATGTTATGTGCACTAATGCCCCCAAACCATCATGAACACTGGCTTTTGAATTGTGCACTGATAACAAGCTGAGTGGTCTTTAGCCCGGAGGACACAGTGTCCATGATTTCCAAAAAGAATTTCAAATTTGTTGATTTGCTGGAACACAGGACACTTTTCCACTTCCCCTCAGTCCATTTTAAATGAACTCGATCAGAGAAGGTGGCTGCATTTATGGATTCTGTTTCGATGTGGTTTCTTCTTTTCACAATTTGGACATGTTCACTGTGAGGTGGACTCACTTGTGTTGCCAGCTATTTGGACATTAATGGCTGTGGGTTGAGTTTTTTCAGAGGACAGTAAATCTGTACTGCTATACAAGCTGTACACTGACTAATTTAAGTTACACCCAAGTTTCATTTCTATAGTGTCGTCCCATGAAAAGATATAATAAAATAGTTGCAGAAATGTGAGGAGTGTACTCACTTTTGTTAGATACTATACACTTTGAACATGGCATGGTTGTTGGTGCCAGACAGGCTGGTCTGAGTATTTCAGAAACTGCTGATGGTCACTCCAGAGAACACATCTCCACTGCTCTAGAGTCCAGTGGCAGCGCTGTACACCACATTTTTACAAATCTGTGATTTTTTAGAACCTTATTAAACTATGTAGAGATTCTAGGAAGACCCATGAAAAATGATGATTATAAAATTATGTGAAGGCTTTTAATCCTTGGTTCTTCACATCTTTCATGTTAATTTCTAATCACATTAATAAACAGTTCTTTAGGAAACCAAAGGGGTTGCTTTATGGCGTCACTGAAATAATAATTTGTGACATTTTTGTAAGTTTAATATTAGGTGTAGACATGTAGACTATAACTCATATTAGTATCACTAGTAGGCAAAAATTTTTTGTGTGCAAGTAATGTTTATTGTGTTTATCTTTTTCCTCTATATATGACCTGATGTTTCATTTACAGGTGAAGTTCAGCATCCCATGTTTGCTGTAGTTGGGAAGGTTTGAATTGTATTTTGTTTACTTTATTTTATCATTACTTTTTTTTTTTACTCATAGTACTGTGTGAACATTTTAGGCATCTAAGCAAATTTTTTAACAATTGACCTCAGCAGTGAGTTTATCACAATATACATTAGAATAAAGTCATATTCATAATTCAAATAAACATAAAAAACAATAAAAGGTAACAATAATTTCTTGAGACTGTATTTTTCCTTGACACTTTCACAGCCACCATATATATATATATATATATATATATATATATAATTAATTAATATTCTATAAATGTTGTTTATTCAAATATTAACACTTTTCTCAGCAAATAAACACAAACTACACAAATAAATAGATTTTGAAAATGTGTCCTGGGTGCCTAAGACTTTCACACAGTACTGTACATATAAACATATAAATCATTGCTGTCCAAAAAAGTGATTTCCATTACTTGAGTATTGCAGCTGCTCTTTACACTGTATAAAAATTGATAATGAATGTACCAAATACTCTACAATGACCTTAAACATAAACATTTTTTTACAAAAAGGGGTTGAAAACATGAACACCACAAGCAAAACAAAAAGCCACAAGGCAGCGTGAAAAGAGTTACAGGAAGCCCAGACTGTGGTCATACTGCATGCTGGATCACCAGCACGTATCCAGCAGTGACACAGAAGTTTGCCTCATTCCTCAAGAGTGCTCAATCAGAGATGTAATGCACATGGAGAAGCATTTGGTCTGTGTCTCAGCCTCCGCGGAGGAAATGATACGGAGAGGCAGCCATAGAGAGTGTCACGTTCACCTACACCGCCAGTACTGCACTGGGTGTGATTCAGATAAAGTGAGGCAAACTTCCTGTGAGCAGTGAAAGCAGACTTCTCTGAGGAGTCTCCAGGGTGTTTGAGTGTGTGAGGTGCGTGTGAGACAGTGTGTAAACACTGAGGGAGGATTCATCTGGGGCAATCCCGGCAGAATGGCGCGTGTGTCTAAGGGTGTCTCCATCTGCGCTGGTTTATGCTCATGTTTTATCTCCATGAGTCATCGTCTGAGTCTGGAGGATTAGTCCCAGCCACTCACTGAACAGCCTAATAAACTGCTCTCACTGACCTCCCGCACTGGAGAAAGCGGAACTCAGACCTCCATCACTAACCTCTGGCAAAACCCTCTAAGTCAGTGGTGAGGAAGCTGCTGTTCATTTCCAGGATTTCACAATATTCAACAGTATTTAACAGTTTTACAGTAAAGTACTGTACTCATTAGTTTATTGGGAAATCAACTAATCTAAAGATTCTTTAATAGCACCACAAATTACAGGGAGGTTGATGGTGAGCTGTTCCACACGGCATATGACAGTGACTGAGAGTTAAAAAGGTGCAAACATTTTAATAAAAACATTGGTACCATGTAGCAATACACTTATAAAGGGTTAATGAATGATTTTAAATATTTTATTAACAGTTAATAATTATGATAAAAACACCATTAAGCACTATTAAACTTCAAAGTGTGTGTTCCATTTCTTCTTATATACCGTACACTTGCTTATAAGCACTCAATATGGCTGAAGCCTTAAATCTTTTTAGTTTATTTTGTATTTTTGTGTTAAACTTCTCTTGAAAACATTTCTTTTGCTGGCTGTGGGATCACAAGCCACTTTAGTGTTGCTGGCAGCATTAGAGCACTGCCACAACTCAGTTACATGGCTGTCTGGCCATGTGTTCAGTGCAACATTGCTGCTAGAGCTGGAATGTTTTGGGCAGGCCATTTGAGCAATGCTACATTGCAGCTTTTCCCTGCTGCTTGTTTCATGCTACATCACAGCTAACATTTGTTAATGATTTACTAAGACTTATACTTGTAAAGTGTAAAGCATATCACTAACAAATTAATCACACTTCACCCTCGAGGATCCCCAGAGTTATGAGGCTGTGAAGAGGGGTTGAAACATACGTCATCTGCCTTGCACAGAAACTGGTGGTACATTTGGGGTCAAACTGACCAATGGACACTCAGGAAATCACTAAGGACTGACCCATCATGTTGGAAGCTTCACTTCTTCATTTAGGCCACATTGGAGACACAAGAAGTGGCGTGAAAAGAGTTTACAGCTGCTAAAGTTGCTGCAGCAGTTTTGGAAAGTAGCAATGAAGATAACGGAGCATTTTGATATTAAAACGTATGGGTATCATGTTATATGCAAGTGCCGTTAAAGCAGGATTTAAGAAGATATTCACAAATCAAGAAAATGTCCTCAGACCTCAGAGGGTTTATACACTTTCTATAGTTTCACAAAATGCCCTGCAAGACAACTGAAATAATATAAGCACAAGCTGGCCTTTGTCTTCTTCATCAGTCAGTTTTAAGACTGTCAGCTGTTAATAGGTTACTCCCATTTAACCTCCAACAGAATGTAGGAATCTGGTTACATGAAACGACTAAACTCACATTCTGCACTGTTAGAAATGAAGGTTCTGTGCAGGTAAATTTTTTTGTTCATTAAGGTACGAACAGTGTAAATATATCCTCAAAGGTAAACCAGTGGTTTTAAGGTCCAATTTTGTATCTTAAGTAAGTTTTCCCCAGTGTAAAAGTATGTATTTCTACCTTTTCATTACCTAATGTTTAATACAGAATAAAATAAAAGCCTCGAGATGAGACGGGGTGTACGGAGTCAGTGCAACTTAAAAAATTCAATTTCAATGGATTATGGTACAGTTATGTTCCCTGAGTAAAGGTACTCAGCTGACCCCTTAAGGGTCCCACTCCAGCCTTAAAATAGTTTTACTTAAAATTTTTAGCATGCTTTCTACCATCATCCTCGTGATAGTCACAAGTGTTAATATATAACATTGCCAGGTGGTGTAGACTGGACACAAAGGTACTACTGTGATACTATGGGTAAAGTGCCATCTTCTTTAGGACAACATTCCGAATGTGGCTTAGTTTTGTAACCTTCCTTTACTGCTTCATCACTCGCCCACTCTCAGATATCTGTGGCCTGTCTAAAGCCTACTTGGTATCTGTGGTTCACTGTTTTATTACCCCTGCTCCCAGACTCTCATGTGGTTTTCCATTTTGCAATTGCTGAATCACAAATTTGAGGTTTTCCAGTTTAGTTTACTGCTTATTGGCTTTTTAAACTGTATACAGTAGCCTGTCAATCAGTTACTAACATTTTAAACCACTAAAAGGAAAAACATATGCTTTTGTCACTGATATACTAACACCTGTCACCACCAAAAGGAAGCATTGTATTGTAAATTGTAAAAATATCAGCATTGGCTAATTATTTACTAACACTTATCACCACCAAAAGGGAGCCTTAATGTAGTTAATAACTAACTAATGAGTTCCATTAATACACATCTTATATAATCATAAAGTCAGTCAATAGAAATAAGGAAACAAGGTATCTCCATAATGGTAACCCAGGAAATGATAAAAAAATGTTCTTAACTTTAAATGTTAATGAAAAGCAACTTTTCTATTGATCCAACCATCATGACATATTCATATAATGTAAAAAAAAAACCCAGCTGTTTATGATGTTATCAATATCCATGAATGATTAACTATTCATGATGGTGCCTGCACCATCATGCTTTTTAACTACTTTTTTGCTTTTTAACTACATATAATACTGGGCTTCCTCAAGGAGAGGTTTAGAAATGGTCAAACAAACACTCATCCATAAAATCACTATATATATATATATATATATATATATATATATATATATATATATATATATATATATATATATATATATATATATACATAAATTCATATTCATGTTTTTTTTTAAATATTAACACTTTTCTCAGCAAATAAACACATACTACAATAAATATAAATATAAATAAGATAGAAATATGTTTCAATTGAAGGTAAGAGTTGGATTTTGTTGCTTTGTTTGGTGAAAATAAGTTAACACAGCCTGTACAGAGAATAAAGTATTTTTCTGCAAATTTTAGACCCCAATTTTGATTTATTTGGGAAAATATAAAATATAATTCTAAAATATTAATTAATAATAAATATAACAGGGCACATTTTATGTTTTTCACCCTTATATGTTAGACTCAGGAAATCAACTGTAGTTTAGTATAAACATGAGTGTTAACTTGTGTTAACAAGTATGTAATTTGATCTGGGCACCCAAACATTCACATATTACTGTAAATATTATTCATTTTCTATTCCACAGTCTCTCTGAGTATGCAATGTTATATAGACCTCTGCACATTGCCTAATTGAGTAAAAGTATCAGTTTTTTGAGCAAGTTTATTGGGCAACAGTGTCAAAACCACATTAGAAAGTTTGTGATTGCCTAACATCTCCACATGGTTTGAGTCGAGCTTATGATGATTTAGGTATGATGCTACTCGGCACTCATTCCATTACTTTAGCTTGACTTACTTTGTAGCACCAGTGCAAAATTGAAGAAGCAAACTTGGTATGTACCCAGCATGTTTTGGCTGATTGAATAAGATTTAATTAATTGAATTTAATTGAATAAAATTTGCATATTTGATGTAAGCTGTATTGTCTGGAGAAACAAAGCCACAGTTACAGAAGCAGCCCTTCCATCTGGTAAAGGAAGAACTGTTTCAAGTGCAAGCCCGTCATTTTCCTCCCGCAAGTTTAATTACACCAGTGTTGTAAAGTGTTGGGATTTATGGGCTTTTTCCAGCCTGGGTGGCTGATCAAGTGTTAGCTTTCTTACATCCACAGTGACAGCTGCAACTTGTCGAGACTGAAGATGAGCTAACTCACTAATCCAGGCATAATACATCACAGAATCATAGCTCCATGGCTGGTTGAACCAGGGGTCATTCCTATGTTCCTAAGCTCCTGTGTTACCAGAGTCCTTAATTTACCTCAGTGTAATTTCTAGGAAACTGCGTCATTGACAATTGAACCCTCGCATACCTCTTCTTAATGTATTAAACTGAACTTTGATGTTTTACTTACAGAGCTGAGATAATGTACAGCCTTGGGAACATAGATACTCTCTCATTTTCCATAGAGGTCATATAAACTTCAGTACAGTGCATTTCCATTGCAGGGGGCCTCGGATCAGCAGGTCAAAATGAAAGAAGATTGAATATTTTAACAAGGTTTGTGGCCAGTTACATCATCCATGTTTATTTAATTATGTCAGACTGTGCATCATCATATCTCAAACATGTATGGTGTTAAAGTTATATGTTTTCACTACACAGGGTTGCCAGATACTCCTGCGCTTCTAAACCACAGTGCAGTGAATTTACATGCTCAGAACTTTGAACATGGTGACATGTGATAAAGTCATATTGTAGACTTTTGAGAAGACAGCCTTCATTCATCAAAGTTGTGTATGGTCAAATGTGATCACACACACAATTTACCAGAAGTTTTGCTATTCATCAGTTTCTTTTTTGCAACTGTACGATTGAACGTCTCATAGAGGTGTGTGCAAATTTGAGCAAACAGCTTAACCTGGAAGAAATGTGTAATTTGTTACCTTCACCCACTTATGTAAAAAATTATCAAATCGTAAGTCGCTCTGGATAAGAGCGTCAGCCAAATGCCGTAAATGTAATTTTTTTAAAACACAACTGTGATGGAACGCTGATCAGGAAAATGTATCAACGGAAAATTATCAACCAAAACCTGCTCTCTAACCACCTCCACTCTTCCTGCAACTATTTTACCTGATTTATTACCACGTTTATGTTATTTTCATTATTTTATTATCTATTTGTTATTGTATAAATTTATTCATACTCTTATTCTTATTTTAATTATTATTGTTTCATTAATATTTGTCATTTTTATAAATTTGTTTATTAGTATTATATTATTATTTTTATCTTATCTTCCTTGTATTATTTTAACTTGATTGTATTAACCTTTACATGTTTTATTATTTATTTATTTTATTATTATATTTTCTGCATTTTTTATTGCTATTAATGTTTCACTTTTTACACTTACTTGAGTTTTCATTTATTAAATTGACTTTTATCATGTTCTTACCCATCATCAGTCCCTTACTCTGTGCTAACTCAGCAACACTGTATATGAGGGGTGCCCTCAAAGTTCTCCGAGACTGATTAAAGGTTAAAAATAAATAAATAAATAAATATCAACGGAATACATTTTACCTTGTTTTTACTTTGTCCATATAATTATTATAGCCACTATGTGTGGTTAAAGCATTCATTTTTCAGACTGACTGACGTTCCCCACTTAAAATTTACTCTTAACATTTGGACTCAGTGTACCAAAGACGAGCATAAACTGACCAAACCATGGAAAGAATGTAGAGACATAGTTAGTCACGCCTCAGCATGGACCTCACACACGCAAAATTAATCAAGCTTCAAGAGCAGAACTGCCAACACTGAGTTACTGGCATTAAGCTAGCAGCGTTGGCTGGACGCAAATGTGCGCTGTGTATGTCTGTGACAGCCTGTACCTGGTGCTGGAGCTCCCGCCCTGGCCAAACCCATTTCCCAACATAATGACATCACACAGCAGTGGTATGTAATAATTTCCCTTTGAGCTGATGACTGTGTTTGCTGAATGATCCAGGAGGAGAGACCCATATTTCCTGTGATGAAGCAAAAATCATGCTTACAACCACAACCTCACCATCATCCGCCTCCTCAGGAACTGGTCACAGCTGGAAAAGAGCAAATTTCCCTATATGGAAGCTAGGCTAACATTGTTCAACAATCAGTGCTACAAAAGCAGATGGTCTTCATTTGACTTTATCACATCCGCTGTATCATTTTGTCCTCTGCAGGAATTACTAAAGGAAAGCGTGTGTATGTTAGTCTTCAAGAGGTCTGGAGTCTCGGCATGAGAACAAAACAAATCGCACCAGATAGAGTGAACCAAACCTGCGATGGGCCAGTGACAGTGAACTGTTTAATGTCACACAACAGAAGTGAAACATGGACTTTTCTGGCCCTTTGCCACCCAGACAAGTCCTGTTTCAACCAAACCAATAGAATGGATAACAGGGAAAGAAAGACTGCTGTATGATCCAGGTGGTGGGTGGGGGGGTTGCAGGGTTCATTCTTCTGAATTGGTTCAAAGTCAGAGGTAATTTCAGACGTTTACTGACTGAACAAATGATTGAACATTCTGTTTCATTCCGTCACTAACGAACAACCGAATACAAATACAGTCTGTTTATGATTCTTTGGTGTTCCTTTCCTACAGAAGACTGAGTGGCTTGATTTTTTGCAACTTTCAAGGTAATGAAGTCAATAAAGAGACCTCTAAAAAGCCATTTACAGCAATATTATAATACTGCATTATAACTGTGATTATTTCTAGTGACAGGGAGGCTGACAGTTAAATATATTTATAGAATGAGGTGTTTAAAATAAGAATATGTATTGAATAAAACACAGAACATTCCCAATGTAATATATCCTACACTAATAATTGATACAAATTATATATAGGTCAGATGGTATGGGCAGTGCGTCCCAATGAAGTTGAAATGAAACCTACTCCACTGGTATAAATGGGAATTAAAAAAAAAACAAAAAAAAAACAACTTTTACTGCTAAGTGGTCTGCTCTCCTTCTTTGGGTTAAATGATGGTCTGAGACAGCTTGGATTATTTATTGGAAAGACCACTAAGGCTGCCCCAAGGAGAAGGGACAATGTGTTTGTTAATCTTTTGATAAAAGATGCTCATAAATAGGAACCATGTTCGACGCTACAAGTCACCTGGTTAGCATTAGCTTTTATTAATTATTATTTTTAAAAAGCAGGCATTTGGGACCATGAAGATCATAGACCTGTCTCATGAAGCACCTGCAACTTAGACCGTTCCAGCTTCATAAAACCTCACAAACACAACTGCAGTTAACTCATGAGATGAGGTGAGTAAACTGAGATACATCCAACAATTACATTCTTCCAATACGAATACTTACATTTCAAAAAAATCGCTCAGTTCAATTACTATAAACTTGATTTGTTGTTTTAAGCATACAAAAGCCAGTTCTACATTTTAGAAATGTAAACATTTAAAACTAAAAAGCAGGTATAATGGCATCATTATTGTGCTTACTGGTGTAATAATTGATTAACCCTGTTAAAATCTACATAGCAAAAGGTCACTGATGATTAATGCCATATTTGTCAGAAAGAAAAAACACTGACCATGAAAGGACTGGAGGGGCCCAGAAGCTTGGCCCTAACTGGTCCAAGAGCTGTTAATCTAAATCTACTCTGGAGCAGGTTTGGCGTGCTACATAGCATTGTAATTTGTAAAAGGTAATCCACCATAAAGAGAATTTTTGGTTAGACTAATCTTAACTAATTCTAACTAATCTTAAGTTAGCTGGCCCACCCAGAGGTCAGTGATAAAGCTTTAATATCTGAAGCTTTTCCATCAAGAAAAATCTAATCAAAAATCTCATTCATAGCAAATTCATATTCCTTAGCAAAAACAAAAAGTTCTTGTGTTCCTTTGCAAAATCAATAACAGTAGCCATAATAATACTGTTTATTTGTGCAGCATTTTTTAGGATAATAGAAAGAAAAACACTGGGAGGCAAAAATATTGAAGGTAAAGTGAATGAAACAACTTCTAGAATGGTGGTAAAAATAACAGTAATCTCTATTTATGTGGAAGTTTTCATTTTAGTTATAAAAGTAAGTTTTTTAAACCAGAGGATAACCTACACAATGATAATAAAACATGAGTGTGAATGAAAAAGTAAAATGAATGAAATAGCAGCACAACTGCAAATGCAACAGTAAAAGATGAGTAGAAAATGAGACGCAAGCCAGCCTAAAAAAATGTTTTCAACCTGAATTTATAAGCACTTCTCCAGCTTGTACTGCTAGAATTCTCTGGCAAACTAAAAGCAAAGTACTAATGAATAACAAACAAGCAAACAAACCAAATTACATACAAATTAACATACAAATATAATTAAAGGCCTGCACACCCTGCCAACACACCATCATCAGAACTATGACAGCACTCATTAAACATATGGTAATAACTCGGCTTGGCATTTTAGTGAAAGCCATACAGAATACGCTTGCATGATTGAAGGAAAAATGCTTGGACGCAGATGGATGTGTGCTTGCGCTGCAGGCCTACTGGTATGTAAATGTTTGGTGAGTAAAGATTGTGAATGAGGCTGAGATTGCTTACTGCCCCGACTGAGAACTGAAAAATGTTTCTGCCGGTAAGGAGGACAGCAGTACCCCTTGGCACTGCTCTAACGTTACTAACCAATCACCAGCGCTCTTATTTTGGTGCAGTTGGCATGAGAACGATCAAACCAAATGAAATGGTGTGCAGAGTATGTGAGTAAAGTGGAGTGGTACATTTTCACTCTTCACTGAAAGCGTTCTGTAATCAATCTGCTCTGGGTTTTCTATTTTCCCAGGTCCTCACTCATGTACGCACCATATGATTCATTCTTATGATGTTTATTTTATGTCTTGTGTAACGCCGGGGAGTGATGATGGGGTGGACACATATGCGAAGAGAAGCGAGATTCATTAGGGGCAAATCCAGAATCAGGGTCAAAACAGTCCAGGGTCACAGAGCCAACACGGAGATTGAAGGACAGATATAATAAAAAGGAAAACAGGCACAAAACAAAGACTAGGACAAATAAGGCCAGAAGATAATACACCAAACAACACAATACAATACAATACAATACCGCACAATATAATACAAAGATCACCAAGACACACAGACAATGCACAGACAAGACACTACACTTTTTAATTAATTATATAATTTATTGTTATTAAACACAAAAATAACAAAATATTCTGTGTTACTGTGGAGAGTTAGGGCTTAAAGCAATAGCCCAATCACTGCTGAGGGTAAACACATATGTGCGCATGCTTTTAATACTATGTTCTTTATCATTTGCACAGCAAGAATGATTGACATGGGGCTAACTCTGTGTATTACCTCTAGAACTTTGTTGTGATTGGTGAGAATTTCCAGTGCCTCATAGCACAGACGCCCTGTATGAATGGCCAGCATGTGTGAGCTGTTGCAGTCACGCTGCTGTGTCACCCATGTCATGCAGAGGTAGTCCGTCTGGAAAAAAGGACTGTCTGGCTTACGGGATGGATACATATCGGAGTGATTTCAGAGCAAGAGAGAACACTGATGCTCTGACTTTCTGTAATGCCAGTTTTGGAGTTTGGTGGATTTCATCATTCCATATGGCTAAAAACCAAGAAATATTTACAGGAAAAGGGAATTTGACTGACATGCAAACCAACCAATCAAAGACAGACTATTTAGCACAACATGTAGGGGCAATCTTGCCAATGCACTTAAGCAGTTATTTCCAGTCACACAAGACCATGCTTCTTTCTGTTTGAGTGGGGAAAAAGAAATATACACTGCTCAAAAAATAGAAGGAACACTTAAACAACACAATATAACTCCAAGTAAATCAAACTTCTGTGAAATCAAACTGTCCACTTAGGAAGCAACACTGATTGACAATCAATTCCACATGCTGTTGTGCAAATGGAATAGACAACAGGTGGAAATGATTGGCAATTAGCAAGACACACTCAATAAAGGAGTGGTTCTGCAGGTGGGGACCACAGACCACGTCTCAGTACCTTTCTGCTTTCTGGCTGATGTTTTGGTCACTTTTGAATGTTGGTGGTGCTTTCACACTCGTGGTAGCATGAGATGGACTCAACAACCCACACAAGTGGCTCAGGTAGTGCAGCTCACCCAGGATGGCACATCAATGCGAGCTGTGACAAGGTTTGCTGTGTCTGTCAGCGTAGTGTCCAGAGGCTGGAGACGCTACCAGGAGACTTTAATTTTGGGTGTGACTCCAAATCCAGGCCTCCATTGATTAATAAATTTGATTTCCATTGATGATTTTTGTGTGATTTTGTTGTCGGCACATTCAGCTTTGTACAGAACAAAGTATTCAATGAGAATATTTCATTCATTCAGATCTAGGATGTGTTATTTGAGTGTTCCCTTTATTTTTTTGAGCAGTGTAATAATGAAACTGAAAGCCAGAGGAATGTTTAAAAAACATTTGAAATCAAGGGTGCACTGATATACCAGTACCTTATCCTCAAGTATCAACTGAAACAGAGCACCAATACCAATACTTACTCTATCTTACTCTAACCTATATATATTGTTTATTTACTTCATGCAGTCATGTGAACAAGTAAGTACATAGTAAATAAGTGCCCAGGAAATGTTTAGACTTTTTCAACATATTTAGAGCCTTAAAGAAATCTTAACTTAAACAGTGTTGACAGACACAGATAAAATAATTTAATGACAATATCTTGGAGTAGCTTGTCTTATTTAAACCATAGATACACAATATTTCAAAAAGTGACATCCCATTCTTAATCCATAGGGTTTAATATGATGTCGGCTCACCCTTTGCAGCTATAACAGCTTCAACTCTTCTGGGAAGGCTTTCCACAAGGGTTAGGAGTGTGTTTATGGGAATTTTTGACCATTCTTCCAGAAGCGCACTTGTGAGGTTAGACACTAATGTACAAAAATATATATATAAATATATATCTAAGAAGAAAAATGAAATATATATAAACTGACTCTGAATATACACAAATACACAGTATACACTAGTACTGCACTATTCCAATATACAGTTGTACAGTATAAGTTATGAAATAAAACTATGGAACGTGCTGCTGCTCACATACCATATGTGCAGTTAGTCTGAAGGAGATAATAAATGAGATGCAGGTTCTCAGGGATAGGATACTGATATAGAATCTTCCAGATTGTACAGGATATAGATAGAAGATGTACAAGATGTAAATCTACATGTGTGAATACAAATTTGCTAGATTAAGGTGCAGTAAGATCAGAGTGAGTCTGATGAGATGTGAATGAGGTGGTGATTTTTCATGGAGATGGTGACTCAGAGGTGCAGTGGCAGGCCTATAAACTGGTACACCAGCACTACTGGCTGTTCAGCAGCCTGATGGCCCGGGGGAAGAAACTACCTGGACTTTATGCTTCTGTACTTCCTCCCGCTCGGCCGCTGTAAGAACAGACAGTGGCTTGGATGAGTGGAGTCTTTTAGAATCCTCCTGGTTTTCCTCAGGCTGCAGCTGATGTATAAATCCAAACCTCTTCAGCTTCCTGAGGTGGAAGAGGCACTGTTGTGCCTTCTTTACCACCCGTGTGGTGTGTTTGATCCATGTTAGTTCCTCTGAGATGTGAACACAAAGGAACTTGAAGCTGCTGACCCTCTCTACCGTACCTTCGTTGATGGTGATAGTGGTGTGCACTTGTTTCCTGAAGTCCACTATGAGCTCCTTGGTCTTGTTAACATTGAGAGAGAGGTTGTTCTCCTGGCACCAGAGTGTCAGAAAACTGACCTCCTCTCTGTAGGCCTCCTCGTTGTCATTGGAGATCAGGCCAACAATTGTGGTGTCATCTGCAAATTTGATGATGACATTGGAGCTCTGCCTGGCTGAGCAGTCGTGAGTGTACAGGGAGTACAAGAAAGGGCTGAGCACACAGCCCTGAGGAGCTCCGATGTTAAGGGTCAGTGAGGAGAAGGTGAAGCTGCCCATCTTTACCACCTAGGTTGAGACCTAGATTCTGAAGCTTAATGTCGAGCCTTGAGGGCACGATGGTTTTGAATGCTGAGCTGTAGTCCACAAACAGCATTCTCACATATGTGTTCTTTCTGTCCAGATGGGAGAGGGCAGTGTGTAGACTCAGGGCTATTGCGTCATCAGTGGATCTGATCTGTCTATAAGCAAACTGCAGTGGTTCCAGAGTGGCAGGTAGTGAGGAGCAGATGAAGTCTCTGACCAGCTTCTCAAAGCACTTGCTTATAATGGAGGTCAGAGCCACCATGCACCAGTCATTTACTCTATATTTCTCTAAATTATCCCTTGACCTTGGAACTGGCACAATGGTGGCCAGTTTGATGCATGCAGGAACAACTGAGAGTGAGAGAGAGAGAGAGAGAGAGAGAGAGAGAGAGAGAGAAATGTCTGTAAACACTCCTGCCAGCTGATGTGCACAGGCTTTGAGAGCACGTGCAGGGATCTTGTCAGGCCCAGCTGCCTTGCGGATGTTCATGCACTTGAAGGCTCTGCACACATCAGCCACGGAGACGAAGGGGAGTGTTGACTCAGTGGCAGCGGGGTGGGACTCTTTCTGCGAGCGCAGGGTGGTTTGCCTAGAAACGGGCATAGAAAGCATTCAGCTCGTCTGGAAGTGCAGTGCTGATGTTATTCACAGAACGAGTTTCCCTCTTAAAGTCTGTTATTGTGTTTAGCCCTTCCCACAGGCTTCTAATTTTTGGTGTTGTTGAACTGTAACTCCACTTTTGCCCTGAACTCGCATTTGGCTGATTTTATAGTTTCTTGATTTAAAAGCAGCTCGGACCTCACAGTTGAGCCATGGCTTCTGATTGGGGTAAACACGAACTGTTTTTGTGGGCACAACATCCTCTATACACTTTTTGATGAACCTGGTAACTGAGTCTGCATATTTGTCAATTTTATTGTTTTATGCCTCACAGAACATTTCCTGCATCATCAAAACAGTCCTAAAATGCTGATTCTGATTGTTCCGACCAGCGGTGGACTGCTCGGTACCCTTTTCAGCTTCTTCCTATAAGTGGGCAGGAGCAGAATGAAGAGACAATCCACTTTGCCAAACAGAGTTCGGGGGAGGGCTTTGTACGCCTCATGGAAAGGGGAGTAGCAGTGGTACAGCGTATGTGATCTTTGTGTGCTTCATGAGATGTGTTGGGAGTACTTTGGAGTGACTTCCCTAAAGTTTGCTTTGTTGAAGTCCTCAACAACAATGGAGGTGGCCCCCGGGTATGCGGTCTCTTGCTTGTTAACAGCCTCAAACAGTTTCCCAAGCGGCAGGTCTGTATCAGCATGGTGGGATATACACGGCGGTGACAGTGAATCCTGAAAACTCTCTAGGAAGCCACATTGGTCTGCATGAGATGATTAGATATTCCAAGTCCAGGGAGCAGAAAGACTTAATGAAGTGTACAGTCCTCTGATCACACCAAGCATTGTTGATCATAAAACATACACCTCCCCCTTTGCTCTTCCCAAAGAGGTCCTTTGTTCTGTTTGTGCAGTGCACAAAGAAGCCCGCGGGCTCAATGGCCTTGGTGGGAATCTCCACTGATAGCCAGGTCTCTGTGAGGCAGATTATGCAGCAGTCCTGTGTTTCTCACTGGAAAGAGCTTTGTGCCCTGATTTCTCTGATTTTGTTGTCCAGGGACTGCATGTTTGCCAGTAGTATGCTAGGGAGTGGGGGTCGATTAGCACGCCGTCTCAGCCTGACCAGAACACTGGCTCTCCTGCCTCTTTTCCCGCAACTGTGGCATTTCCTCGGCCGGTTGGCCCAGATGAATGGGGCCTCTTGGAGGTTCCCAAACAATGGATCTGTGTTCAGGAACCCAAAGTCCGGTTTTCGGTGAGTGATCGTCAATCTGATTTCCAAAAGTGTTTCTCTGTCGTAAATGAATGTGCTGGCAGCATTTAGTGCAAAAGTGTTCTAAATAAAAACAAAATGAACAAAAATGCACAGAAGTTAAGGGAACTCTCAACACGGCAGCAGTGCTTCCAAGATGGCACCAAGTACTGCTCTCCTGACAACTGCCAAACCTAGATTCATCCATTGGATTGCTAGATGCAGATTCCAGTGGTGGCGCTCTACACCACTGCATTCTACACTTTGCATTGTGCTTGGTGATGTAAGGCTTGGGTGCAGCTGCTCAGCCTTGGATACTCATTCCATGAAGCTCTCTATGTTGTTCTTGAGGTGATCTGAAGGCCATATGAAGTTTAGAGGTCTGTAGTGATTGACTGCAGAAAGTTGGCAAACTTGGTGTGTGATCTGGTCTGCTCTTTGTTATTAGAGTGTGTGGTATGATCACACCAAGATCAAAAGAGCTGTCTGAGGCCTTCAAAAAGACAGTTGTAGATGCCTTTGAGTCTGGGAAGGGATTTTGGAAAATATCCACATATTGGAAATCAATAATTCCAGTGTCCAGAAGATCATCAACAAGTGGAAAGATTTGCCAATTTGTCCAGACCAGGCAGCTCAAGCAAATGTAACCCAAAAAGCACCCTATTTCAGATGCTGAAAGAAGTCTCTAAGAACCCCAAAATTTAATCACAGCATCTGTAGATAGCTCTTGCCTCTCTTGAAAAAGTGCATGCATCTACCATTAGAAAAATACATAAATGCGAAGCCTTTGATGTCTGTAAAGAACATCAGGGCAAGATTAAAGTTTGCTAATGAATATGTAGGCAAGGACCAGGACTTCTGAGACAATGTGCTATGGAAAGATGAGTCAAAGATAGTTGGACAGAATCCATGTTTGGTTTGAAAACCAAAGAAAGCAGAAGAACCTCATAACCAACTGTAAAGCATGGTGGTGGAAATGTTATGGTTTGGGGCTGCTTTGCTGCCTCAGGGACTGGCCAAGTTGCAATCATAGAATCAACTAGAAATTCTCTTTCATATCAAAGCAAGCCTGTGGAGAATGTAAGGCCGTCTGTAAATCAAGTTTCCATTGTTTTTTCATCTCTGTTCTGTTTCTATTTTGCATTATTTTATTGTTAATTGTTATTGTTGTTAAAGGTAAATACTCTTTTATTGAACATACATCAAGATACAACCAACATTCAGCTGTGCTGAAATGATGAGATAGCAGCAGGTCACTTTAGGCAATACTCACTCATAGTAGGCACTAACACTATACCAACATTATACCCACAGCCCAGCACAGAATAGCACAAACATCATATGTTCGAATCTTTGAGCTAACAACATAAATTCACTTACTACATTTAACGTCTCTTCTACCAGCACTAGTGCTTCTTATAAGCCTGTGTGTCTGGCTGCTCTGCATGGTGATAATTTTTGCCTGAGCCAGATACTTCAATATTGCAGTCATACATGCTATCAGCAGCAGCATTTTTCAGCAGATTCACACAAGAGGCCGTGAGATGAAGCTTTGGTATGATGCCAGAGCTTCACAGCTTGGGCTAGTGAGCTGCTATGCAAAAGACTTAACTAAGGCTAAAGGCCAAAACTCCAAGAACCTTCCATATGTCTCTTTAACATTCACTCCATCAATAATTACCTGGAATACTGTAACTGACTACAGGATATGAGAATTTACTGACAGAAGCCTTTCAGGTAAGGGGTTCCATTAGCACGTTTTACATGTTGTACATTTGTGTGCTATGTTATCTGGCTTATATGTAACAATTCCATTTGATTTTCTGATTTGATATTACTATTACCACTACTCTTGCCTTCCTATGAAAGGCAAGCACTAGCATTACAGATTTTGCCATTAGTCCTGGTTGTCAACCCATTTATGCCATCGGGTTCAGTTATATATACTGGTGCACATAACACGTCACTCAGTAGTTAAACTGCTTTTTAGTATTGGTATCCCCATTACTGATATTGCATTTAAATAAGACTACACTAATACCAGTACCGATATGGTCCAACCCTATTTGAAATCACTGGTAAAAATTGACAAACATAAAATAGTTTGTGGTGTTCACCCCAAATAATGCACAAAAGTTCATGTTGAGCATTATGAGCTCTCCTACTCTATATTTAAACCAGTAAACTCTTGCTTTCAGTTGAGTAGGTTTCATTTCAACGTTGAGGAGGATCAACTGCCCATACCTAGAGTGAGACTCAACTGGACATTTTAACATTTGGTCAGAGGTATCAATCAGGCAGTGGACGATGCAGTTCACACATGTCAGGCAAGCACAGAAGAACACCTTTACATACAAAAACCTATTTTGGTTCAACAAAGTAAATAAATTGGCATAGATCCACAAAACTAGCTAGCTAACCATTGCTAATAACTCAATCTACTGCGGTAGTGTTTTCAATCCTGAGACGAGTTACAATCTGCATAACATAACAAGCTGACCGTGTCTGACATTATCACAGGCAGTCTGCTTAGTTTATCTCACTTTTAAACATCCTTGACAGTCTTGAACATTATAAAAGTGGAGTGAGCCAGTCTAGCAGGAAAGGAACCTCAAAGATGCTGAATATATATGGACTTCGCACTGGGATATTCCACTTTTAGTGTACAACAAAACAAACCCATAAGTAACAAAATGCAGATACACAAAGAGATTCTTCAAGAAAGATGTTTAAAAAAGTAATGGCATGACCATGAAGCTGGTGTGAAGTTTTGTTAAACTTCCGACACAATGCCACAAACTTCACAGACTTGCAGAGAATACTAATGTTTGCAAACCCAAATCGAAAACTTCCCGTGCATAGTTGTGTATACTTACAGACATCTGAATAGTGAACCAGACTGTAACTGACAAAATATAGAAAGTTGTGGCAGCTTAATATACAATAAAAATCTGACAATCCATGTACCTCTGTGCACAGTACTTTAGAATCCATAAACAAAATATATGGGGTGGTTGCGGGGTCTCACCTAAGGGGAACATTTTGGGCTTTCTAGGCCTTCAGAGAAGGCCTAATGATTTCTGCAAACTAAAAAGTTAGTGTCTGTTATTTTTTGTTCCTTTTTATTCAATGGAATCAAGATTGTATTTAAACTCTGCTGTACTACTTGTTTCATTGTTAAATTTTGGATGGAAACAAAAGCATTGAATTCTTCAAACAGCCAGGGGAAAACTGGCCAATAAAGAATTTGTTTTCTTTGTGATATCTAGGTAGATATGAATAAGCAAGCTCTCTACTGAAAGAGTCATTGTGAAACTTTTAGAATATATACTAATATGTTTGTCACAAGCTTCAAATAAAATATGGAATGTCTTTCAGAAGCTTCAAATATCTTGTGAATTCCCGTTAGCTCAGCGCTAACATGCTAAAATTAAAAAGGCATGCTAGCAGAAAAAAAAATGTTTATGTTTGGACCCTTATGATCTGAATTCAAGACACAACTCTAATAATCACAATTCACCCCTGGGTATTACTAATGCAACTAATTAAATGATTATTTAATTAAATAGTAATTAATTAACAATCCAATTTCTGGTGAGCTTGGTATGTGAAAGCAGGGAGAACACTACAACACACAGAGCAGGACTGAGGAGCACTGCTGTAAGATATTCGGAAGTTATTTGAATGCTGATGAATTCTAAAGCTAGTCAGGGATACGACACACACAGCAATGTGCAGAGGTTATGTCTGTAGTTATTATGCTTGATCACAGGATGATAGCTATAATGTTGGCCAGACAATCTCTCATACTTTTATTAGAAAAGTGTTTTTTTTTTACTTCTTCTTGGCGATGGTCAGGTTAAGGTTGGTTCTGACAGATTTTTGTCTGGCTCAGATCAGGTTGAGGTTCTAAATCTTACGCTGAGTTGAGTTCTTATATGGGCCATCATTTTAGGCCCGATTAACACTTTTAAAGCCTGGCCAAGTCATGTATTAAATTACAACCATCATTCAATGCTAGTATTTTGGCTTACCATCGAGGTCAGTGGCTGCGGTAGGCGGTATCACCTCAGTAACTCCAACAAGTGTTCTCTTTATGTTTTCACCCCAAGATGAAGGGTTTACTGCTGGGTTAAAGGAAAGACTCCACACTAAGAAGGAAAATACGTTTGGAAGGTTTTTTGTTTTTTTATGACCAGGTCTGCTGGTCAGTGGTCTTTCAGCACATGAGGGCAGTGTAAATTTCAAACCTGTTGGGTCAGTGCCATGGGGCATGTATCATTCAGCAGCCTGCAGTGCATCGTATATGGAGAAAGTCTTTACTGCCTTGTTGCTTCACTAAAAAGGGTTTGGATGCAGTGAGAGGGTAAGAAGGTCAGCCATGCGTTCACAAGAGCCTTTGTGAACTCAAGCATCAGCAGCACTGCAGGAACAACCACAGCTTTGTCATGTTTTCTTCTTCGTTTTGTAACACTTCAATGAAAATATTAGCATTCAACTTTTTTGAAGTACCATGATGAGTTTAAGTAGTAAAATCATATTGAGTAAAAATTTTGAAACTCCCAGAACTCCTGGAGTACTGAGCTACCGACTGACCTACAATGGAACTTCTTAGGGCATCCCACATATATTTGCAAAAGAACAGATGTTTGTTAGGCTCTATTCATTTCACTCTGAAATAAAATGCTAAGGCTGGCATTTCAGTCAAATGAATTGAAGTTTTTAAATATAACATTTTTTTGAGAAACCGGTTTCCTCCCACAGTCCAAAGACATGCAGTCAGGCCAATTGGACATGCTAAGTTGCCCCTAGGTGTGAGTGTGTGAGTGACTGTCTGTGTCTGTCTGTCTGCCCTGCGACGGACTGGCGACCTGTCCAGGGTGTATCCTGCCTTCCGCCCGAAGACTGCTGGGATAGGCTCCAGCATCCCCCCCGCGACCCTGACGGAGAAGCGGCTTAGAAAATGGATGGATGGATGGTCCAAAACAAGGAAATGTTCTTTTCTCCTAGCACCCCTATGGGATTCTTGTAATATGTTAGCACTAAGCTAATGACAAAGCACACAGACATTTTTTGGCTGTTCTAGATATAAAATGAACATTTTAACCTTGTAAGGGCCTTTCCATAAACAGACATATCATGTTGGGTCAGTTAGAGTTGAATTCTGCAGAAAGTTAGATCTCCAAGAGCAGGACTGTTGACCGCTGGCCTGGAGTGGCATTCATTCTCTTGCAACTGGACCCACTCATTGAAAATCAAATTATAATTAGTTTCTTGGTCCTAAATTGGCTCTTTGGGCCTTCAGTTCAGCTCCTCAAGTCCTAACCAATAGGAGGGCCAGCTTGGTGGACTCTACCTAGAAGCCACAGTTTAGTCCTGATTGGATAACCTTCTGTTGGTTGCAACAGAACCCTTTTGTTTCCAACCAAAACCTAAGAATATAATTAAAGAAGTACTACAATGCTTTCAGAGCTTAAATAGAGCAAGCACAATGATTATATTAAATAAAATTGAACTAAAAATTATAGGCATGTATTTTTTCATTTTTTCAGAACATCAGGCCTTCTCTAAAGGCCATGAAGGCCCTGAGGGTTCCTCACTGATAAAAGTTTGGACACCCCTGGTCAAAAAAATAAGCTCACACCTTTTACAGAGAACACATGTCTGCACAGCCTGTATGCAATTACTGTTTATTTGCTGATTTTAACATACTGGAAGAAAAAAATAAACCTTAAAATGTGGCCTGAGCAAAAATTCTAGCACATTTTTATCTTTTCTTTTTTTCCAAACATGTTAAACTCAGCAAATAGAAATTGTGAACTGAGCATATTAGCAGAGAAATATTTAAATATATTTAAAACATATTACATTTATTATTTTTAGAGGATATATTAGCTTATAGAGAAAATAAACAAAACATGTCATTTGACCAGGGCTGTTCAAACAGCAACATATGACTGTAAGTACATGAAACTGAATAGATAAAACCCATGTCTGCTTTTGTGTGTTAATATATGTTTATCTCTCTCCACTACAGTGGATCTCAAATGGATACTGACTCTCTCCTGGCCCTGTTGTGAAAAGGTAAGAGTCGAATGACCTCTAAGCTCTGACCCTCAGCCAATTCTGGCTCATACATTCTGGATTTTAGGCTCACTCTCCTGAGTCCCTGATTCAGTTTACACCCCCAACTGTTTCAGAGCAGACCAAAAGCAAAAGGAAGAGTTGTCTGAGGTGATCATTACATTTCTCTCTGTCAACACGGACGTTTAATGAGGAACAGAGTGGCATCTGGCTTGCATCAGAGCGCCTTCTCTTTTTACATAATCACATTAGGATAAGGATATGGAGAACAATGCTAATAGTGCTAAACAGGGAAGTTATGTGCAGTGCTGGAAAAAAAAAACACTTAATGTTTTAGAGTAATGTAATCACTGATTGCACTGCACTGCTCTTCATAGTGCCAGGTTTGCTGCGCTTCATCAGAACTTGCCAAAGCATTTATGTCGAAACCAAACGATTCCGGTAAGGCTAAACTTAAGCTAAACACTGAAGATCGTTGGTCTGGGTCAGAGTGGGACCTGATTGTTTTGGACTGGACCTGTAGTGAGTGGAGCAGCTCCGACAGCTGCAGTAGATTAGCCTGTCTGGAAAAAAATAAGGGAATAAAGGTTCTGTAAATCTGTAACAAACAGCTGCAGCTGACAGTGGGAAGGCTGTTTAGCTCCAGCCAGAAACTGCTCTGCAGTTCACAGGTGAGTGCATGAAGACAAGCTGGCCCTATGGCAAAGACAAATGAATGCTTAAATCAAAAATATTAAAATGGCTAAACTGGCATTACAATAGTCACACAAGTTACAGCTGCAGCTGATAGTTAAGCATTTAATGATCATAACATTATAATGTGGAGGTAATGTTTACACATATTGACATAGTGTTAAGGGCAACACCAAACACACACTTAGTCCATATAATATGCAATAGTGGGAACATACACTCACCGGCCACTTTATTAGGTAACTCTTCAGTTGCTTGTTAACACAAATGGCTAATCAGCCAATCACATGGCCGCAACTCAGTGCATTTAGGCATGCAGAGGTTGTCAAGTCAACTTGCCGAAGTGCAAACTGAGCATCAGAATGGGGAGGAAAGGTGATTTAAGTAACTTTGAACATGGCATGGTTGTTGGTTCCAGAAGGGCCCCACAAGTGATATACTGCTGTTCCTAGTTCCAAAGAAAATCAAAAATATTATAATAGAAACAATCATAAAAGCTAATCCTTAGCATGATCTTGTTAACAGGTCCTAGTAGCTGTTTTCCTGGATACACATGGTATAATCTGATCAAATTATTCATGTTTATATTTTAAATAGTGGCTCACTGACTGAGCAGAAATACTCTTAAAATCTTTATAAAGCTCTTAAGTAAAGTAAAATAAGTGGGATAAGGCTTCACTTGACAACAAATAGCCTGGAGCTCATAAATCTTTCTGGAGCAATGCCATCAGTTCAGAAAAAGAGGACGTCCAGTTGTCCATGTTCAGCAAGATAAATCATTAATCATTAAAGGGACAAAGCACGGCCTGGATGTTCCCAGCAGACACAGATCCTCCCAGATGTTTTCTCTTGGTGTTCCTTACAAATCAAAGACAATCCATGAAACTAAAGCATAAACAAGAAAATGAATCTTAGGAAATGAAATGCTAAATTCACTTTTATCTTGCCATTCTAGCTCCTTACAGACCTCATGAGTTATAATTATACATGTGTCATGAACTATTTTCATGATCTGGTAACACAATTACTGGGCTAGGAGCTTGTTAAAAATCAGTCAGTTCCTAAAATTATGGAAAAACCATTTTAGCCAGCATCACTTCCCTTAGCAACTGATCAGCCAAATCATTAATGCCTTAGTCCAAAAATACACTATATGGCCAAAGTTATGTGGACACACTAATCTCAGTGTGTAAAGTAAAGCACATACAAACTTCAGAGACAAACATGGGCAGTAGAATGGTTTCTGATTGTAACTTTAAACATATGGCACTGTCATAGGATGTCACTTTGCCAAAAGTTAGTTTGTGAAATTTCTGCCCCACTAGATCTGCCTCTGTCTACTGTAAGTGCTATTATTGTGAAATGGAAGCATCTAGAAGCAACAACAACTCCAAGCCGCCAAGTGCCAAAGCGTGTAGTAGGTCAAAATCAATCCTCTGTTGTATCACTCACTTAAAACTGCCCATGGCTGAGTGTCTGCGCACAAGCCTATGGTCTCTATGTGCAATGCCAAGTGTCACTTGTCGTGATGTAAAGCACTGCCACTGGACTGGAAGGTGAGGTCCATAAAGACCTGGTTTGTTGAGTTGGTTTGTTTGATATGGAGGAACTCTAGTGGCCTGCACAGAGCCCTAACCTCAACCCCACGAAAGAACTGTAGGACAAACTTTAACGCCAGGACTTCTTATCCAACATAAGCAGTCAACTATTTAAATGCTCATTTGAGTGCTCTTTTATTTTAAATCAGGACATGTTAAATGTACTTTCATCCAGCTTCCATTTCAAATCTTCAGTCATTATACAGTACTGTGCAAAAGTTTTAGGCATCTAAGCAAACTGAGCAGCATGGCTACCACAGCATCATGCAGTGGCATGCTATTCCATCCGGTTGGCATTTAGTTGGACCATCATTTATTTTTCAACAGGACAATGACCCCAAACACACCTCCAGGCTGTGTAAGGGCTATTTGACATAGAAGGAGAGTGATGGGGTGCTGCACCAGATGACCTGGCCTCCACAGTCACCGGACCTGAACCCAATCGAGATGGTTTGGGGTGAGCTGGGCCGCAGAGTGAAGGCAAAAGGGCCAACAAGTGCTAAGCATCTCTGGGAACTCCTTCAAGACTGTTGGAAGACCATTTCAGGTGACAACCTCCTGAAGCTCATCAAGAGAATGCCAAGAGTGTGTGAAGCAGTAATCAAAGCAAACAGTGAACCTAGAATATAAGACATATTTTCAGTTGTTTCACACTTTTTTGTTAAGTATGTAATTCCACATGTGTTAATTCATAGTTTTGATGCCTTCAGTGTGAATTTACAATTTTCATAGTCATGAAAATAAAGAAAACTCTTTGAATGAGAAGGTATGTCCAAACCTTTGGTCTGTATTGTGTATATATATATATATATATATATATATATATATATATATATATATATATATATATACACACACACATCATTATTAATATTCTATCAATTTTGTTTGTTTATTCAAATATTTACACTTTTCTCAGCAAGTAAACACAAACTACACAAATAAGTATATTTTGAAAATGTGTCTTGGGTGCCTAAGACTTTCACAGTACTGTACATATTTAAGATTTAAGGCCTTTATATTAAATATATATGAATATACATAAAACATACTAAATATTAATTACATCAATCAATGATCAGATTAGAAATCCTTTAAATTATGATCCAACTATGTTTGCTAGCACCACTTGCTTTGTCAAATCAGCCCAGCTTTCAGTGCCTGTGAAGACTAAGGAGATTAAGTTGGTCCAGGCATTCAAAAACAGTTGAACAGCTGGAGATCATACATACAGCTGTGTGTCCTCATTACTGACCAGCAGGAATGGACAATAAAAGTAAACACAGAAACATGACATTGATGTCTGGAGTTTTAACCCTATCTTTTTCCTCAATGGGATACCATTTAGTATGACAAGCAGTAAGGAATTCTCCTGAGCTTCTAGGCCTTCGGTGGCCATCAGCATCATGCTTGTTGTAGATAAACAGTACAGGGAAAGTTGGCTAATTCACTGAAATGAAAAATATAGAATGTGTCTAACAAGATTTAAATGTCTGTGTTTAATCCAAAATAGCCAAAAACAATTAATGTTCACAAGTTTAACAGTAATATATTATTAGAAATCCTATGAGGACTAGCAAAAAATAGCATTATTGTAAAGATAAGGTTTGTTTTTATATTTATGGCCCAAACTAAAGGCCTTAAGCTCTGAACCTGCAGCCATAATACTAACAATAATTAACGGTTTTCCTCAAATTTCTCTGTACTTCACCACAAAACATGCTTTCTATCTTTAAGCTTCCTTCAGTCCAAAATTCAAATCATTTTTTTTTCCACACAGGCCTAATATAGATCAGATAAAGTGTAAATCACAATCACATTCTGTCATGATGTTGTCAGTTCTAAGCTTGACCACATTCTTACACCAACAGTCTGAATTACTTGCCAGTATGGTGTGTAAACCTATGAATCCAATCAATTGAAAAAGAAATAAATGAATCAGTCTGTCTCAAATGTCACTGGACACATGCCATAATAGTGGAGTTGTTGATCCAATGTGGTGTTTTTTTTTAATTGAAGTACTCTTAATCTGTTCGTAAAACATATCATGTAGGTGTCATATGCTTATAAATCTGTTAATCTCTACATATACACTACTGTGCAAAAGTTTTAGGCACCCAAGGCACATTTTCAAAATCTATTTATTTGTGTGGTTTGTGTTTATTTGCTGGCTGTTGGTGCCAGACGGGCTGGTCTGAGTATTTCAGAAACTGCCGATCTACTGGGATTTTCACGCACAACCATCTCTAGGGTTTACAGAGAATGGTCCGAAAAAGAGAAAATATCCAGTGAGCGGCAGTTGTGTGGATGAAAATGCCTTGTTGATGTGAGAGGTCAGAGGAGAATGGGCAGACTAGTTCGAGATGATAGAAAGGCAACAGCAACTCAAATAAATATCCAAAATCTCTGAGGAATGTTATCAACACCTTGTTGAAAATATGCCACGAAGAATTAAGGCAGTTCTGAAGGCAAAAGGGGGTCCAACCTTTTACTAACAAAGTGTACTTAATAAAGTGGCTGGTGAGTATATATCTATCATAGACTCCGGAGGTTTCACCCAAATTATAATGGGTCCAACACACTACCACAACCACACTTTAGATTTAATAATAACCTTTTGTGTAGATATAAATAACTTAGCTGTTCTCCCCCAGAGCACAGCAGTCTCAGATCATTACTTAATCTCATACGAAATTCAGTTTAGTGGTCATGTGTGTTCATCATCAAGCAGACTATAACTTCCTCCACAGCTGGCAGCTTTATCAGAAACCTTCCTCAGTTATCAGCTTCTGTCAGCTGTCCATCTAATCCTACAAAGTTAGATATTATGGCCAAGTTCTTAGAGGATACTTTTCGATCTACTTTAGATAGTGTAGCTCCATTAAAAAGTATAATAGTACAGCAGAAAAAAACTCGCCCCTTGGTATAATGATCATACCCGAGCTTTAAAACAGACTGCCAGACAACTAGAGTGAAAAGGCGTCTGACTAAACTAGAAGTGTTCCAGTCTACCTGGAAGGAGAGCCTTATAGACTATAGAAGAGCTCTTACTGCAGCACGCTCAGCCTATTTCTCCTCTCTCATAGAACACAATTTCTAAAATAACAGAGAACAAAACAGTTACTGAACCCTGAATGCCATTAGCCTATAGCAGCAATGATTTTATGCATTTCTTTAGTAATAAAATAAAAAAAAAGGCAGAAAATTTAGAACAGACAGTTAAACTCTACAAACCTGCTGCCTTATAATGCCAATCTAGACCCTGAAAATATTATTATCACTACAGAGAGGCTGGAATCATTTACCTTACTTCAAGAAAATTCATTAGTTAAAATTGTTTCTTCCACAAAATCTTCTTCTTGTATGTTAGATCTGATTCCTACAGGTTAACTCAAGGAAATTTGGCTAGAAATAACCAAGCCTATTCTGTCAATAATAAACTCCTCTCTCACTAATTAAGAAAGCTTACTTTGATCCCTGCAAACTGTCAAATTATAGTCCTATCTCAAATTTCCCCTTTATATCAAAGATCTTGCAAAAAAATAGCAATTAAGTTCCTATTTGTATAGGAATCATCTACATGAAAAATTTCGGTGTGGTTTTAGGCCACATCATAGTACAGAAATAGCACTAGTAAAAATGTAAATGATCTTTTATTATTCTCTGACCATGGAAATGTGTCTTTGCTAGTCCTCCTTGACCTTAGTGCAGCATTAGACGCAATAGGCCGTGCTATCTTACTAGATAGACTAGAAATCCTTGTGGGGTAACAGGAATAGCTCTTTCCTGGTTCATGTCCTACCTCACTGATCGCTATCAGTTTATTAATGTTGTAACATTAATGTTTCATTAATGTTTAATGTCTAAACAGTTCAAGGTCAAAGAGTCAACTTGGAGAGAACAATGTACAGACATGACAAAAAGGAAAACAGACTAAACACAAAAACAGAGACTACAAAAAATAACAATACAAAGAATACAATACAAAGACCAGCAACCTAACAGGGGAAAACACTTAAATACAGAAACAATGAGGGGTAAAAATACACAGGTGGATAACACAGGTGAAAACAATCAAGGGCGGAGTCTAGAAACAAGGGGGCAGAACAGCAAATAAACAAAGCAAAGAAGCACATGGACAAGACGAAAAGGGTAGACAAAAGCACATGGAAGACTGGGAGGGGCCAATCATGACAAATGTAAATGGTGAATCATCTGTCCTTGTAAACATAAAGTATGGTGTTCCACAAGGCTCTGTTTTAAGACCTATATTATTCACAGATATATATAATACCATTGGGCACCATTATCAGTAAACACAGCATACATTTCCACTGCTGTGTTGATATATGTTATGGTATATATATATATATATATATATATATATATATATATATATATATATCAAGTGAACCAGATGATAAAATTAAACTTAGCAAGATTGAGGACTGTATAAAAGACACAAAAGAATGGATGCCGAGTAACTTTTTCCTACTTAATTCAGAAAAAACAGAGGTCCTCCTTCTTGGTCCAAAAGCAACTAGAACCAAACTGTCTTAACACTTAAACTTAACAATTTCTCAGTTGCATCAAGCTCATCTGTAAAAAATCTGGGTGTCGTGATGGACCCTGATCTGTGCTTCGACACACATATAACTCATATCACTAGAACAGGCTTCCTGCATCTCTGCAGTATTACTAAATTAAGAAATGCATTATCTCTACAGAATGTAGAAAAGCAAGTTCATGCTTTTATTACTAGCCTGGATCACTGTAATGCCCTGCTGTTTGGATGTCCCAGCAAAAGCCTCAACAAGCTTAAGCTAGTCCAGAACACTGCAACCAGAGTCTCACAAGAGCCATAAAGTTTTACCATATCAGCCAAGTTTTATCAACTCTACACTGGTAACCAGTTAAATTTTGCATTGATTATAAAATTCTCTTACTGACCTATAACACTCTAAATGGACTTGCCCCTCAGTACCTGAGTGAACTTCTCTCCTACTATGAACCATCATGGCTACTTAGATCACAAGGTTCTGGTTTACTACTGGTACCTAGAATAAATAAAATTACATCGGGGGAGAGCTTTCACATACAAAGCCCCCAGCTCTGGAATAATCTTCCTGTTAATGTTTGGGAATCAGACACAGCCTCAGACACAGCCTCTGAGTTTTTCCCTGCCACTGTCGCCATTGGTGATGCTCGGGGGGCTTGGACACTTTTCTTGGCTTTTCTTTTTCTTTCTGTAATGCTGATTGTTCTGTAAAGCTGCTTTGTAACGACACCTGTTGCAAAAAGCACAATATAAATAAACTTTGCTTGCCTGCTTGCTTGTGGATGTATCCATAGTTTTCTCACAAGCACTGTCCAGTATTGTCTACAGAAGATGCTAAAGGTATTGCTTACTATCTATTTAATGTTATTGTTTAATAGTAATATTATTGTTACACCACGGGGTCTGACAGTAATGCAATTTCAGTACACTGTATGTCCTGTACATATTGTTGTATTGACAATAAAGCTGACTTGACTGACTTGACTTGACTGTATTTAAGCTGTATTTAAATGATTGAGAAGGTTACAATTGCAGATCCTATAATATCAACACAAACTATATAACACAATACAGTGGGTTTAATGGGATGTGATAATTTGTTGGTGGGCCACTGCACTAAATGACCCCCTGACGCCAGGCCTCTCCAACCTCAGCTGCAGCCCTGACTTTGAGACATGGCTTGTAGTTGCCCTTGGCCAAGAAATTTGTGGAACATGACTTCAAATGAACAAAGTAAACCTGCTCATGTTGAGTCTCATGCTGACACTTCTACCATAAAATGTTTATATAACAAGAAAACTTCAACTGAGTCATCATTAACTTCAAATGTACTGTGGGATGAGACATGAAGTGACATCAGAAGGTCAGGTTTGAGGTCCAGTGAACCTCTGGCTGCTAATATCCCTGCTATGCAGCTAGAACTACTAGACTGTGTGTTGAACATTAACTGCAGGACTTTTACCTTTTATAGCTGCTTTCTGCCGTTTAGCACTTTGAGTGAGGCCGGTGAGCCGTGTTTAATGTGACACCTCATAGAAAAACCTCCTGCAGGTGTATTTTACTGCCTGAATTGGTTTACTGGGTTTCTCACTCACTGGACTGTTACAGTGGATTAAATCAAAACTCCAGCCGGGAGCCACTGTAACTTGCAGTCACACTCAGAGACTGTCATACAACAATTACACAGGCAAACATTAAAAATATTTCTAACCTAAAGAAATAGTTTGGCAAAAACTCAAAGTTACCCAATCTGCCATTCAACCCAGATGTAGTCGATCAGCCAAGACATGTTTGGGGTCCAATTTTTGTTTATTTAGTTTAAAACTGGAGTTATGAGGCCAATATTGCTAACAGACTTAATAGTCACCCAAATAGCCCAAATTGTTGATATAAAAAATGTCACCAAAACTCCTGCCAAACCTGCTCAAACTGCACCTCAAACCTGCTCAGACTCTCCAAGAAAAAGGTACGACACTGTCGCTGGGGCAGTACCCTCAGGGGTACATCCCAGTACCTTTAGTAAGGGAACATAACTGAACCATAATCCACTGAAATGATATGATCTAAGGTGTACTGACTCCACACACCCCGCCTCACCTCCAGGCTTTTATAACATGGTTCTGTTTTAAAACATTAGTTTATAAAAAGATACAACTATCTACTTTTCCACTGGGAAAAAATCATTTAAGGTACACAATTGGTCCTTAAAACCACTGCTGTACCTTTGAGGGAACATTTATATTGTTTCTACCTTGAAGAATGAATCATGTACCTGCATGGTACCTTTATTTCTAACAGTGTAGGTGCTCATTATGTTTGCACAGACTGGTTTAGAGCACAATATGACTTATTGTGAAGTATAAAAATTTAGAAAAATTATAAAAAGAGCCCCTGCGACCCTGAGGGAGAAGTGGCTTATAAAATGCGTGTATATGTGTGTGTGTGTGTGTGTATGTGTGTGTGTGTGTGTTTCTGTGTGTAAAAAGAGTTATGGAAAGTTCTTATATTTACATCTGTTAATGTTGGTCAAGACATTTGATACAATAAAAGGTTACTGATTTCCAAATAAGGTAAACACAGTTCAAGTACTTGAATAAAAATCTGAGCGCCATGTCATCAAGGTTTTGCATTTCATTTAACTTTCATGAATGATTTTACTGGAATTATATTTATGAATATTTCAAATGATGTACGCAATAAATTCAACACATTACTTTTTTTTATTGTGGAGGGCTGAGCCTGTGGTCCAGCTGTGATGTTTCTGACTCTACCCTGGGTCAGGAAGTCGGGTGTACCAAGGCTGCCTGTGGCTGCCTCAGCCCTGGGGACTCATACACTTCAGGAAGCTGGGGGAGGCTCTGGTTCTCCAGGGGCTCACATGAACTGTGTTTACACACCTGGGGGTATTAATGGTCCCTGCTGAAGAGGGATGCTGGACTAAAAGGGTGTTGTTGGGGCATGAAGGGGTTAAACAGAAACAGAGGAGCTTTACGATGGCCCCCAGAGACAGCGTTTACATTAGAGTAGTGCCCCCAGGTCCAGCCCACTGATACACAATGTAGTCATTAACAAGAGGACACAGTTTCACTAGAAATCTGGCTATTGTACCCCATAAAAACACACCTAAAGTTAATTAGATGATGTGGGGAAACTGCTAAATGGCGCAAACATACTCCTACTCCTGTCCAGCTTCGATTATCCACAAGTAAGAATTCCAATTCCAGTGGAAATATCAGTTTTAGTACTATGTGAATATGTCCAATTTTGGAACTGTGCATGTATGGATTCTGTGGTTCTGTGTACAGACAGAGATTATGTCTGGCCTTTAGTGAGATTAAGGGAAAAATTCTGAAACTGACAAATGAGCCACTAACATACTGTGTCTAATGAATGGAGCTGGAATGTGGCAGAATAACTCAGACGCTCGCAGTTAAAAAAAAGAGAGCGAGGCTTTAATGTTTGAGTTGTAATCCAAAATCATGGTCAGAAAACAGGCAAAGGTCAAATCCAGTAAAGGCAAGAAACACACAAAGACAAACATAACTAGGTGAACAAGAGCAGAAGTCAAAACAGCAAAGAGTCGAAAACCAGAAAATCTCAATAATCAGAAGAAAGACCGCTCAGTAGTTCTTCCGCAAGAAGCAGTACCTCACATCAAACTAGACTAAAAGCCTGAGATTTATACTGAACTAATTATCATAGATCAGGTGTAACCAGTTAGTGCTAAGGTGATGGAGAACGGTGATTGGCGCAAGAAGGAGGGCTGAGAATCATGTGATCCACCCATGGATTCTGTGAAATGGAGTCTCTAGAGACCTCTGAGTCTGAGGGATGTGTGACAGGAGCAATGCATTTCAGTGCAATAGCGTTGTGTAATAAATGAGGCAATAAAAATGGCTCCAAATTACTTTACTTGTTTTTCCTTCTCTTTTAAGGTTACTAATTAAGCAATACAAGGTTTTGTTGTGGCACCAACTCTACTTAATATATTATAAATGAATGAATGAATGAATGAATGAAGCCTTTATTGTCACATAGTCACCAAAGTAACCAGTGAAATTATGATCAAATATTATATCAGTGAAAATATAGATTGGACCCCAAAAGTTATAGGACACTTAAACTTGAATGAAGTTCAAGTTACTTCATAAAATGTTACAATGTTTTAGAGTAAAACACTTTTAGCACAACATTAAACTTGATGTGGAGAAAGCAAGAAGAATTCCAACCAGACTGCACTAAGGCTACTGTAGGGTATACTGAGGTTACACTGAGCTTGTGTTTATTGATGGTATTATGAACTCAGAAGTGCACAAAGACATTTTGAATGCAAACCTGTAGAAATCTGCAAAGGAACTGCTCAAGTGATAAAGATCTGAAATACACTACTCACTTTTTGAAAGAATAATTTGCCAAAAAAAACCCCAAAAAATATTCGCTAAAACAGTACTTGGTTTTACATTTTGTTTTCTAACACTATAAACTTAAACGTTTTCAGTAAGTGACCAATCTGGACTGCAGGCAGGCCTGTTTAGCACCCAGACTCTTTTATTACAAAGACCTGCTGTTGTTATATGTGCAGAATGTGGTTTGGTATAGTCTTACTGAAATAATCAAGGCCTTCCCTGAAAAAGACATCACCTGGATGGCAGCATAAGTTGCTCCAAAACCTGTATATATCATTCAGCATTAATGCTGCCTTCACACAAGTGCAAGTCAGACATGCCATATGCACTTATGCAGCCCATATGACAATGGATGCTGGCTTTTAAGCTGATAATTAACTGGACAGTCCCTCTTCTCTTTAGTTACAATTAAAGCCAGTCAATGTTAGTTTTTGGCCTTGTCCCTTAGATACAAGAGATCTTTCTCTTTTAATGATTTTATGTACCACAGATGATGAAGTTCTCAAACTCTTTGTTATTTGACATTATTCTATCGGCCTGCTTTCACAGAGTGGTGAACCCCTCCTCATCTTAAATTCAGCCTGTTTGTGATGCTCTTTTTATACATAATCATGTTACTAATCTTTTGCCATTTAGTTGTTGTTGGCCTTCCCAGGCATGTTTCTTAGCCATGTGCTTTTGTTTTTGTTTCCCTGCTCCTTGTCTGTTACCTCACCCTGTAACTTTGTTTGCATTTCTTGTACTGTTTCTACGTTAATTTACTTTTGTCTGTAGTTGCTTAATGTTTTTGTTTCATAGACCCTATTTCATGGTTCCCTGATTAATATTAGATCACTTCCTTCTTCCCAATAATGTGTTTTCTTTCAGTTTAATATCTTGTTATCTAGAGTTCTTTGTTTCTTTCTTGGTCTACATCCTTTAGCAGTGGTCCATCTTTTGTAAGTGTGTAGTGATTTTATTTAATTGCTCTTATGATTTCTCTTTCTTTCCATCATGGATTGCAATGAGACCTCAGACTTGTACTTGCATCCTGCCTCCTTGCCTCATACTTTGTAACACTGTCAAACATGATAAATGTAAAAGGAGAGTAAAGAGAACACTAGCCAATGTATTAAACTATACAATAAACAATATTTTAATGCATTTTCAACATATATCATTTTTGTATATGCACTAACAGCACCTAATAATGGCCAAAGAGGCTAAATCATCCTGATCCTGATTTCCTGTCTGCGGCCTCTTCTAAGTGGGGATGAAAAAACTGCACCGCCTAGGGCTGAGGTAAAGTGGAGGGGGCCGTTAACAGCATTAAAGCTGGACACATGGAAGATCCGTCAGAGGAAGCACATCTGGAGCTTCTCACATACACAAGCAGAGTGGTTTGGTGAGACTGGGTTTTAGGAATGAGAAAAGATCCTTGAAATATCCAGACTGAAGGAAATGGAAAAGGAAAAGTCATGCAGTGGTGTAGATGCTAAGCGGAAACTATGAACATTAGGGTAAAGAATGATAGCGGTGATGATGATGATGATGATGATGATGATGATGATGATGATCATTATGAAGCAAAGAACCTTCACAAATGATTCTTCCTCTCCTGAACCTCCACCATAACACCCCCCCACACACACACACCCACACACACCCACACACTCATCCAGTCTACGTGTGAACTCGCATATGTTCAGTTTTTCCACAGAAACCTCTGGATAACATTACAGTATGATGTTCAGTTGAGGCTTTATTTTTACTGTATGCATATTTCCTTTGAAACAGCTTTTCCCCAGAAATGACGTTTTAATGCTTTCTTGTAATGCATTCTCAATAATTTTATGAGCTAACACACTTATGGTAAGCAAAGCAAGTTGCGGCTTGTGAGTTGCATGAATTAAATATGTATTTAAAAAAACAAAGCTACTTGCACCATAACTTATTTTTCATACACTATAACTCATGAAGTGGACAAAAATGGATGAGTTGATGAAAATGATATTGTTTGACATTATTATGTGGTATATTATTTGTGTTTTCCTTTGTTGGTGCTTTGATTTGTTGCTGCTGTAAACTTGTTTCACAGAATTGAGACTGTTGTGGTTCAGTTTGAAGCAAGCTTTAAGTGATTTCCAGGAGGCTTTAAATTATACAACTCAAGTGTCTTGGCCTAATCTGACCCCATTGGCCAGAACCACTACACAAGTACTGTAGAACTGGACCACATTGGGTAGCACTACTGTAGATGAACTATAGAATCAGACCCCGCAGCTCAGAACCATTCTCAGTGGACTGTAGAAATGGACTAGTTAGCACAACTGTAAACAGTACTATTTCAGATGAAGTATATTGATAATAAACACCTGAAATCAATAGTTACGCAAATCTTTTATATAACTACATTCCCAAACTTCCTTCTTTCCATTCAAACTGCACACAGGACTTTATTAAGGACTTGTCAATATGGTAAAGAGCACATTATGATTTACTGTGAACTACAAAAATAAACAATAAACTGTTATTGACAGCCATTTCAGACAATACAGAGGCTGACATTCACAAAAATGGACTGATTTTGAATCAGATTCCTACATATTTTTGACAATCATTTCACAGATTAAACTTTAATGAATTTCAAGTTACTTCATACAATGTGACATTGAGAAAAAACACTTGTAGCACAACATCAAACTTGATGTGAAGTAAGCCTGCAGAAGAATTCCAACCAGACTGCGCTAAGGCTAATGTAGGGTATACTGAGGGTACATTAACCTTGTGTTTATTGATGATATTATGAACTCAGAAGTGCACAAAGAAATTTTAAATGCAAATATCTAGAAATCTGCAAAGGATCTGCTCAAGAGATAAAGATCTGAAACTCACTACTCACTTTTTGAAGAATAATTTGCCAAAAAAAAGAAAAAAAAAAATCAGTCCAAAATTCAGTTAAAATGTACTGGGTTTTACATTTTGTTTTCTAACACTATAAACATAAACATCTTCAATAAGTAACCAGTCTGGACTGCAGGCAGACCTGTTTAGCATCCAACCCCCCGCCCCCCCCCCCCCCCCGCTCCACAAGCATCCAGTCTACGTGTGAACTCATGTGCGTTCAGTTTTTCCACAGAAACTTCAGCCCGATGCAAGAATCTATGTTCCTCTGGTTAATATTACTGTATGATGTTCAGTTGTGGTTTTATTTTTAATGTATGCATCTTAACTTTGAAGCAGCCTTTCCCCAGAATTTTTTTTTTTTTGTGCTCAATGGGTTTATGAGCTAACACACTCCTTGGTAAGCAAAGCAATGGCCAAACTTCAATGTGTCCGGTGGATTGAGGAGAATGAGCCACAGGTGTTCCTACAGATCCAGTTGGGCTTTGTGTTTATTTTATGTATAAGACTTCAATTATCCAATGACTGAGAACAGTGTAACATACGTGAATTAACCAACAGAAATGGCACTGTACACAAGCAAAGAGGACAAAAACACAGGCACCTACTGCTGTTTGAGCTATGTGCTGTACTTGTGTCCATTTCTACAGAAAATAGTATGTCATCCAGTTTCAGAAACCACGTCAGCAAGGTCTTCTTGAGATTACGCAACAGCTAACATGGCTTGAGACAAGTGTGTGATGATTTATGATGAAAAATGTAAACTTTAGACATCCAGCATGTTTTGGCTGATTGACTACATATACACTCGCCGGCCACTTTATTAGGTACACCTTGCTAGTAAAAGGTTGGACCCCTTTTTGCCTTCAGAATTAAGAATTAATTCTTTGTGGCGTACTTTGACAAGGTGTTGGAAACATTCCTCAGAGATTTTGGTTGGTTATTTGAGTTCCTGTTGCCTTTCTATCATCCCGAACCAGTCTGCTCATTTCCCTGTAACCTCTTACATCAGCAAGACATTTTCGTCCACACAACTGCCGCTCACTGGATATTTTCTCTTTTTTGGCCAGTCTCTGTAAACCCTAGAGATGGTTGTGCGTGAAAATCCCAGTAGATCAGCAGTTTCTGAAAGACCAGCCCTTCTGGCACCAACAACCATGCCATGTTCAAAGTCACTTAAATCACCTTTCTTCCCCATTCTCTTGCTCGGTTTGCACTTCTGCGAGTTGTCTTGACCACCTCTACATGCCTAAATGCATTGAGTTGCAGCCATGTGATTGGCTGATTAGCTATTTGTGTTAACAAGCAACTGAACAGGTGTACCTAATAAAGTGGGCAGTGAGTGTAGTGTGTAATAGCAGTGTTAGCCTCGTAGCTCCAGTGCCAATCTAAAGAAGGTAAATTTCCATATTCCATGTCAAGGATATTTTAATTTATTTTACATAGAAAATTAACAAAACATGCAGTTTTGTCGAGGGTCATGTGAAAAAGAGTTAAAGACTTTTTGGTTCACAAACCAATACAAATGTTGTAAAGGGGAAAGGATCAAGTATAAGAAAGATGTAGGGTATGCTCCCTTTAAATTTCATTTAAAAAGTTAGCACAACTAACTCATTTAAAAAGTTTTTTAAATATTACTTTAAACTTTAGGTTGCCTGTCGCAACAAGCTACATCTACAATGCGTTGTTCCCTATTTCAAGTGACCATAAAAATCTAGACACCCAGTCCTTTCATAATATGTTAGGATTGTTAAACTTGTGTAGTCTGTCCATGGCTTTAACCAATCAGAAACTCCACAGAACAAACAACATCAAACATCAAAAGAACTCAAGAGCAACATCATCTGACCTGCCCTCCAAGTAAACTGTTTGTCTATGAATTTGTGGCATTCTCCTTGATTAAGCATGCATGAAACCACTTCATACCACTGATACACATTTGAAAAGTGTTTGGCTCTGACGTAAATCATACTGATAGAGTAGACTTGACTTTGACTTTAAGGTCAATATTTATGTTCTTCAAGGTGAGTAATGCTGCAAGCGGTGCTAAATGTGTTTGAATGAAAAGGTTAGGCCCTGTACAAGCACTTCAACTCCATCACTTTCAATGCACTTTCTAGCAGAGTGTATATGGAAACATGGAAAGAAACTGTTTTTTGTGCCATACACTGCAGCACAAAGTCATACACACACTTACATAAACAAAATATGTGTGTATGTCCATGTATGCTTTTGAAATATTTAAGAAGAAGAAGATTTTAGAACCATTTGTCACTGTGTTTCGCACACTGTGAAATTAGACCTCTGCATTTAACCCATCCGTGCAGTGAAACACCCACATACATACACACTAGTGAACACACACAGACTAGGGGACAGTGAGCACACTTGCCTGGAGCAGTGGGCAGCCCTATCCACAGCGCCCGGGGAGCAATTGGGGGTTAGGTGCCTTGCTCAAGGGTACTTCAGTCATGGACTGTCAGCCTAGGGGATCAAATTGGCAACCTTCTGGTCACAAGGCTGGTTCCCTAAGTGCCAGCCTACGACTGCCCCGAATGCTTGTAGGACCCCCATGCCTTTAAATGAGTTATTTAGTGAAAAATACAATATACATGATTTTTATCTTACCCCAAATGCCGTCGATTAATCGAGACAAAAATGAATTTTTTTAGTTTAGAACTGGACAAACAATGTGTTATAATCTATGTTTACTTGTCTGCACAACCTGAATTAAGACCTGGCTGTGATTTGAGCAGGTTAAGAGAGGGGTGCTAAAAAACACTGGAAGTCAATAGTCACACCATTTCCACAAATGCATGCAAAAAAATCTCCATATATTTGCCTCAAATTACATTACAAAAGCTACTTAAACATGTTTAAAAATGCTCACTAAAATGGAATAGATGGACCTTATTTACACGTTTAAGCTAAATGTTTAACAACATTTTTGTGAAAACAGAATAAAAGAAATCTACAGGTACGTTACCATGGATTTCCTACTGATGCAGACACATGCAAACTGTGGCTTTTGGCAATGAACCACAAACTAGCAAGACAGACAATCAATAAAATCTACAGCTGTGCCAAGTGCGTTTTTACAGATCACACCTCATAAAAGTGCATCCGAGGTAACCATTGTTTATCTTTGTTGTGCTTACTTACTGGCATGCCATATGTAGCCACGAAGGAGGTCTTGGTGGACACTGTTGGGTCCAGCATCCAACTTATGCAGTTTTCCATATGAATATTCAGGTTCAACCATATGTGGTTGTGGCTCATACAAAAAAAAATCCTTGGACGTCAGACAGTTGTGAATTCTATTATAGCCCTGTCTTTTGTCATCTTTTGTGGAATTATATCAAATTGTGCTCAGGAAAGAAGATATTTTCGTTGTACTAAAGGGCTGCCCCTTCTGTTTTCTATTTAAAGCATCTTTATGTTCATAGTCAGTCAAAATTTGCTCTATACCACATTCACACAGCCAGAATAAGATGCAGTTTGAACTAGTTGAGAAACTAGAGAAACTAGTAGAGACTAGTTGAGTTTTGAGGGTGTATTTATGGATGACTACTGACTTCCAGGGTTTGTTAGCAATGTTAGCCTAGCGGCTCCAAGTTCTAAACTGTAGAAGCAAAATTTGGACCCTAAACACGTCTTGGCATCAGTGGAAAATAATGTTTTTTTAATTTCTTGCTAAACTAGAAATTTAAGTGCCTCTTCTGTCCTTTAATTATTTCTCACTCACGTCCCACTGAAACTAGAGTTTCTGTGGAAAGAGCAGATTCTGCCCTTCAAATCCATTCTATATCAATGTTTGTAAGTAGAAGAGATGTTTCATCATGATATGAATAACTATTGTGTGCTGAATCGTGTTTCACAGAAAGAAAAAAAAACATCATTTTCATTTATGCCCTGTTCTTGCTCGTCTTCCATATCAACACAAACAGAAAAAGATCAGAAGACCTGTCAGTACAGAATGTGTCGCGATTGGCCCCTCCCAGTCCTCCATGTGCTTTTGTTTACATCTGGTCTTGTCCATGTGCTTCCTTGTTTAATTCTTCCCTGTTCTGCCCCCTTGTTTCTAAACTCCACCCTTGATTGTTTTCACCTGGGTCTTGTTAACCCTTGTTGTTCTTGTATTAAAACCCTGTGTTTTCTCTTGTTAGTTGCTAGTCTTTGTATAGTGTTGTTTTTTCTGGCCTCCATTGTCTGTCTAGTCTGTGTTCCTTTTTGTAATGTCTGTCCCTCGTTCTCTTTGTATTGGCTCTTTGACATTGGACTGTTTAGACCCTGATAATGGATTTGCCCCTAATAAATCTCTCTTCTCTCAGTGTATGCATCCACCTCATCATTGCTCACCCTTGTTACAGAATGTGACAGAATGTGAACTCAATTAATTGTGCAGTTGTGTAATTAAATTTCAATAATTCTGTAATAAAGTAAATGTATCAAATGTACATATGTAAAAATGTGAAATTGCTTCTGTATGTGTTGAGATGCCACTGCACTGTGAGAATGTCTGAGGAATGGATCACATGACTTACCCTGAAGAACCACTTCAGAGACTCAGGTTTAAGCTGCTGATGCAGGAGAATTTCGCTGAAATTCCAGTGGACCAATCTGAGGGATGAGCTTGGTTGTCTCCAGAGGCTTCAGAGGAGCCAAATGCTGAAGTGGGGGTGTGGGTGTTCAGCAACCTGAGCTAAGAGTGACTCACAAAAACCTAGAAATTAGAAAGTTTCTGCCACAGGCAGAGCCATACTTCAGATATTCCAACAGGAAATAATGAATGACTACAGAAAAATGAACCACAGACAGATAATAAATATAATTTGTTATAATAATTTGGTGTCTTTATTTCAAAAAGTAATCTGGTTGCCTTAAAATGTGTATATATATATATATATATATATATATATATATATATATATATATATAGAGAGAGAGAGAGAGAGAGAGAGAGAGAGAGAGAGAGAGAGAGCCTAAGTGCTAAGTGCTAGTATTGGCAGTGAGGGCTAATACAACACATGTAGTGCGTCATTAATCTGTTATTAGACTGGTCAGCAGAGACTTGTGGGAGTGAACTCTGTTCCGGAAACCTCTATCTGACCCACCTACTGTTTGTCCAGTTTAGCCGTGCAGAAAAGACAAAACCACAAAAACAGCAACACAACCGGCCTCCCAACCTGAGGCACTGGGTCAAAGGGAAGCGGGAGAAGGGCCAGAGGAAGGATGTGCTTTACTGACCATTTCAACTTCCGCTTTTTAGACAAGTCCTTCAGTGAAGTTTCCCCTTTCAATTTTATTTATTTGTTTCTGATAGGTTTGTTTATTTAGCCCATAAAAACACAATGCTCAATGATTTAACTTAAGAAGCTTAGTAACCTTGACTTATTTAACTTCTAATATACAGATAACAGAACAAAAATCTGTTTGACATTCTGTTCACATATTACTTGAGGTTCAATGAACTCAAATGTTTAGGCAACTGTAATTGTAGACTGTAGTCCATCTGTCTCTCTGCATGCTTTCATAAACCCCCTTTAGCCTGTTCTTCAATGATCAAGACCCCCACAGAGCAGGTATTATATAGATTGTGGATTGTTCTTAGCACTGCAGTGACTATGATTTGGGGTTGTGTTAGTGTCTGTTGCACTGGTCTGAGTGGATCAGAAATTCAGGGTTGCTGCTGGACTAGGAACAGGCCACTATCCAAATATCCAACCAATACAAGCTGTGCAGCAACAGATGAGCTACTGTCTCTGAGTTTACATCTACAAAGTGAACACATAAGGAAGGTGTTTCATGTTTTGGTTGCTGGACTATTCTCAGGCCAGCAGTGACATTGATGGAACTGTTGTATCTGAGCACAACACACTAACACACCACCACCACATCAGTGTCATTGCAGTGCTGAGAATGGTCCATCACTCAAATAATAGCTGCTCTGTCATGGTCCTGTGGAGGTACAGAAACACAGTGTCTGAACACAACACATGAATGTAAAATAATAGCTAAAAACCAAATTAAGTAACTCACTAGGAATTCTGGGTGACTCTGCCCTGTAATCTCTCATTGCTTGTTTTCTTGTGTTTGTTCTCCCCACTAAAATTAAACAAGTGGAAAAAGTCTGAAATGTAGACTTGAGACTTTCATGAATGTAAGTCAAATATAAATGTAGTTGATTATGAAACTATGTAATTATGGTTGTATAACTATGTAATTACATTAAAATAGTAGCTGACAGTAATAAGGAGACTTCTAAGGGTTAATCACATTGTTTCCATTCTGTATACTTTTAGAAAGACTCATGCACACACGCTCCTGACTCATCATCCAGTATAAACCTCCGTGAGAGTGAATTACATGTTTATGTGGGTATATGCCATGGAGAGTATCAGTCAGTGTGCTAAAAGTGAACGGGTGTGTGTTGGGGCAGATTTGTAGTCATGTGGTCATGTGTAATGTTTGTCAGAGGTAGTTACTAACTTCATTTATTCAGTCCATTAATGTACACTGACCTACTTGATGTACCAACATTTACTGAACACTTTTATCTCCACTATGTCCCCCCATTACATCACATTTTCATGAAAATTTTAGTGCACAATTACTGTTTATTTTCTAAGTTTAACATATTGGGAAAAAAAATGAAACATAAAATACGTTTTTAGTTTCCTCTAATTTGTTAAATTTAGATATGTAAACTTAAATATGCAGAAACATGTTTTTTGTCTTATTTTCCCTAAAAAATCTGCAAAACATGTAGTTTGACCAAAAGTGCGCAACCATAGAAGAAAAAAGTACATAGACAGGGCACTTTAAAGTGACAGTATGGGTCCTGGGTCAAAACCTGGATTAAACGTAGGATGGAACAAAAATATAAACTTAGCACAAAAAGTAAGGAAATTTGTGTTTGGTAGATTATTTCTTTGTTGTAACAGTGCTTCTTGCCAATAAATCTTATACTGTTGGAAAGCCTGAGTATATGGGTTGTATGTGGGTTGCGCCCATGAAAAATTAGCCAAATCCTCTCTGCTAATGCCAAACAGCTTATTCTGCCATTGACTCGTTTGGTGGACTGGATGATTGAAGTTTGAAGAAACAAGACATATTGGCAATTTAACAATTTATTCATTTAACAAACAGGAGCCTCAGTAGCATGTGGAGGAAATATACACAGCAACAATAGCCTGGCACCTCCTCCTCATGCTGGTCGCCAGCCTGGTCACACACTGCTGTGGGATGGCATCCCATTCTTCAACCAGCATATGTTGCAAGTCAGCCAACATGGTTGTGTTGGTCACTTTGGCACGAACAGCACGCCCAAGCTGATCCCACAAGTGTTAAATGGAGTTGAAGACAGGACTGCTGGCAGGCCATTCCATCCTCTCCACTTCCAAATTCTGGAGGTAGTCTCTGATAAACCCCACTCTGTGGGGGCGAGCGTTGTCATCTTGGAGGATAGAGTTCGGTCCCAGACTGTGGAGATATGGGATTGCCACTGGTTGTAGAATTTCATCTCAATATCTCTCTGCATTGAAACTGCCTCCAATGATGACAAACCTAGTTTTTTCAGTAAGGGAGATGCCACCCCACACCATCACACTGCCTCCGTCAAAAGATGTTACTCTATTGGTGCAGCAATCAGCATAGCGTTCTCCATGTTTTCTCCACACTTTGACCCTATGATCCAACTGCCATATGCAGGATCTGGACTTTGCTGAACATAACGTTCCTCCACATGTTCAGGTTCCAGTGCATGTGTTGCTGACACCGCCAGGCCTGGCGGTGAAGGGCAGTCAGTTCAGGCCTCCTGGCAGCCCGATGAGACCGGAGATTGGCTGTGTGCAATCTGTTCTGGATCGTCTGGGCAGAGAGCCATTGGCCATATCGTCCTGCAAACCTTAACTGCAAATCTGTAGAAGACAGCCTATGTTACCCATGTACTGACAGGGTGAGGAAACAATCTTCTTGGGGTGTCGTCTTCTTGGGATGCCCACTTCGCAGTCAAACATGGCATGCCAATTGGAGCAGACACCTACTGACCACTGTAGCAGGGCCCATGCTCACAGGTGCTGCCAATCAGGTGCCAATCATGCAGAACAACATGAGGGAGGTCTGGAATGGGATGAGGACCATCACCAGCTTCAGGTCCAACAACAACAGAGGAGTAGAGGTCAGTGTGGACAGGGCCAATATGCTAAATCTGTTCTTTAACAGATTTGACACGGCGGGCTCTGTCCCCCCACAGCCTGACTCCTCTGCTGCCAGTCCTCAGCAGACCATACCACTCATCCCCCCTCCCCCTCCTGATAGCCTGCCCCCCTCGTGTGATAGCCCATCTCACACCTCCATCCCTCCCCCACCCACCTCCTCTACAGTGTGTCTCACTGCTGACCAGGTGAGAAGACAACTGAAGAGACTCCACACAAACAAGGCTGCAGGCCCTGATGGGGTTCCACCCAGGGTGCTTAAAGCCTGTGCTACCCAACTTTGTGGAGTACTTCAACGTGTCTTCAACTTGAGCCTGAGTCTCCAGAGGGTCCCCATGATGTGGAAGACATCTTGCATTGTTCCTGTCCCAAAGACGCCACGACCCAGTGATGCCAAGGACTACAGGCCAGTGGCACTGACGTCTCATGTCATGAAGACCATGGAGAGGCTCGTCTTGGATCAGCTCCGACCCATAGTCCAGCCTTTTCTAGATCCCCTCCAGTTTGCCTATCAGCCCCCCCTGGGAGTTGAAGACGCCATCATCTACCTGCTCAACAGAGTTTATGCTAACCTGGATAAGCCAGCCAGCTCTGTGAGGGTCATGTTTTTTTACTTCTCCAGCACATTTAACACCGTCTGGCCCGCTCTTCTGGGCGATAAGCTCACAGTGATGCAGGTAGATGCCCCCCTTGTGTCCTGGATTGTTGACTATCTGACCGGCAGACCACAGTATGTACGCCTGCAGCACTGTGTGTCGGACAGAGTGGTCAGCAACACTGGAGTTCCACAAGGTACTGTCCTCTCTCCCTTCCTCTTCACCCTCTACACCACGGACTTCAGCTACTGCACAGAGACTTGCCACCTTCAGAAGTTTTCTGATGACTCTGCAATAGTTGGATGTATCAGCAAGGGTGAAGAGGATGAGTACAGGGCAACGGTGAAGGACTTTGTCGCATGGTGCGAGCGGAACCTCCTACAGCTCAATGTGACAAAGACAAAGGAACTGGTGGTGGACCTGAGGAGGGACAAGGCACCGGTGACCCCTGTGTCCATCAGCGGGGTCAGTGTGGACACTGTGGAGGATTACAAATATCTGGGTGTGTATATTGACAATAAACTGGACTTGGTTAAGAACACTGACGCCCTCTACAGGAAGGGCCAAAGCCGTCTCTATTTTCTGAGGCGCCTGAGGTCCTTCAACATCTGCCGGACTATGCTCAGGATCTTCTATGACTCTGTGGTGGCGAGTGCTATCCTCTATGCTGTTGCATGCTGGGGAAGCAGGCTGAGGGTGGCAGATGCCAACAGACTCAACAAATTGATCCGCAAGGCCGGTGATGTTGTGGGTGTGGAGCTGGACTCGCTGACGGCAGTGTTGGAGAGGAGGACGCTGTCTAAGCTGCGGGCCATTATGAACAATGGCTCCCACCCACTCTACGATATGGTGATGAGACACAAGAGCTCATTCAGCTCAAGACTCATCATACCAAAATGCACCACAGAGCGCCACAGGAAGTCATTCTTACCAGTGGCCATCAAACTCCATAACTCCTCCCTCAGTGTGTGATTCAAAAAACTGTTCATATGTGCAATAACAACAATTGTGTGTGTAGAGTACTTAAATCTGGTGCACATACATACTGTAAATTCTATATATTGTTTTAAATTATACATACTGTAAATTCTATATATTGTTTTAAATTATTAGTAAAGAGTTTATTTTTACATAAATGGCTGCAACTGTAACAACTGCAATTTCCCCCTGGGATCAATAAAGGAATCTGAATCTGAATCTGATTGGCAGCACCTGGGGGTAACAGAAGCTCAAAACAAGTGTCAATAGCAACAGCAAAATAAGCTGTTTGGCAAAGGCAGAGAGGATTTGGCAAATGTTTCATGGACGCAACCCACATACTCACCATTACCGCTCATCCCACAAATGCATGTTCCTTACAAATGTGGCACCATTTAAAAGGGAAATTAACATGTTTTCCAACGGTATTAGATTTATTGCCAAGAAGCATTGTTACAACAAAGAAATAATCTACCAAACAAAAAAATTCCTTACTGTTTGTTCTAAGTTTAAATGAGCAAATGTAAAAAAAAACCCAAAAAACTATTTTTAAGTACCTAAATGAAAAAGTAAACAGTTTGCTTGTGTTTATCTTTTGATCTTGTCCATGTGCTTCTTTGTTTTGATTCTTCCCTGTTCTGCCCCCTTGTTTCTAGACTCCACCCTTGATTGTTCTCACCTGTCTCTTGTTAACCACCTGCGTCTTGTTAACCTGTTCCTGTATTTAAGCCCTGTGTTTTCCCCTGTTAGTTTGCTGGTCTTTGTATTGTGCTGTTTGGTGTTGTATCTTCTGGCCTCTGTTATTTTTCCTAGTCTCTCTTTTTGTGTTTAGTCTGTGTTCCTTTTCATTATGTCTGTCCCTCCATCTCTGTGTTGGGCCTTTGATACTTGACTGTTTAAACCCTGATTATGGATTTGCCCCTAATAAATCTCACTTCTCTCAGCATATGCGTCCACCTTCTTATCGCTCCCCAGCATTACAACAGTTAAAATAGGGATACTTAGTGGATGGATACTTGAATACTTGGTTAATGGTTTGAGGTGTTAAAATCACTATTTGTGTGCTTATTACATTTTATCATGGAAAGACATAGAAAATAAAGAGGCTAAAAATTCAATGAAACTGCAATTTGGAAGGTTTAACAGGCCTGTAAAAGCATAATACTTGTTTTTACAGCAAGTGCTTTTGCTACTGAGCAAATGGATTGAGTGCCTGAACATTGAATGCATTGTCAAGGATGCATTGTTAAATTCATAAATGACAAGGCAAAAATAGCATAATGAGCTGTGATGCATGTTTTTGTGAGCCAGGCTAACTACTCTAGCTGAGGTTAACTTGATCCAAAACAAGTGAAAATATTTTAGCATTTTGGTACATCATTCATGGAGGAGAGAAGATCTCATGTAGAAGATGATGAGCCTTCATCATCATTAAAATATTGTGTCAATTAACTGAAGCTAGCTCATAAGTTCATCTAAAGAGGCAACCTTCCTTACTCATCTACTCATCGAAGACTTTTGCTAGGCTTGGTTCATTCAAAGGTTTTATGGGCACATGCCCAGAGGCCTGAACCACTAGGGGGCCCTGTAATTATGGGACAATCCAAACAGCTGTTTTGACTCACAGTGGGAACTTTACTAATATTTGCTATTTTGTTATTTTGTTTTGGCTGATCATAATCCTGCTGCTCTTCACATCTTTCTTGAATGTCTGCCTCCTTCTCTCCTCCAATCTCAGCTTAGTAACTGTTAATCAAATCAAATCAAATTTATTTGTATAGCGCTTTTTATAATGGATGTTGTCGCAAAGCAGCTTCACAGAATTCCAGAAAAGACAGAGTTTTAACTAGACACCATCTATCAAACCTTGGTGAAGCTTTTACTGTTTCAGCATGGAGTTAGCTTTGCTATGAATGCACTTTGAATTTGAAGCTCCAGATATTCAGAAGATGTGTCTGCAAAAGCGAGACCTGAAACCTTGACAGAGTAAAGGATGCTCAAGTCAAGACAAGAGACTTTTATTGTCATTCCATCTATGTACAAGTACACAGTGGAGTGAAATACATTCCTCCAGGAACAGCATGGTGCAACAAGGAACAAAGAGTACAAAGAGTGAACGTGCAGACATCGTGTGCAAACAAAAAATTAAGCTAGACACAATATAATAAATACGATAAATTAAACAGATGTTAGACACAGTAAACAAACAGGACAGTGCAGCACCGACACAACACTCATTTCTGAACATGAGGTAGTGAGAATAAGGTGCAGAGATATTAACATGCTGTGATCTGTGAGTCATGCAGTCAGATGACAAACATGAACACAGCGGTTACTGAGGTACAAAAAAAAACAGTGTAAAACAGTAAAAACATTGTTAGCAGCAATGTGCCCGATAGTGCAAGTAGAGCATCAAAAGAGTTGTGTGTGTGTGTGTGTGGGGGGGGGTTAGCTCAGTCCTTGTGAGTTTAAAAACCTGATCGCTTGAGGAATAAAGCTGTTGCAGAATCTGGCAGAGTCTGGCAGCAGTGAAAAAAGTCCTTGTGAGGGATGGATGGGGTCGTCCACAATGCTGGTGGCTTTCTGGATACAATGTATGGTGTAGATGTCCATAATGGAGGGGAGAGACCCTGATGATCTTCTCAGTTGTCCTCACTATACGCTGTAGGGTCTTGAATTCCGACGAGGTGCAATTCCCAAACCAGGCGATGATGCAGCATCTCAGGATACTCTCCACAGTCCCCCTGTGGCACATGGTGAGGATGGGAGGGGGGAGATGAGCCTTCTTCAGTCTCCGCAGGAAGTAGAGGCCCTGCTGGGCTCTCTTGGCTATGGAGTTGGTGTTGAGGGACCAGGTGAGGTTATCTATGATGTGGACACCAAGGGACTTGGTGCTCCTGACGATTTCCACAGCAAAGCCAGTGATGTTCAGTGGGGGGTGGTCACCTCGCACTCTTCGGAAGTCAACAACCATCTCCTTAGTTTTGTCTTCATTCAGAGACAGGTTGTTGATTCTGCAGCAGTCTGTTAGCCGCTGCACCTCCTTTCTGTTCGCTGACTCGTCGTTCTTGCTGATCAGATTCACCACAGTCATGTCATCAGCAAAGTTGATGATGTAGTTTGAGCTATACTTTGCAGTACAGTCGTGAGTCAGCAGAGTAAACAGCAGTGAACTAAGCACACAGCCTTGAGGAGCACCAGTGCTCAGTAAGGTGGTGATGCAGCTGTTACTACCTATCCTGACTAACTGGGGTCTCTCAGTCAGGAAATGCAGGACCCAGTTACAGAGGGAGGTGTTCAGGCCCAGCAGGCTCAGTTTTCCAGTCAGCTGCTCAGGGATGATGGTGTTGAATGCTGAACTGAAGTCTATGAACAGCATTCTGACGTAGGTGACTTTATTGTCCAGGTGGATGAGAGCCAGGTGGAGTGTGATGGAGATGGCATATTCTGTTGAGCAGTTGGGGCTATATGCAAATTGCAGTGGTTCCAGTGAAGGAGGAAGCTGGTCTTTAATGTGCTTCATGACAAGCCTCTCGAAGCACTTCATGATGATGGGACTGAGTGCAACGTGACAGTAGTCACTGAGGCAGGACACTAGAGACGTCTTCGGCACAGGGATGATGATGGTGGACTTAAAGCACATTGGAATGACTGCAGTGCTCAGAGAGATGTTGAATATGTCCGTGAGAACATCAGCCAGCTGTTCGATGCATTCTCTGAGCACTCTGCCTGGTATGCTGACAGATCCTGGTGCTTTTCGTGGATTGACTCTGTGTAGAGTTCTCCGCACATCAGCAGTGGACAGACACAGTAGTGGAGGTCTGGTTTTCCTCACCATCATGCTGTTCTGTGCCTCAAACCGAGCATAGAAGTTATTAAGCATGTCTGGAAGGGAGGCATCACTGTCACAAGCAGGTGGAGGGGACTTGTAGTTGGTGATGGCCTGGATGCCCTGCCACATGCGCCGTGTGTCAGCAGTGTTTTGAAAATTATTGTGCATTTTCTTTGAGTAGACACGCTTAGCCTCTTTGATGGCCTGGGAAAGCTTGGCTCTTGCAACCCTTAGGCTTGCTTTGTCCCTTGACTTAAAAGTCTTGTCGCTGGTTCTCAGCTGCATTTGCACCTCTGCAGTCATCCATGGTTTCTGGTTGGGGTGTGTAGTGATGAGTTTGGAGACAGTAACATCATCAATGCACTTGCTGATGTAGCCAATCACTGATTCTGTATTTGATTGATGGATTGTATTGAGGTTGATGGAGTCACTGGAAGTTGCTGTTTCTCTGAACATCTCCCAGTCAGTGTGGTCAAAACATTCCTGAAGAGCAGAGATAGCTCCTGGTGACCAGGTTCTCATTTGCTTCTGGTCTAGCACTGCGTTTTTACACCATTCAGTGTTGATGTAAACACACAGTCCCCCACCTTGAGTCTCACCACACAGCTCAGAGTCTCTGTCTTCACAGAAGCACAGCAGGCCGTTGAGCTGAACGGCTGAGTCTGGAGTGGAGCTCGTCGTCCACGTCTCTGTAAAAATGAAAACACAGCAGTCTCTGAACTCACGCTGGGCAGCCCACTGAATCCAGATGTAGTCCAGTTTATTCTCAGTTCATTCTACAAATGTTAGAGAGAAGGAGCAATGGAATGGCTGGTCATCTGGGATTAGCCATTAGCCTAGAGTGCACCCCGGCTCATTTGCCAGCAGGCCCATGCAGCGCCATGGATTGTAGCAGGCCTAGCTTGTGCAGCTCTTCCCGCAGTTCATTTTTGAGCAGAGATTGTGGCTGATTTCTCAGCTGTAGCAGGCTCTGGCATTGGTAGATGCTGGTGCTGGTTGAAGCAGTCATGATATTTAGTTTTGGTCAGGTTACACAACAGACAGTAAACAAAAATAGCATAAAAGCACCATTTTGCTGTTCCCGAAGTGGCTGCTGAAGCTACCCGCCGTGCCACTGGAAGTAAAAACACATTCCCAAAGCCAAATATAAAATGTCAACCACCTAAGATAAAGAAAAAAATGGCATCACCCTTGGCATCAAAGGTAAGATATAAATAACTATATTTAAAAAAAAAAACAAAAAAAAAAACTTTCTCCATATCCATCACAGTAGTATGCTTTAGCTAGGATGTCTGATGGCCTGGCTTTTTCAAGTTTGCTGTTTTATACCATGTTTACGTACACTTCAGCTGTCTGGTTATAATGTATTAGGATGCGTTGTGTTGGTTTATGTTATGTTTGTTGTGCTTTCATCAATGTGTAGATAATCTTGTGTCCATTATCTTGCTATTATTTTTTCTTGATTGAAAAATATCACTGATGTGTCCAACCCCATAGTTATTATGCAGGCATTGTGGTAATGCATAGGCCTTGTGTGACTTGCTGTGATATTAAGACAAATGTCCTGACCATCTAAAATATAGGTAGTCATATTAGGGCCCAGTAAATATCAGTGCACAGAGAGGCCTCTAATTTAATGATTCAGCACTTTTTAAATAATAAAACATGTTTTTCTAATTTTGACCCCTTATAGGCCCGGGACCACCAGTGGGCCCAAAGTTTTATTACATACTTCTGTAACCTAAGCTCAGCCAGTTTGCATTAAAGCCACTGTAGTTACTGAATAAGCCTTAGAATGTTATATGCCTGGGATTGTAAGGGGAGTTAACCTGTAGTAAGAGGAAAAAAAATAAACAGGCTACCTATTCAGGGAAATGCAAGCATTACTCTAGCTGGTGTAAGATTCCAGAAACAGTCAAAATATATTTTTTCTCTGATACAATAACATGTTTGAGCAGTGTCCATTGAAGGAAGTTTGTCATCCTCTACACAAGGTACTTTTCCCATCAGTGGAACGTGTACCAACATATGTGGAACTGATTCTCATGTAAAGATGACTTAGAATTTATGGGCAGTTTCATTTTGAATGGGAATTTTATTAAAAATAAAAGAAAAATGGTTTTCACAGGAACTCAACTGGCAAAAGGAAAATAAAACATGAGAAAAATCATATGGCCTTTGAAGGACAAAATAAAAGTGTAAAAAGATATGCTTTTTCTCATAGACATGTAATAAGAGTACAAGTATTGAATATTTGGAAATAAGACACAAGACTTTCCAACTCCATAGGCTGGGTTCAGTCTCCCAAAATGGCATTATATCCTACAATGAGTGGGGACAGGTAGGCTCAGAGCTCCTCACCAACAGTAATCATTTTCTAATTGATAACTTAGTAATGTAATAACAAAGCCAGTTAACAGAAAATGGAACCTACTTTTTTTCTTTTTTGTGACCTGAAGACAATGCTAACATCTAACTGAGCTTGATTTTACCCAATTCCTTTATCTTCAGCTTCATGACCAGACTACTGAAATCCACAACAATTTGGTATTATATTACCTTCCATATGCTCTGATTATGCACCAACATTTCAGACGGCCATTGATCAAGTGTGGCACTCCACACTGAAATGAAATATAAAGTTTCCTCTGATCCAGTTTTATATCTGGAGAATTTTAGCCACACAAACCTATTATTATTGTTCTGAAGTGTGGTGTCTGTTGCATAATGGTGACATAAGTTTTTACCTGTTTGGGGTAATTTACCTGTTTGGGGTAATTTGGGGACACTACACAGATCCTTTATCCCTCACAAATCAGCCAGTCAGATCATGTACACATGGCATTACTGGACCTCCTCTGGTAAAACTAATCTAGCTGGTATAGGGTTTATATATATATATATATATATATATATATATATATATATGCAGTAATGTACATTTTCCTCAGTTCCTCTGTAGTGTTTCATATTTAGCACACTGTAGTTAGATTTAATTTTATTCTTTTCTGTTGGTTGAGCAGTAGCTGTTACTCACATCTCTTATGTGGAGGTTTAGAGTGTTACTCTAGACCAAAAGTATCTCAAAAAAGAGAGCCAATCAATTACCAGTATGCTGGTATTACAAGTTCTGCTAGAATTATATAAGTCACTCGGTACTGAAATAGTTTAGACCTGGGTCCTTTTTACTCAGTGCATGGTTACTTTTACCTCATTATTTCATGGGTATAAACTACACACACTGCATGTGTTTCCACCGCTGCCTGCAGGCTGGTCTGTGTACGTGTGCGTGTGTGTGTGTGTGTGTGTGTGTGTGTGTGCGTGTGCGTGTGCATGTGGCAGAGACAGAAAGAGTGTTTCCTGCACCTGTGACTCAGTCACTCACACAGAGCTTTCACGTCACAAACACTAATCAGGAACTGCTGTGTGCTGCAGTCGAGTGGAGTAAAACATTATGCAACATAAAAACATACTGAAGTCATTATCTTTTTAAAACTGTAGTTTGTTTAGGTTTTCTAACTTTGAACAGTCCTGTAATAATAATAATAATAATAATAATAACAACAACAACAATAATAATAATAATAATGTTCTATATGTGTTATGTTAATGTATTTCATGATGAACAGACCAAAAGATATATCTCAAAAGTGCTTGGAACAAAGTCTTGTTCCATTAACTCCCATTCAAAGTACCTTCTCCTCTAAAGTCACCATTCTGGAGATTAAAGGCTTTGATCCGAAAAGGAATAACAAGCACATATAAACACATTAAAAAGTAGCAAAGCTGTCTTGTTTCAAACATTAAGCTCAGTTAAAACAGATTCATAGTCTGTTTATCTTCTTATAATGACTTAAATGAACACAATGCATTTTAAGGCAACCAGGATACCAACTTTCTAAAGTTAAAACAGCACCCACACACTCAGGGCAATATAAATAAGCAAAAGCGACTAGTCACATTGACGTCACAATGCAAACCTATGGAATCTGAAGTGTATTTAATGATGATTCACTTTTGTAATCTGAAACTGTATGAACAAATCAGCTGCTGTCTGGTTTTGAAGTTTATGCACTATAAACAATTGAAACCCACACTGCGATCACAGGCTGCTCATTATCATTATGATGGATAGAACCAGTTTCTACTGGCTTAGATGTTTAAGCAATAGAATACTTGCGGTGGTGAATGATGTAAGATTTAGTTGCACTAGGTCATCGCGTTCAGTGTCTCAGTCACCATAACACACTACCAGTGTTTCTCTGCTTCTATACAACACTAGTGTCCTATTGCCTTTACAAAGTGAAGGAAAACATGTACCAAAACTTGTACAGCAAGGGCGTGTTTGTAATATTGACATTTCCTTTCACAAGAAAAGTAGTTCCAGCACCTTTAAGTATGGTGACCATTATTGCAACTGGTGGTCTGCACTAACTATACAGCTACAAGGATACAAGAGCACTTTTAACCAAATCAATATAATTATTAAGCCTTGTGAAAACTTTCCAAGCTTAATTTGGGATATGGCAAAAGTTGAAAACATTCTTATCTAGGTGGTCAGTGGGGAGATACTGTGTTTGCTGTTTTAAGTGGAATCAGTTCTGTCCAACATGCTTATACATTAATTCACCTCAAATTCCTCTGTACTAAAGAACATAATTAACCACTCCAATCAAAATTCCACCACTGATTTTTGCCCTCTTTCCATTTTGGCCCACAGCAGATATACAGTAGTCAGCTCTTTCATATTGTTCATATCTAATCTACTTTTTCTAGGCTATGTTTTCCCAGGACAAGGAAGTCATAACATGGCTACAAATCTAATTTGCACAATTCTCACCTACATGTCTGCAGTCAGCCAATCTATGGTGCTTAGATGATGGTGGTGGAGTGCTGTCTAACACATTGTTCCAAAATCTCCTATAGCTGGTCAGATCTGGGGACTGTGATGTTCACAGCCTGTGATTTACACCATTTTCATAGTCATCACACCATTCAGTGACCCCTTCTGAGACAACTTCCATCAGGATTGACATGTTTCATGGTATAAAGAAGTTTTATATAAGCATGATATGAGCTGTCAGAATGACTTTGGATTCATTTACAGTGGGCTTTCTCTCTAAGGAGACAAGTGAACCCAAAACATGCCAGCAAAGCATCCCCACCATAGCATAACAGAGCTTCTTGATGCCCTCATGGTAGAGTCCTTGTTAAATGGAGCTCATGTCTCTTAGTTGAGTCTCAAGTCTTGGAGGTGTGAGTCTGAATCAAGTCTCAAGGTTCTGGTGTGAGCAGTCAAGTCTTGAGTCTGATTTGAGTCAAGTCTTGAGTTCAAGTCTCCAGTGTGTATCTGAGTTTTGAGTTTCTTGGGGTGTGATTCTAAACTCAGTCTTGATTCTCTGAAGTGTGAGTCTGAGTTTTGAGTCTCTGAAGTGCAATTCTGAGTCTCAAGTCTCTGATATATCCAAGTATCCAAGATATCCAAGACACTACAATCCACACAAGTGGCTCAAGTAGTGCAACCATCCAGGATGGCACATCAATGTGAGCTGTGGCAAGAAGGTTTGCTGTGTCTGTCAGGGTAGTGTCTAGAGGCTGGAGGCGCTACCAGGAGACAGGCCAGTACACCAGGAGACGAGGAGGAGGCCGTAGGAGGGCAACAACCCAGCAGCAGGACCGCTACCTCCGCCTTTGTGCAAGGAGGAACAGGAGGAGCACTGCCAGAGCCCTGCAAAATGATCTCCAGCAGGCCACAAATGTGCATGTGTCTGCACAAATGGTTAGAAACTGACTCCATGAGGATGGTATGAGGGCCTGACATCCACAAATGGGGGTTGTGCTCACAGCCCAACACCGTGCAGGATGCTGGCATTTGCCAGAGAACACCAGGATTGGCAAAATCACCACTTGCGCCCTGTGCTCTTCACAGATGAAAGCAGGTTCACACTGAGCACATGTGACAGACGTGACAGAGTCTGGAGATGCCATGGAGAGCGATCTGCTGCCTGCAACATCCTTCAGCATGACCGGTTTGGCAGTGGGTGAGTAATGGTGTGGGGTGGCATTTCTTTGGAGGGCCGCACAGCCCTCCATGTGCTCGCCAGAGGTATCCTGACTGCCATTAGGTACCAAGATGAGATCCTCAGACCCCTTGTGAGACCATATGCTGGTGCGGTTGGCCCTGGGTACCTCCTAATGCAGGACAATGCTAGACCTCATGTGGCTGGAGTGTGTCAGCAGTTCCTGCAAGATGAAAGCACTGAAGCTATGGACTGGCCCACCCGTTCCCCAGACCTGAATCCGATTGAGCACATCTGGGACATCATGTCTCGCTCCATCCACCAACGCCACATTGCACCACAGACTGTCCAGGAGTTGGACAGTCCGCCACCTCATCAGGAGCATGCCCAGGCATTGTAGGGAGGTCATACAGTAATGACGTAATGATGGGGAGCAACGTTGAGGCGCATGCATGTGCAGAGACAAGAGAGATTTATTATGGGCAAATCCAAAATCAGGGTCAAGATAGTCCAGGTTCAAATGGCCAATACAGAGAGCAGGAGGGACAGAAACGACAAAATGAACACAGAACTCCAAACAGACCAGAAATAAACAAAACTCTTCAAACAATACATACACTTTGACCAGTATAACCAACAAACCACACAAACAAAGACCAGCCCTAGAATAAGGAAAACAGGGCTTAAATACAAGAGGGCTAACAAGGGTTCACAAGACACAGGTGGAAAACAGGTGGAAACAGCCAAGGGTGGAAACAAGGGGCAGAACCGGGAGGAAACCAAACAAAGAAGCACATGGACGATAAAAAGTAAACAGAAAAGCACATGTAGGAGTGGGAGGAGCCAAGCGTGACAAGAACTGAAGCGCTACACACAGTAAATGCAGTGCTTAAAAAATTTCAAGTAGATTAACTGACAACTAAATCCAAATTAGCCATTGGTAGGTTTTCCTATATCCTTTAACCACCATATTTACCAAAGCACTTTGTTCTCCTCAAGTCCATGGTCACAACAACTCACAGGACCTTTTCCCATAACTCGTTCCAGGCCAAAGCGAGTTTAACTTTCTTTCATCTCTGGTATAATACTCGAAACTTTTAACACTTTTCCTTTTCGAAAAGTATAAACAGGCATGGAATGTCACCCCAATACTGTGTATGATCATAATAAAAAAGGCAAAATTACACACACACTATTAGAAACACAAGTTAGAGGGACCTTTAATTCACTATAGTTTATACTTTTTCTTTAGTCTGAGTCAAGTTACAAGGTTGAATTAAGCATGTGTCCAAGTAGAGTCTCAAGTCAGGTCAACATGTGAATCCAAGTCACTGAATGAGTGAGTTGAGCTCCCATCTATGATTGCAGATCAAATGATCAAAGATACTGTATGTTTGCTTGATGGTATTTAGGGTAAAGGGAACATATTGTAAATATGATTTTGAATCATACATCTTCTTTAAGTTTCTATCAGCTAATACTCACCCTAGTACCTCATGATGATATCCAGCTCTAAGGCTTTTGAGAAAACGGGTGCTAATTAACCCAGCCTGAGGTTCATAAACCTCTAAGTCTTCATCTGCTCAATGGAGGCATTAAGACTGTTTGTTCTGTTACCAGGGTGACTCGCAGATAGCAATGAGGCTTAGCCCTGCAATAAAGTGCTTTAATGACCAGCAGCAGAAGGCTAAAACAGGGGCTTGTGTAGGTTCTAGCCCTGGCTAACCCTTGCTAACTCGCAGGCTGTTGCGTAAAGCTGGAGCGAAGCAGCCACGGGTCATTGAACTCCATTTATATGCTCCATCCCATAAGCCAGGTTCAACCCAACAGAGCAGTGATCACATTTAACATAACCACAACCGGACAATGAGCAAAAGGACTCACAAAAGTGCCACACAAAAGGATTAGCCTATTATCATTGGGTCGGAACCAGACTATCCTCCAGGATCTCATGTGTCTCTCCATCTGGATGACTGCTTTTATTGGGTCAGGACCAAACTATTTCACTAGGTCTCCATCTCATTCTCCATTCATCTGCTGGCATCATGGTTACATAACCTCTAGTACTTTCAGGCTGGTTTGTTTTCACAAACGAAAGTGAATGAAAAGGAAATTGACCCACAAGTGAATCTCCTGGTTGGATTTCATGAATAAAAAAAACAGCTAGAACTCAAACCCTCACGACTGAGTGAATTCCAGTGAATTTGTAATCGTGAGAACTTATTGGCTCCTAGTAATGCAATCTGACCTTTTTGGGAAAAAAAGACTTTTTCTGTTCATTGCAAGCTGAATTTCTACCACAATACAGTACTGTGCTACAGTCATAGAGCACCCTTTATCTATTTAACTTCCAGTCAAACAGGTATTAAGTGCATTATTCATTTTCTACAGCAGGATAAATAAATATGGAGCATAAATAAAACATATATTCAACAGAAAATTACACAGAAGCACTTCCAAAGTTCAGTCCTAGTATTTGGGTGCAATTTCCTCACAGTTGAAGTAATTCCAAACAGACTCAGTGATGTTGAGTTCTGAGTGCTCTGGGGTTCCATTGTTCTCAGACTCTTGTAGTTTATTTGTCCAATTTGAACTTGATCTTCTCTTTTCTCCCAAATATAAAGTACTTTTTATTTGATGATCACCCCTCAGTTCATTTTAAATGAGCTTGGGCCCAGAGAAGGTGGCAGTATTTCCTGATCCTGTTTATATATGGCTTCTTCTTTATGTTTTAGAGTTTTAACTTGCATTTGTGGATGAAGTGATGTGTTCCCTTGCATACAGAGATTTCTCCAGACTTTCTGAATCTTTTAATGTTATTATGTACTGTAGATGATGAAATCTCCAAGTTCTTTATATATTATGTTGAGAAACATTATTAATTAAATTGCTGCACTAATTGATTTCATGGTCTTTCTTCTGAAAGACTCAGTCTCTCTGGGAGCCTCCCCAATCATACGAAAAACCCATTTTCAATTAACCACCACCAGGTGTTTTTTTTTTTTTTAGCATTACACAACTTTACCAGCTGTTTGTTGCCCCTGTCCCAACATTGATGACATCAAATTCAAAATGGGCATATATTTTTCAAAAACAATAAAATTTCTCCTTTTCAACATTTACTATGTTGTCTTTGTACTATTTTCAATGATATTTAGGGTTCAAATCATTTGCACATCATTGCATTTTGTTTTTATTTACATTTTGAACATCATCCCAACGTTTTTGGAAACGTGGTTATAAATATATATATATATATATATATATATATATATATATATATATATATGTAATACTGTAGTTTCAGACAAATAATAATACTGTGATGTTAGAAGTTAGAAGGTGAAGTGGTTGGTATAGTGTAAAAAATTTCCACCTCTGGATAAAGTTCTGGAAAAGGAGCATGCTGGTCCTGGATTGAAGAAAGGAACAACTTCCCCAAGTTCTGGCTTTCAATTCCTGTCCCAGGAGAAGATATATTAGCTATTTTTTTTTCATTTGGCACTGTAGATAATCACTTCATAAAGAATGCATTGAGAGTTTCAGAGTTAGTGATGTTTCAACGTGTGGCACACTGTGAACTGATTGATGTTAATGGATCTTTCTGGCAGTCAAACAGTATCTCCAAATTGTTTTGTAATATATTGATGTCTTAGAAAATTACGATGCATTTACTGATGCAGCTGTTCTTTGGCTTAGTTTTGAGGTATCGCTTTTCCCAATGCTATAACATCTGACAGTCTTACAAAACTAAAAGGGGAAAGAAGGGTTTATTGGATTGATGCCACAAAAGAGACCGATCATGGAAGGTTCTATGACAATTACAAAGTTTCTTTTTTCCCAAAAGTGTAAATCCCAGCCAAGAATCATCTGTAAATCTTTCCTTTTGTGAATTGGAAATCAGAATGTCTTGTTCTTCATTAATGTGGTTTGGAAAGACACCGGATATTCAGGCTATTCAATAATTGTGTCCATGATCTTTAACATTTGGACTTGATTGGACATTTATAGAGGCAATTCTAAAACAAACATGGTGTCAGGCTTGGACTACTCATAAAGGACTACTCACCTTCTGACACACATCTGGCTGAAATCAGGAGGAGAGGTAGGGAAAAATACTATGATTTTATTGGTCAATATTATTGGTCAACCACTCATGGTACAGAATGGCAATCGGTTCAATCCTCCAAGCTGACAGTCTGTGACTGAGGTGCCCTTGAGCAAGACACCTAAACTCCAACTGCTTCCCAAGCCCTGCGGATAGGGCTGCCACCACTCTTAGTGTGTGTCTTAACTAGTGTGTATGTGGTGTTTCACTGCATGGATGGGTTTAATGTGGAGGTAAAATTTCCCCATTGTCAGACAAATAAGGGTCACAAAAAGCAATAAGCAGCCAAATACAGAGTAATTACCTCTCTGATAAGGCTTAAATATACTGTTATAAATGCTTTGCAAAATGCTTAATTCACCCTAGTTATTGCTTAATAAAATAGTAATTAGCAACAATCACCATCTACTGGCTTTTCAAGACTTAACAAAAGAATTATAAAGGCATTATAATGTCCCCATATACTAAAGCATATAGCCCTCAAGACTTTTAAGACGGTTAACTTCTCCGGAATGCGCTGAAGAAAGTACAACAGGTTTACAGGGAAGATCAGTTCTCCTTAAAGGACAAAGCCTAATTAGAACTTAAATTCAATGTAGGTGATTTCCACTGAAATTCCATAAGATCTGCAATGTGTGCAGTACAGCAGTGTGTGTGTATTAGAGCAGAGTGTGAGATAAACCAGACCACTTTACACACACTCAACCAAGTCTCATCTTGTTAGCTCAGCTGAGCTGCGACACTGAACACATGTTCCACTCCAGACTGTTAGTTTGCACAGAAGGTGATTGATACTGCCAGCACTGACCACAGCAAACGGCCCTGAAACTCAGCGCACCAAACCACACACACAGCACACTAACGTAAGGAAGACCACCCTCAGCACTGCTGGCATAAAGGCACACAGACATACACTGCTGTTCACAAGCTTGAAATCACACGTTCCACAATACAAAACAATTAGTTTGTACACAGTTCAATTTCAAATCATTAATAAGAAACTAGTATATTTTATGTGTCCAGATATACAGAGATACAGAATATTCTGAAATGTTTATAACAGCATAACGAAATTAAGTTATAACAAAAATAATGCCCAGAATCAATTCAGTACATACATCCTTGTTGAACTTAGTTTGACTTAGAAAATAAAGAAAACTTTAATTTTCGTTTGGGGTGATTAAAGTTTTGCATATGACTGATTTACACAATGTGGAAAAAGCAGCTGTCATTCACAGTGTCTGAATATTTCACGATGAATGGATCAATTGAAATGGTCCAAAATTACTTAGAATTATCAGAATATCAGCATATTAACCTAATTTAATGTTCCTTCTCTTATAAAGCTATTATTACAGAGAAGTTTTTTTCCTTTTTTCCTGACTGTGGTCACTAATAGCTACACGAGGCCAGTACTGGAATTGTAGATTCTGTAGGTTTAGCTCTCGGCATGGGTTTCAAAAACACGCAGGACCTTGTTTTTACCTTCTTCATTTCCGACACGCTAGACATTTCCATAGGATATTCTCAGACCCTCCTCATAACCTCCACAGATATTCACCATAATCCTCTTCCTCTGTCTGTGGGCTGAAGAGACGTTATTGGCCCAGAGAGTAATTAGTTGCAGCAGGCATGCCTCTCCGTGACCCCTGACCTTTTGACCTCAGTGGTAGCGGGTGGCCTTGTGTGGTCAGGGATAGGGGGGGCTGAAAAAAAACAACAGACATATATACACATAAACAAACATCTCTGGCTCCACTGCTGCCTGTTTAATACATCTCCGTGTGTTGTCTATTTCAGACGACTAGCACAATTTCTAACAGTTGTAATAGTGTCCACAATGCATGGAGAGAAAAACATACGCTGGTCAGGAAAGCTACACAAAGCACTTTGCATGCAAAGCAGGATTAGTAGTAAGTGTCAGGGGCCAACTAGGCTTTTAGAGAACTGTCAATAGCAGGAATGCTTATTTCATATATATATATATATATATATATATATATATATATATATATATATATGTGTGTGTGTGTGTGTGTGTGTGTGTGTGTGTGTGTGTATGTGTGGTGTGTGTAAATACCTCTATGAAATGAAATGAAAAGGGGAAAAAAAGCAGCTTTTATAACAACCATGCAGATTTTTAGACACACACACACACACACACACACACACACACACACACACACACACACACACACACACACACACACACACACACACACACACACACAGCTGCACTCAAATAACATTCACATCAGAGCACCAGTTACATTTTAACCAAATACTCCTATAAATACACACACTGAGACAGAAAAGGTGCTCAGTAGGCATAGTGCGTGTGTGAAGGCAGGGAGAGAGAATAAATGTGTGGCATAAATATAGTATAGCAGCCCAGAGAGACAATGAGACACAGGCACAGAGAGAGAGAAAGAGAAAGAGAGAGAGAGAGAGAATTAAAGAGATAGAGAAAGAGAGAGAGAGCAAGAGAGAGAATTAAAGAGAGAGAGAGAGAGAGAGAGAGAGGGGGAGAGGGAGAGATATCTACACCGTCTCATCCTTTTCCTCTTCATCCTGTATAACTGGATGTGGTTAATTCAGGTCAGATTTCTTGCAGTGCTGCTCACGCTGTCTCCAGCAGTTTGCAGTCACTCAGTCTGTTCCTGCATTCCTTGCGGAGTTGTGATAAAGTGAGTGTATTAGTCAGGCCTTCACTGATGACCCCCCACCACCTTTAGCCAGTTAAAGCAGATATTAGCCAGTTAATAGGGCACTGAGTGGTCAGTTATTAGTGCAGAGCTGTGAGGAAAGCTTTAATTAACGTCTAATAAACCATCTCTGCTGGCTACATTTCAACTGACCACAGCGTAGCTGATCAGACATGTCTAGCTGTGACTCCACTGTAAATGAAATATCCCCCCAAGAAGTTTTATTGTTTTTAACTCTTTAATGTCCCAGGTGGATATGAGCTTCTAGTCCTCACTTCTGTAACTCATGGATAGCTCAGTTCTTAGTCAGTTACCTTTGATTTCCAGGATTTTTCAGTAATTACACTAAGTTACTAAGAGAGAGAGAGAGAGAGAGAGAGAGAGAGAGAGAGAGAGAGAGAGAGAGAGAGGCAGAGAGAGGTGAGACAGAGCGTGAGAGAGTGTGAAAGAACAAGAAAGAGAAAGAAAGAAAGAGAGAGAGAGAGAGAGAGAGAGAGAGAGAGAGGAAAAAGGATGAGAGACAGTGTTCTCATCCTGTGCTGTGACTACATGCTGGAACAATGCTGTAAGCATCTGATTGCATTCAGCCACAGACTGTAAAAAAATTGAGGTCTGCTCAACTCAATATGATATTGTAACTGATTACATGGCTTTTCTTGAGTTGACTCAACTTGAGGACATACAACGCAAATTTAATTAAATTAAATAATTCATGCTTTTAGTTCTGCAAATAATTTTTTATATATACTCAACTTCCTCACCAGCCAAGACTCTCTCTATCACACCATCCTGCAAGACATTGAGTACACATTTATGGATGGCTATGGCATCACTGGGGCTCAAACTCACAACCTCCTGTTGGGTAGATGGCTCAGTTCACTGCACCACTCAGGAACACATGAAGCAGCTCAGATTTTGTGTCTACACATGTTGAATACACTGGAGAAAATATTTGTTGTTTTGACTTTGATGCATGGCATCATCTCATGTGGTGCAGCTGTCTAATAATTCATCCCAAGGAGGTTGTGGGTTTGAATCCCAGCAACACCACAGCAGTCCATTATCCAGAAACCCAAGAGGAGAGTATGCCAGAAGGTACTGTGTGATGGAAGGAGTGCCAGCTAGTGGGGAAACTGAGCAAAAAAACACATTCTGTTTAGTTTATCTAACCGAGACGCAGATCTAGAAACAGCACCTTGGATAATTTTTAACTCAACTAAGACCTTTGAGTTGTGTGAACTCTGGTGTCATTTTAAGTTGAACTGACCTCTCATTTTTTACAGTGCAAGAGCATTAATGAGGTCAGGTACTGATGTTGGATGATTATTTCTGGATCACAAATGCCACTCCAATTCATCCCAAGTCTTGCACCAGCCTTGTTGAATAAAACAACAATTTCAAATAGAATCGTCTACATGATTACACAACATCAAATGTGATGTTCTGGTTTTGTTCTGCTAATTTATTTTCCATTTCCCACATTACACTGGAACATATTTCCCCCTGCAGCTTACTTTTCATACTTCAATTGAGCATTAAATAGGCCTACGTTCACCTTTCACTGAAACATGATGAACAATTCTATTCTTGTCTTTTGTGTAAATCTAACTTTGTCTGGCCTCTTTTGTTTCAATACAACTGATCAATTCATGTTTACATCATTAACTGAGAGGTTAAGGCAGAATATATGTTTTTTGAGGTTGTTTATAAACTATCACCTATTGTTGCCTAAGTGTAAACAAGTGCTTACTGAGGTTGTTTAGTATCCAATATCTCCTGTTCTAGTGTAGACAAGTGCTTATTGAGGTTGTTTATGGTTTAATATAACATGTTTTAGTGTCAAGATGTGCTTTTTGAGGTTGTTTATCATCTAATATCTCCTGTTCTAGTGTAAACAAGTGCTTATTGAGGTTATTTATGGTTTAATTTAAGATGTTCTAGTGTCAAGATGTGATTTGTGAGGTTGTTTAGTATCCAATATCTCCTGTTCTAGTGTAGACAAGTGCTTAGTGAGATTGTTTATGATTTAATATAACATGTTCTAGTATCAATATGCGCTTTTTGAGGTTGTTTATCATCTAATATCTGCTGTTCTAGAGTAAAGAAGTGCTTATTGAGGTTATTTATGGTTTAACATATCATTTACTAGTGTTCTGTTCTAGTGTAAACAAGTGCTTATTGAGGTTGTTTATGATTTAATATCTCCTGTTCTAGTGTAAACACATGCTTATTGAGGTTGTTTATGATTTAATATCTCCTGTTCTAGTGTAAACACGTGCTTATTGAGGTTGTTTATGGTTTAATATAACATGTTCTAGTGTCAAGACGTGCTTATTGAGATTGTTTATCATCTAATATCTCCTGTTCTAGTGTAAACAAGTGCTTATTGGAGTTGTTTATGGTTTAATATAACATGTTCTAGTGTCAAGACGTGCTTATTGAGATTGTTTATCATCTAATATCTCCTGTTCTAGTGTAAACAAGTGCTTATTGGAGTTGTTTATGGTTTAATATAACATGTTCTAGTGTCAAGACATGCTTATTGAGATTGTTTATCATCTAATATCTCCTGTTCTAGTGTAAACAAGTGCTTATTGGAGTTGTTTATGGTTTAATATAACATGTTCTAGTGTCAAGACATGCTTATTGAGGTTATCATCTAATATCTCCTGTTCTAGTGTAAAGGAGTGCTCAGTGAGTTTTGTTATGGACACACACTATCTACTGCTTTAATGTAAAGTAATGCCTATTGAGGTTGTTTATGATATAATATCTGATGTTCTAGTGAAATGTGTATTAAGGTAATTTATGGCCTAATATATCCTGATCAAGTGTAAACAAGTGCTTATTGAAGTTGTTTATGATCTAAGATCTCACGTTCTAATGTAGAGAAGTGCATATTGAGTTTTGTCATGAACACGTATCTCCTGTTTTAGTGTAAAGGGGGTGCTTATATGGGTGGTTTATTATGTAATATCTCCTATCCCAATGAAAAGTACTGAGGTTTGTTTATGACATAATATCTCCTGTTCTGGTGTAATGAAATGCTTTTTGAGGTTTTTAGCTAATATCTCCAATTCTGATGTAAAGTAGTGCTTATATATAGGTCTTGATGTATATTGGCCTGGGCATGTTGTGTAGACACTGTTCTGTATGTGCGTGGGTGCTTATTGGAGTCCACAGATTTGCAATTTTCAAATGCCTGGAATCTGACAAGCACCTCTGGCATGGATTCCCAGCCCTAGTGACATTCAGGGGGTTAGCTTATTTCCACACAGTGATATTTGGGATGAGGGAGTAACTAAGTAGCACACAAACTTTTGTAGTTAACTTCTAATTTTTGTAGATAATAGCTGTAGCCATTTTTTTTAGCTCAGGCTAAAAATTAAATACATTTTAAAGTTTTTTTAACCTGCTTTAACCTTTTGCACAGCTATAGCTGCTTTTCTTGCATCTTTTCCTCAAGCTTCTTATAAAAAGGATTCTTGTCTCTTAATGTACGAAGCTGAAGTCACTTCTCATTCTCCTGCTTCTTATTTAAATTGTCCCAAATTCAAACAAGAAACTGGAGAATAAGAAGCTGACTTCAGCCTCGTGAGTTGTTGCAGATTAAACATATCAGGAAACCAGCTGAGTGATCTCTTTTTGAGATTGAATGGAAAGAATGACTCAGAATGATTCAGAAAATCTTTTCATTATTTTTCTGTGCTGTATTATTACAAAAAATAGAGAAACTAATATAGAAATATTGAATTTACTGTGCAAACAAAACAAACCTGTGGTCTCTATGAACTGACTCTCATAGTAGCTTGCAATGCAGAGGCTCATGGGAACTTGAAGCTGAGAAGGATACATCAGTGCATCCTCAGAATCTGACTAAAGAAAGCATTTCTCAGCTGCATTTCAAGCCTCTTCAGCATTCTTCTGAAATGGGACAGTGCTTTTGATGCATGCAGCTGAGAAATGTTTCCTTTGAAGGTTGCAGCCCCGTAAATGAGGCACAGGATTTGACTAGAAAATGAATCTAATGTTGACAAGACACTGTTATATTACTGGACATGATATGCCATAGCAACTCAAAACAGCTTATGACATTCTAAGATAGCAACTCTGAAATAACGATTTTGATGAATCCTAAGCCAGAGCAGTTTTGGTTGGTACAGCATATCCATATCAAACAGTATGTTAGGATAACCCAACCAGCCCGACTAAACAGTTGGAAAATGCTTCCCAGAATTACATTCATGGCTCAGTTCAATTTTTTTTGTCCTTTTTGTATCTTAGATTTTGTGGGATCAAACACAAGCAGTTTCCCATGTAATTCGCACCCTGGCCACAGCCTTGTCCGAGGTTATTCAGAGTGTGGAGGAGTGTGATCTCATGAAGAACTGAAATGAAGTAACCTGGCTGATTGGTCTTAGCTGAGTTATATTCCTCAGAGTGCACTTACACAACATGAGAGTGCTGAACCAGCCAGCTCTTATATAAACCATCTCTTCCAACAAGCACGATGTTTTGGAATCTACATTTCTTCACACTCAGCACTGCTTTACACCTAAAATAAAGATCATCAAGATAAAAACAAGATCACAACAGTGTGTTTCAGCAGTGCTGGCTGATGTGGTTATATATTGCCCAACTGAGTGATTGCCAGAAAGCAGACATACTGATTAAAATCATGTCAACACATCGTTATGAACACCTTCTTATGCAGTTAATCTTAAAGATCTTTACAAGCTAGTATTTGAAAAAAAGGCTGCTTATATTTATGTGTGTATTATACATAATAATCCTTTACACAACATTTTAGGTGACTGTTAATATGCCCTTTTTAAGCCTACATCACCAAATAACCAGTAATTAATCAAGCTAAGAACTACTTATTAACTAGACTCTTATCACTACCTTGAGTGAATTTAATTATTTTCTAGCGCTTTTTAAGTCATACTTATAAGTCCCACAATGGGGAAATTTCACCTCCACATTTAAACCCATCCATGAAGTGAAACACCACATATACAGTAGTATAAGCACACACATACACACACACACACACACACACACTAGGGGTCAGTGAGCACTTGCCCGGAGCGGTTGGCCGAATCCATGGCGCCCGGAGAGCAGTTGGGGGTTAGGTGTCTTGCTTAAGCACACCTCAGTCAGTACTGTCAGCGTTGGTGATTGAACCGGCAACCTTCTGGGCACCCCAATCAACCTGTACACTATATAATACATAATAAAAATCTTCTGGTAAATGTGCAATTTACACTAATCACTGCTTAATAAGTAGTGATGACCAGACAGGTAATTATTGGCTTGAGAAATTGGATTGAGAAAGCTTCAGAAAAACATTATAGTGTTGAGGAAGATACTTAATTGACCCTATGTACTGTTTAATAGAGAAGTAATAAGCAGGTAGTTGATGGCTTGATTATTTATTTATTGTTATTGGCTTGATCATTTAATTAGCCCATATTGACTAATATGGTAAGCCTTAATAATGTAACGCGGAGAGAGGAGGCGGATGCATACGCTGAGATAAGACACTTTTATTGAGGGCAAATCCAGGGTTGTGGTCATGACAGTCCAGGTTCAAAGATCCAACATGGATAGAATGAGGGACATGATGAAATACAACCAAGACTAAACCCAGAGAACAACATACAACAGAGGCTAGAATAACAAACAGCAAATGATACATCCAACATACAGCACATCTAACATCAAACAAACAAAGACCAACAAAGACAAGGGGCAAACACACGGCTTAAATACAACAGGGATGATGAGGGACAGATGGAAACAATTGGGGCGGAGTCACAAAACAAGGGGATGGACTGGTCGTAAAAATAAATGCACATGGACGATCAAAAAGTAAACAGAAAAAGCACATGGAGTAGTGGGAGGAGCCAACCATGACAAATAAAGTAATAAGAATGGACAACTAAAACATTATGCAAAATATTATAATGTATGATACAAACCAGCCATTAGGGGTGTACTTTGTGTACTTCTGGTGCCCGTCCCAAGCCCGGATAAATGGTGAGGGTTGCGTCAGGATATATCAACAGTTGTCTTAACCCCTTAAATGTTCAAGGGCCCAAAGTTTTATTACACACTTCTATATCCCAAGAACAGCTCATAAACTCGTAAATAAAAAAAACATTGAGATGACGGCCTTTTAAATGTGCTCAAGCCATCACAGAGATTTCTTAAATTTCATCACAGCACATTTCATTTAACATAATGCAGTATTAATTGGCCAAACCAGATATTGAATGATAACTACAATTAATACTAATTAATTAATTAAAATTAAAATTAGCAACGTGTTTTGTTAGCAAGCAAATACCTACAAGTTTTATGCAGAAATAGAAACCACATTTCCAATCTAATATTTCAGATTTTTCACTACACTGAAACTCCTTGCGATGTTATTAAAATACATTCAACCAAGAACCAATCCATAGACACTGATGTTAAATATCATATGGCTTGATATTTACATTGTGAAAGGCAATTAATTTAAAAGAAACGAGCCATTTGCTGTGTTCAAACTGCTGGTCACACGGCCTCAACCACTCTACTAGTCAATAGACAGTCTAATTAACATTTTATGGCCTTCACAATCAGAAAATTTACTACTACATTTTAAAAAGAATCTCTTGCGGGAACTAAACCCCCCCAGTGATAGATCAGAACAGCAACTTCCTGCCAAACATGTTCCACTGTGTTGTGTTTTGAAATCTACATTTCTGTCATTTTCTCAGACTCAGCACATAAAAATTTATATCAAATTCAGCAAGATAAAGTTTAGATCATGACGTGCATTTTGGCGCTCTGTGGTCATGCATTGCTCAACCTAGTGGAGCTGAGGTTTTAGAGTATCACACTAGCGATGTTAAGATTGTGGTTTTGATTGCCAGAGAGCATGCAAACAGATAAAAAAAAAAAATATGTGTTTAGCATAGGATGCTTACAGAACCCTCAGTGCAGTCTGCTTGGAAGTCTACTCCAGGCTTTCTCCACACGAGTCAACCATCAGTTGGATTTTGTGCTCCAGGTGTTTTTTTCTCTGAAATAATATAATATTGTTTTATTATACAGTACTGTACAAAAGTCCTAGGCACCTAAACAAATTTTTAAACAATTGACCTCAGCAGTGAGTTTATCACAATATGCATTATGTCACGATTGGCCCCTCCCAGTCATGTCCATGTGTTCATGTTTTGGTTTAGCCCCCTCGTTTCATGACTCCGCCCCTGATTGTCTCCACCTGTTTTCCACCTGTCCCTCGTTTTCCATGTGTATTTAAGCCCTGTGTTTGCCCCTTGTCTATGCTGGTCTTTGTTTGATCGTATTGCTGTCTGTTGTTTGCTGTTGTTAGCATTTCTCGTCATGTCTATTTCTGAATCTCTCTGTGTTGGCTACATGAACCTGGACCGTTATGACCCTGATTTTGGATTTGCTCTCCATAAAAGTCGCTTATCTCCGCACATGCGTCTGCTACCTTGCTCCGCATTAAAGACCAGCCACCACAGAACACAGCAGGTAAGCGACACACTGGTTTGTGTCTGTTCCATTGGGACAAAACTCCGACTGTTTCGACGCAGCCCGAGTTACCCACGTCCCAACGCCGCCCTGCCAGTGAGAGCGAATCCCCTGGCGCTGAGGGAACACGAGCATCTCGTCGGTCTTGCAAGAAAGCAAAGGACCTTCCCGCCTTGTGTCCGGACGACGAGCGCTCATGTAAGCGCCTTGGGTCCACCCGGCTTGAACAACGCTGCAGGGAGGAGCGACCTGCAGCGCAAGTCGAGGTGAGACGGATGGAGCATACAGATAACCGGTGCGGTGGTACTCGGCTTGTTCTCAAGCACCACTGCGAGCTGCCTATAGCTCGAGTGAGCTTTGAGAATGGTCGAGTGGGTCCTGTGTCTGTTTGTTCCTCCAGGTTGGAGCAGAGGTCCCCAGCTCGAAAGCCTGATCCCGTGGCCACGCCTCCGGACCCACCGCCAGTCGCCACGCCTCCGGACCCACCGCCAGTCGGCGCGCCTCCGGACCCGCTGCCAGTCTCTATGGACGTCGTAGCAGGCCCACCTGCCCCCATGGACGTAGTAGCAGGCCCGCCTGCCCCTATGAACTTTGCAATCCCTTTGTTCCCACCCATCCCACCCTCGGCTGTGTCTGTTCCCCGTGGGTCTCCCATTTCTCCTGTCTCTGTTCCCCGTGGGTCTCCTGTGCCTCCCATGTCTGCTGTTCCCCGTGGTTCTTCTGTGCCTCATGTTTCTGTTCCTTTATTTTTACCTTCCGCTGTCCCTGGTGTTGTCTTGTTTCCTACTGTTGTGTCTGTGTCAGTTCCCGTTCCTGTTGTGGTTCCTGTTTCTCCTTTAATTTCTGTCCCTGTTTCTGTTTGTGTGCCTGTTTCTGTTCCTGTTTCTGTCCTTGTGCTTGTTCCCCTGTCATTTGCGTGGTCTGTCTTGCGTTCTTGTTTTCCTCGTCCTGTTCCTTCAGTCGTCTCTCGTTCAGCGTCGTTTTGTGTTGTGCTTCCTCGTCCTCCCTCCGTGTTTTGTCCTCATTCTGTTTGTTTCGTCTGTTTCTGTGTCTGGTGTTGTGTCTGTTTCTGTTCCCGTGTCTTCTTTGGTTTCTGTGCCTGTGTCTTCTTCTGTTTTTGTGCCCGTTTCTGCCGCTGTGCCTGTTTCTGCCTCTGCTTGTGTGTGCCCGTGGTTTCTGTTCCGTGTTCTCCTGCTCCTGTTTCGGCTTTTAGCCCCCTCGTTTCACGTTCCCTGATTGTCTCCACCTGTTTTCCACCTGTCCCTCGTTTTCCGTGTGTATTTAAGGTTTGGAAAGGGTTAAACAAATACACTAACATCCAAAAATTATTACAGATAATACACAGACAGCACTGTGTATTTTCAGAACTTCAGTGAAATTTACCGATGGTTAAATGAATGAAGTGTCCAAATACTTTTTGGGAGTGGAGAAAAGAGAGATGCTGATGTGATGTAGCAAGTCAGAATGCCAAAGCAGTCTGCTCTTGTGTAAGCCTCTTCCTGCTGATCTTGAGAAATCTGCGTTTCTTCACATTCAGCAGTGGCTGCTTAACACCTCAAACCGAGATCACTGAGATAAAATTAAGATCATGATGGTGCTTTTTAGCAGACCAAGGTGGTCATGTATTGCTCAACTGTGTTTTCCTGTGGCTTAACGTGTGGAGCACAGCTCCAGCAATGCACTGAAAAATAAAGGTTCTTAAAATCATTCTTGGTGTACAGGTCAAGGACAAACCAGCATGGAGATCTATACGCTAGAAGGTTCTTCAGAGAACCTTTCAGTGGATGGTTTATTTCTGAGAATGTGTTCTTGTACTTCCCGACTAGTTCTGTCAGCTTCCATCAAGAATTGAGCTGAAATCAGCCTTAGCAGGACACTTTAAATGTCTAACTGTTGGTAGAAATCTGCTCATCCATTGTTTCTTCTGAAATCAGGGGTATTTTTAGAGAGTTTGTCTTCCTTTGCTGCAGTAACAGCCTATATTCCACTGGGAATCTAGCCCACAGAATTAGACAAGCTGTTGGAACATTATGCTATTAGGATTTGATTGTATTCAACCACAAGAGCATTAGTAAGGCCAGCTAGTGATGCTGGATGATTAGTCCTGCATCACAAACATCCCTCAGACACTGTGCTGGATGAAGTTCGATCACTCCAGATAACACATTTCCACTCCACCACAGTCCAGTACTGCTGGGCTTCATGTGCAGCTGCTCTGGAGCATCCCGGTCTATTGTTCAGTGCTTTTCTACTGAGATTATTCAAGCTGTGAGCACACCATTGAATGCATTTTTCAGCAATGGGTTCACCGCCTTAAAGCAGCTAAATTCACTAACTAAAAGGAGTATCTGAAGACTTTTTTGACATACAGTTGTATGCAAAAGTTTGAATATCCCAGGTTCAATTACATATTTTGTTGTTTTGTTAAGTTACCATTTTGCAGGGAACAAATTTCTAAAACTTATTCAGCAAGTTTTCCACATATTGGAAAAATAAAAACAGAAAATTTTAGATGTGCCAGTTCTTTTGCACAGTCAATATTTTATGTTTTATTGTTTTTTTTTGTATGTTAAGTTCCGCAAATAAACAGTAAGTGTGTCCTCTGTAGAGGATGTGTGAACTTGTTTTCACTTAGATCACCAATAAAACAAGCCATTTGACTAGGGGTGGCCAACCCTGCATAGAACTATATTGTTTATTAGCTTTAACAACTAGAAACCACACACACACACACACACACACACACACACACACACACACACACACTGTGCAGCTTGTTAGTGACCTACTCACTAACTGGCTCAGTTACAATAGTGGGGTGTTTATTGGTTTTGTTGGGGGTTGTTAGACTTCATGTCCACATACACACACACACACACACACACACACACACACACACACACACACACACATACACTTTCATGCACACAGATGCAGCACTGCAGGAGGCAAAAAACACACACACTGACTATTGCTCCATCATGCTGTTCAGTTTCCTCTATGTGTGCGTGTTTGTGATGAGGGGGCTGATGGAAGAGTCTGGAGGACAAATGAAGCAAGAAATTTCTGCAATCTAAAAAGAGCAATGTTGAAAATAATGTGCAAGAGACACACACTGTGTGCCAACTGTCAATTACTAAACACTAATACTGAGTGCTAATATTAATAGTAAAAGTCTCTGACACAAATAAGTAAGCAAAAAGTTTACACATATCACTGTTTCATACTAACAAGATGCAGAGGTGAATAAAAGCATACAGAATCTTTACTTTAGTAAATCTTACTCAAGTTAAAGTGAGAAAAGTGGAAGTGCAGAGCCATAAAATACTTAAGTTGAAGTAAATGTACCTACGTTAATACATATAGACCATCCTACAGAGATTGCACAATAAAAAAAGGGGAAAAAAATGTAAAACAAACACATAAAATAAAATGACTAACACATTTTTAAAGAAAGAAAAGAACTTGACACAAGGTACCTATGTGATAATGTATACATTTATACAATATGTATATGTGTGTCCCATTTGCTGATGTCATGCCTCGGACAGATGCCAGTGTTGCGAACTCTATTTCCCAGGAGCATGAGGGAGATCACGTGACCGGTGAAGATCGGTCACGCACCAATCAGTGGTCTCAGTCACCTGATTACTGACTCATGTCACCTGTACTGGTTTGTTACAGGTGCTACTTAGAATAGTTTATAATTTAATGTTTAATATATATTTAATATTATATTTAATATGATAACACAATTTCCCTCTGGGATCAATAAAGGATTCTGATTCTGATAAGCCCGGGCTTCACTTAGTTTAGTTGCGAAGTATTGCTTCATTCATGGATACACTGAGCGTATCTTCTGTTTACTACTCCTTGTGTATGACCTTTTGCCTGTTTACCTGGACTGTGATTTTTGCTTTGTTATTTGGATTCTGGTTGCTTGTTTTTGACTCTGTGCTTTGGACTACTCTATTTGTGAATTTGACCTTGTTTTTCGGATTACCCTTTTGCTTGCCTGTTGGAATGATCACAACCGTGATCATTTCTGCCTTCCTGGTTTTGACACAAGATCGGTCTTTTGTAAATAATTTTTACGGAGTTCCACGTTCATCCGAATTCCACTGAATCCTCACAGAATACTTTGCCTAACATCCAGACGGCAGGTTCTGAAGTTTTCCAGAAGGCTTTATTAGAGCAAGGGCAACTATTGGATCAACATCAGCAAGTACTAACCAGAGTAACTCAATTGTTGGCTTCCCTGGCTCAACAGCAAGCGGAACAACCGACTCAGTTAGCTCAACTCATCGCCAGTGTATGGGGACTGACCAGGCAGCTTCAAGCTATGAATCTCACCAAGCATTTGGCTACCAAGGGAATTCAGACTGCTGTAGAGAACCAAGCCACTTCCATTTATCCAGTTAGTAAGCCTGTTAAGTCCTCTGGGGACCCAGATAAGTGTAGGGGGTTCTTATTACAGTGCTCCGTTTACTTCGATAACTTGCCAGCTAGTCATGATCTAAAATATCCTTTGTAGTATCTAGACTAGCAGATCGAGCCTTAGAATGGGCTACAGCCAGCTGGGCAAGCATTCGCCATCTGACTTATAGCCAATTCATTAAGGAGTTTAAAACTGTGTTTAACCATCCCTACGAAGGATAAATTAGTGGGGAGATTCTGTCTAAGTTAAAAAGGTAATCATTCTGTGGTTGAGTATGCTTTGGACTTTCGTACGTTAGCCACCAGCAGCGGTTAGGATGAGGCTGCCCTATTATTCATCTTCAGACAAGGTTTGAAGGAGGACATATTAACTGAACTGGCTAACAGAGATGACAATTTGTTTCTTGATCAGTTAATAACGCTTGCTATCAAGTTAGACCACCTCCTTAATCATCAAAGGAAAAGTCACACTCCCACACGAAGAATGATGCCACTTTTGAAGGCATCAGAAACACCTGATCTGCGGGAAACTGTGCAGTGTGACTCATCTCGTTTGTCTAAATAAGAGAGAAGGCACATCGGTTCCAGAACCATCTTTGCATGTATTGTGGCCAAGCCGGACACCAAGTCAGAGATTGTCTCAAACGTCCTCAATCTCACAAGGCACCAACCCCGGGAAAGCACATGGAGTTCAATTCATGTGCTAATGTGGTGAGTATTCCCACAAAGGGGTTGGTCTCAAAATCTTTGGTTTTACCTGTGACCTTGTACTGGCAGTCTCTGTCTTTTGTCATTTCAGCCCTGATTGATTCTGGAGCCGAAGGGAACTTCATCCAAGCCAGCCTTGTGGACAGACTTCAAATCCCTGTGGAAGAACCATTTACAAGATCACCACCCCTGTAGAAGTTCAAACCAGTGCCCTTAAAAACCATAATGGTTTTGCTTTTAGAACAGTCAGTTTGAAATTATCCAAGGATTTTCTTGGTTAGAGAGACATAACCCGTCTATCTCCTGGACTGAGCATGCTATAGTTAAGTGGTCAGACTTCTGTTTCAAATCATGTCTGTTTACTCTGATATCAGTTTGATCAACATCTGTAGAAATCCCTAATGCTGACACTTATTTTGATTTCCCACCTGAATATTCAGATTTAAAAGAAGTATTCAATAAACACAAAGCCACATAATTACCTCCAGACTGGAGTTATGATTGTGCTATCAATGTAGTTGAGGACCCTGTTCTCCCCAAAGCCCAGGTGTATCCATTAACACAAGAGGAACAGGTTGCTCTAAATGTTTACATTAAGGAAGCACTACAACAAGGTTTTATTAGACCCTCTACATCTCCGATCACCTCTAGTTTCTTCTTTATTAAGAAGAAAGATGGTGGCTTGCATCCTTGCATTGATTATAGGGCCCTGAACCAAATCTCTAAGTCATATCCATATCCGCTTACTTTAGTGCCTGTGGCTTTAGAGCAATTACAAGGAGCAGCATACTGCTTACTTAGCACTTTGCGTAGTGCTTACAATTTGATTGGGATCAAAAGAGGGGGTGAGTGGAAAACTGCATTTGTGACCACCAGGGGGCACTATGAATACCAAGTCATGCCTTTTGGGCTCTCTATCACCCCCTCGGTATTTCAAGCTTTTATAAATGATGTACTTCCAGACATACTAGGACAATTTGTAATCACATATCTAGATGACATCTTAGTTTATTCGCCAGTGGTTAACTGGCCTCAACCCAAAAGTGTCAAGGAGTTACAAAGATTTCTAGGTTTTGCCCATTTTTATCGCTGATTTAGTAGAGACTTCAGTGTAATCACAGCTCCCCTGACTTCACTATTAAAAGGGGCCCCCAGAAAAATGTAATGGTCCGAGCAGGCAGATTTGGCTTTGAACCACTTAATGACAGCGTTTGTTACAGCCCCAATTATTCACCATCCAGACCTCTCTTGACAGTTTATAGTAGAGGTACACGCCTCTGAAACCGGGATAGGGGCAGTACTATCCCAGAGAATGGGTGACCTGGAGAAGCTGTTTCCCATTGCCTTTTATTCCCATAAACTTTCCCCCACGGAGAAGAATTACGGTATAGGTGACAGAGAACTCTTAGCTGTCAAACTTGCATTAGAGGAGTGGAGACATTGGTTGGAAGGATCATAGTTTCCGCTCATAGTTCTCACCGGCCACAAAAATCTAGAATATCTACGCACGGCTAGAGAATACATTTGTGTCAGGCCTGCTGGTCTTTGTTTTTCTTACACTTTCGACACTTATAGACATCACTTATAGACCAGGATCCTGGAATACTAAAGCTGATGCACTGTCTAGACTCAGGAGGATGGTGCCTCCAGTAAAACAGTGAACCCAGAACACATTCTGCCACAAGAAGTCAGCATTTCCTCCATAAGATGGGAGATAGATGAGGAAATTGAACAGGCCCTACAAGACCTCCAAATACCAGACCAGTGTCCTTCACAGAAAGTGTATGTGCCCAAAGCCTTTTGTGACCAGCTCATTACATGGGCATATTCTTCTGTGGCACCTGGACATCCTGGAAAGACAAGAATGCAGAAATTACTGACGCAAATGTATTGGTGGGAATCCATGATAAAAGACATTCATACATTTGTGGCATCATGTTCTGTTTGTTCACAGTGCAAGACTCCTAAGACTTTACTGGCAGGGAAATTGATGCCTTTACCCGTTCCTCAGAGACCCTGGTCACATATTCCTATCGACTTTATTACAGATTTACCGGTCTCTGAAGGATTCACCACCATACTCACCATTGTAGTCAGATTTTCCAAGGGTGTAAGATTTGTGCTGTTCGCATCTATTCCCAGTGTTTTCCAGGCTGCCAATGTCTTCTTCTTCTTACAGGTTTTCAGGACGTTGAGCATCCCAGAGGAGATCATCTCTGATAGAGGACCCCAGTTCACATCCCAAGTAAGGTCTGCCTTTTTTGAACGCTTGGGAGTGTCAGTGAGTTTAACATCAGGTTATCACCCGCAGTCTAATGGACAGTGCGAGAGGGTTAACCAAGAGCTGGGAAAATTCTTGAGGTTGTTTTGTTATGAGAACCCTCAAGATTGGTCTAAGTTTTTAGTATGGGCTGAGATCGCACAAAAATCCTTAACCAGTTCTGTTACAGGGGTTACTCTGTTTCAGTGTATTCTTGGATTCCAACCACCCATTGCAACATAGACTGGAGTCTAGACAAATGTTCCTGCAGTGGATTAATGGATGGCAAGGAATGAAAGATTTTGGGAAGAAACCCATCAGAGAATTGAGGAAGCCATCCGACGCCAAAAGGAACAGGCTGATCGTCACTGGGGTGCCACAACGATCTACCAGCTGGGAGATCATGCTTGGCTAGCCACCAGGGATTTCTGCAACACTGAGGGGAGCCCAAGTACATACGGCCTTTTAAGATTGTTAAAAAGATTTACGACGTAACTTATAGACTTGACCTACCTCCCCATTTCCAAGTATCCTGATCTTTTCATGTGTTTCTGCTTAAACCTGTAATTTCAGGGCCACTGCACAAGGCTACGTCGGATGCCACTCCTCCCCCACCGGACGTGATAGATGGGAATCTGGTCTATGCTGTTTGACGGTTGCTGGACTCATGTAGGCGTGGAGGTCAATTGCAGTACCTGGTTGACTGGGAGGGTTATGGTCCGGAGGAGAAGTGTTGGGTGTCGGCTAAGGACGTATTGGATCCGGCTCTCAAAGCTGATTTCTAAAGCCATCACCCGGGAAAGCTTGCTCCTTATCCTAGGGACCGCCTTCGTGGTTGTTTGACCAGTTCTCTGCCAGCCAACCTACAACGTTCCCTGAAAGGGGATTCATCAGTCCAGCACCTCGGCAGCTCGGTCTCGGTCCCTGTTCACGGATACGGTAGATGGCGTGGGGGTCGTCTCGGTCGTCCTCATTCTGGGGTCTGTTCGGGGGACTCTTTGGGGGGTTACTGTCATGCCTCGGATGGACTCCACCAGTGTTGCAAACTCCATTTCCCAGGAGCATGAGGGAGATGACCGGTGAAGATCGGTCACGCACCTTCTGGTTGCCTGTTTTTGGCTCTGTGCTTTGGACTACTCTATTTGTGAACTCGACCTTGTTTTTCGGATTACCCTTTTGCTTGCATTTGCCTGTTGGAATGATCACAACCATGATCATTTGTGCCTTCCTGGTTTTGACCCATGATTGCTGTCTGATGCCAGATCTGTCTTTTGTAAATAAAACTGATCTTGTTACGGAGCACCACGTTCTTCTGAGTTCCACTGAATTCTCACAGCTGAATTTTCTTACCTTAACCATAACCTTGGAATTTAGGACCCCCCCCCCCCAAAAAAAAATACTGTGCCCTTTCAATATAAAAATGAGTAAATAATAAGATGAGTTCTGTTGATGTTGCTTATCATTCCTTATTTTCTCTGGTTTTCAGAACATGTCCTGCAAATGTATGAAAACAAGCACACACACACACACACACAAATATTTTCTTTTCCACTAACTTATCTGCAGGAATGCTTCTGTTTTCCCCCTGAAGTAGCCAGACAGAACTCAGAAAGACTGGATTGGAGAGAGATGAAGAGGGTGGACAAAGTTTGTTTTAGGTGTTTATAGTGGTGGATTCCTCTTACATTGAAATAACACAATTACAAATATGACTACTGGCCCCATTTCCTTAAGAACTTAGTGGCAAAACATGATTATCAGAGCAAGGAATTCCTTTTGGCCCATGATGTGAAAACTTGTTCAAGAAAACTAGAAAAAAACAACAACAAAACAGCTATGATCAGGCATGTGCACAGATAGGCCCCAAGGGAGGTCTTGAGCCCATGCACCTTTGCCCTGAGACTGTACAAGTGTTTTATTCGTTGATGTGTATAATAACTGTATTTTTTATTGCCTTCAACATGCTTCCATTTCAGGGGGATGAGGCTCTGCCTCGCCCCGGGATCTGTGGGGCCTCTCTTGTGCAGTTCTGACCACCTGTGGTTCTCTTTAGTAGCCCAAACCTGTAAAGCATCATCACAGTGCTGGATGTCCCACCAATAGGACACTGATAATCTCTTTAAGAAGCATCACATTCCAGGATATGGTTATTTTGAACAACAAATAAACCTAAGAGGAGCACATAAGAGGTGTTAAAAACTTCATATACCAAGTTTGCATCACTATTAGTTAAAGAACTGAGCTAAAATTACATGAATAAGACCATGAATTAATACACTGGTGGTGATAAGAGAAAATACAATATACAGTAAATGAGATTAAGCAGAATTCATGTTCATGTTGGCTTTTTTCCCCCTTGAGCCCCTATCCCTCAAGATTTTCAGTGCATGGGCCTGCCTACAATAATGTTAATTTCTACAAGCACCCATTTAGACTTGTAACAGTGGTGCACATAAACAATTTTGGCAGATCTAGTTTAACACTGACATTTGGAGCTTATAACAGGTCCAGAAGTCATAACCAACAGGAGACCTTGCTTGACTGTATTTACCTGGACAACACAGGAAAAGAAATCCTGATTGGATAATTTCCTGTTAACTCTTTCACAATCTTACTCTTTACATTTCCTTCCAAAACTTAAGAGTCATGAGAAAACCTTGAAAAGTTTAAACACAACAAACGCCATGATGCTATGAAATAAAAGGAATAACGTCAGTCGATTCATGTGCTTTTGTTTTGTTTTGGGCTTGCCCATGTGATTCCTTGTTTTGTTTCTTCCTGGTCCTGCCCCCTTGTTTCTAGAACCTGGACCTGATTATTACCACCAGTATTAACCACCTGTGTCTTGATAAACCTGTTGTATTTAAGCCCTGTGTTTTCCCCTGTTAGGCTGTTGGTCTTTATATTGTATTGTTTAGCGTCATTCTGCCGGCCTCCGTTGTGTGTTTTTCCTGTGATCATTTTCATTAGGTCTGTCCCTCGTTCTCTCCGTGTTGGCTCGTTGACCCTGGACTGTCTAGACCATGGTATTGGATTTGCCCTTAATAAATCTTGTTTTTCTCAGCATATGCATCTGCTTTATCATTGCACCCCGGTGTTACAAATAAAAGATCATGGACATAGAAACCATTAGGCCTTAATTGAGCATTCCAGACTGCCTAAACCCAATAATCAGTTTAAGAATCCCCTTAGATGTCACAAGTTTGAATATATAGATGCAAACAGACAAATCAATAAAGGTATCCAAGTCAGAAGTCACATTTACTTGATCAGAGTAACACTAAAAGGCTTCCGAAAAGCAAAGTATATTCCTACTTATGTTTGCTTGCTCGAAAATGTTTTTACTGGAATGAAACTTTACAATCTGCATTTCTTCACACATAGCACTAAGTAGTTTACACCACAAATCATGATGATCAAGATAAAATAAAGATGAGGACGTCGCATTTTAGCAGCACAAACTAATGTGGTGATGTGTTGCTCAAGTGTGGTCTTATGTTGCTCCGCTGTGTCCCTATGACTCAACTTCACCACTGCAGTGATAACAAAATTCTAAAAAATAGGTTCTTAAAGATTCTGATAACTGTTCTTGACATAGATGTTCTAGGAAAATGAGTTCATTACTGTCATAGTCATCATCACCATCATCATCTTCATCACTGCCATCATCGTAATCATCACCACCACCATTATTATCATCATTGCCATCATCAGTACCATCATCATCATTTTCTTCATCATCATCATCATCATCATCATCAACTACAACACTGGCATCATCACCACCATCACCATCATTATCACCACTATCATGACCATCATCACTATTACCACCATCATAACTACTATCATCACCATCCTCCACCATCATCATTGCAATCATCACCACATCATCATCATCATCTTCATTTGCATTGCCACCACCATTACTATCATCACCATCTTCACTATCACTGCTGGATGAAATGAGGACTTGTTGAAGTTATTCCTTCCTTTTGTTCAGCCTGAGTCCAGGTGTTGCAGGTGTTGCAGGTGCAGTTTTTGTGGAGGACTAAGCTGATTTGAAACTTGCTCTGTAGCCAGTTCAGCAGTGTTTATTTGCATTTCTCACTGGGGCTAATGATTCATGAGAATGACCTTGCATGCTTCGGTCCACTGCCTGGTTATGAAGTTTATCATGGAACTAAACCAGAGTCCAGAGTCTAATGAGTCCAGACAGATCAAAGGTATTAATAGGTAGTTTATTCCCCAGTTGCTGCAGTAATATAATGTACTGTTGCTGTGAGGATTTGATTGCATTCAGATATAAAAGCTTTAGTGAGGTCAGGTACAGATGCTCAATGATTAGTTCTGGATCACAACTGCAACTCATCGTAAAGGATGGAGCGCTGTTACTCCAGAGAATGCATTTCCAATGCTGAGGAGCTTTATTCTCCTGTAGCTGATGCTTGGCATTGGATATGGTAGCCATATGCTCATGTGCAGCTGCTCTGGAACATCCCATTCTATTGGCAGTGATCTGTTTTTCTTTACTTTTTCCTCCCAAATTAATCACGGTCAGCTCACAGTCATTTGCTAGGCTTCCCTTACACACTGGGAGGGTGAGGGTTAACACGTACCACTGTGTCAAACAGCTGACATTGCACAAATCAGAATATTGCCTTCTGTTATGTCAGCTAACAGACAACTGCACAGGTTAGCATAGTGACAGCAGAGAGGGACGGCCACAGACAGTGGAGACATCAGTGGGAATCAAACTTAAATCAACTCCCAGCTTGTGCTTTTCTGAGCAGATTATACAGGCTGTGTGTGCACAACTGAATGTCTGCATCAGCAATGGGGTGAACTCTTAAAGTAGCTGAATTCACTCATTAGAATGGGTGTCTGGACACTGGACAGTGTCCTGAATAAGACTCCCATCTTATCCTACCTCTAATTAATGTGTAATATCTGCTGCTGACAGAATGGTACAAGTGCAATACATACGCATGTTCTGTGCAATATCTGTAATTATTACTGTGCAATATCTACAATTTCTGTGCAATATCCAGTCATTACCTGCTCAGAAATGTGTAAACTGTAAATTTGTATAGTTTCTTAATCCTGTTTTTATTTTTATTTTTTTTGTTTTTCTACTAACAGACACCTTGTTTATTTTTTTAATTTCTATAGTATATCTTATATTTTGTATTTTGTATAATGCACATCTTTGTCTACTTACTGCTCTTTATCTGCTTACTGTGTATTCTGCTGTAACAATGCAAATTTCCCCCAGGGGGATAATAAAAGTCTATCTTATCTTATAAAAGTGTAATGAATAATTTAGTAACTGAATAATTCACAGTAGCTATTGTATATGTAATAGTAGATACCAAATAATTCATAGTAGTTACTGAATAATACAGAAAATTACCATTAAGACGTATTACTCAGCAATTAATATAAGTTATTCAGTAATTACTATGAATAATGTATAATATATTGATTTTAATAATTTATATTAGTTACTCATGGGGCAGTCATGGGCTGGAGGTTAGGGAACCAGCCCTGTGACCAGAAGGTTGCAGGTTCGATCCCCTTGGCTGACAGTCCATGACTGAAGTGCCCTTGAGCAAGACACCTAACCCCCAAACTGCTCCCCGGGTGCTGTGGATAGGACTGCCCACTGCTCTGGGCAAGTGTGCTCACTGCCCCCTAGTGTGTGTGTTCACTAGTGTGCATATACATGGGTGTTTCACTGCACGGATGGGTTAAATGCGGAAGTCTAATTCTACAGTGTGCAAAACACAGTTGGCTAATGGTTCTAAGTTCAAGTTCATAACAATTCATAGTAGTTATTGAATGTTTCAGAGTAGATACCAAATAACTCATAATAGGTAATGAACAATTCATTCAGTTCTTAAACTGCTGTATTTACATGCTCTTTAAAGGGTAGTTTGTTGCTTGCTGATTTATTCCCTGTTCAGTCCATCAATCCATCCATCCATCCATCCATCCATCCATCCATCCATCCATCCATCCATTATCTTCCGCCTCTCTGGGGTTTGGGTCGCGGGGGCAGCATCCTAAGCAATGAGGCCCAGACCTCCCTTTCCCCAGCCACTTCCACTAGCTCTCCAAGGGGGATTCTGAGGTGCTCCCAGGCCAGCTATAGTCACGCCAGCGTGTCCTGGGTCTTCCCCGGGGTTTCCTCCCAGGTGGACTTGCCTGTGACACCTCCCGAGGGAGGCATCCAGGAGGCATCCTAACCAGATGCCCGAACCACCTCAGCTGGCTCCTCTCGACGTGAAGAAGCAGCGGCTCTACTCCGAGTCCCTCCCGGATGACCGGACTTCTCACCCTATCTCTAAGGGAGAGTCCAGACACCCTGCGGAGGAAACTCATTTCGGGCGCTTGTATTCGCGATCTTATTCTTTCGGTCATTACACTGTTCAGTACAGTCTACTGAATTGACACTGACACTGCTGGCAAGTCCAACCAACTTTTAAGGCTGAATTTTTGAGGTATGTAAAAATAGCCCTGCAAATTTCTTTGAAAAACTGAAGTAAGTCTAAAAAGAATAGAAGTTGCAATAAAGGCAAAGAGTGGACTCACAATAGGCTTTGGTATAATATTCTGTTAAATATATACCTTCTGCTTTTTTTATCAATACTGAAAAATGAATAGCCTGCACTTAATGGCTATACTTAATAGCCATCGAATGGTATCTTGACAGATATCCTTTATACTATTTCAAATGGATAAAGTATATCCATTTGATATACTTTAACCCCTTAAAATCACAGGCTTATTATTCAGTAAGTACAGGAACTTCAATGCAAACTGCTTGAGCTATTCTTAGGTTATAGAAGTAATATGGACCTATCTGGGCATATAAGGGGTTAAGGTGTGCCCATTGCTGACACAGCGGTCACTTGAGCATAATCTCCTCAGAAAATCATTGTCCATGGAATGGGATGCTCTGTAGCAGGCTAAGGTCAACATGCCCAAGACCATTTGTCAGCTAAAGGGGTATTCATTAGGGTATTCTTAGCATTAGACTGTGGTTTAGTAGAGATGTGTTCTCTGAAGCTCCATCCAACACCTTCAGGATGAGTTGGAATGGCTTTTGTGATCAAGAACTAATCATTCAACATCAGCACCTGACCTAATGCTCAGATACCACAGTTAATGAGGTAATGGAAGTTTCTGGCATGTAAGGTATTTCGATTTATTAGTATTATTATTTATGAGAAACATATTTACAGAGGCTGTTTATTAGCCATTTGTCTAAACTCTCCTGAGAAAGGAAGACAAAACCCAACAGCGGTCCGGCATGACCGGGAAGTTTATGTCCATTTGTGTTTTCATAGTAAAGTGATCCGGACGGCGTGCAGGACAGTGAGGCTCCACGTCTAATTTATCTATTTATCCAGCTTCTGTTTAGTGTTGTGTGAAAATGTGGACGTGCTGGAAAGGCCAAAAGCATCATTCCTCCCTCAGGACTACTGATCTGTCTCTATTAACCTCCAAGCTCCCCCACCACCCATCTCTTCTTCCTGCTCTTTTTTCTCTCTTCCCCTCTTCTTTATCTCATATATCCCTCTTTTCTCTCTGCATTTTCTCCTGTCATTCTCTTCTCTCTTCATTTTTCTTCCCCTTTCTTTTTACTCCATCTTTTTGTCTTTCTGTCTCTCTCTTTTTTTCTCTTTTTATCTTTTCCTCTTTCTCCCTTTCTCCTTCTCCCTTTATATATATATATATATATATATATATATATATATATATATAAAAATATATATATATATATATATATATATCTTGCCCTATTCCTTAATCTGTTCTCCTTCTCCATTTCTTTGTCCATCCTTCTGTTCTTACTCTCTTTCTTCTCCTTTCTTTTTTATTCCCCTCTTTTGTTTCTCTTTCCTCTATGGTATTGTTCTATCTCTTGTCCTTCTTTCTCTTTTGTCTTCTTTTTGCTCTCTCTCTTTTCTTTCCTCTCTCTCTCTCATTCTGTTTATAATCTCTTTCTCATTTGTTTTCTGTTCCCCTTTCTTTTCTCTTTGATCGTATTTGTTCCAGTCTCTCTCTATTTCCTCACTTTATCTATGTATCTTATCTCTCTCAGCCTCTCCCTTTTCTTTCTCTATCGCTCTCGCCTCTCATCTCTCTCTCTCTCTCTGTTCTGTCAAACTCAACACTTTGTCTGTCCATCTCTTTCAATCTCTCTATCTATCCCTCTATCTTTTTTCTTAATCTCTCACCGTTCTCTCACTCTTTCACTCTTCCACTCTCCCTCCCTCTCTCTCTCACTCTGTCTTTCTGTCTCTCCATCTCTCACCTTTCTCTCACTCTTTCAACCTGTCACTCTCTTTCTCTCTCTCTCTCTCTCTGCCTCCCTCTTTCTCTCTCTCTGTGTTTCTCTCTAGTTCTCACTCTTTCACTCTTCCACCCCCTCTCTCTCTCTCTCTCTCACTCTGTCTTTCTGTCTCTCCATCTCTCACCTATCTCTCCCTCTTTCAACCTGTCACTCTCTCTCTCTTTCTCTCTCTGTCTCCCTCTCTCACTCTCACTCGTCTTTCTCTCTAGCTCTCACTCTTTCACTCTCTGTCACTCTCTTCCTCTCACTCTCTCTCTGTTGTGTAAATGATCTTCAGTCGAAACTTTGATGACCTCTCTGTCACTGACTCTCACATTCTGTAGAGGAAGTGATGTGGTCAGTGTGTGACGCACATAAAACTCAGGTGTGCTGTACACACACTCTCAGAAGTCAAGAGGTCATGCTGCATTTCATACACTCTTACACAGCTGAGTGTCTGTGAAGCAGCCGAATGAAATGAGAGAGAAACATGCAGAAAAATCAGTTTAACTCACTTTTTATGGGGACTTATTATTCAGTTGTTTATATTATAACTAACTTTACATTTTGAGCATTTCTGTCCATCCAGAAATCATACTGTCAGAACAGTTAACACACAATGCTTAACAGAGACTTGCTGGCCAAAACACTAAACACATGACACAAAAGCATCAAACACTACAACAAATTACTACAATAAAACAAATTACAGATTTCAGTTTCATCCTTGACGATTTTAACCAAAATATTCAGAAGCCACCTTTTTTCTATACCCCTGAAACACAGGTGTGAGTATTGAGGGGCAACACTGTCCAAAAAAGAAGCCAAACCCTAGACCTGAGTATACTGTATCAGCATATCAGTACATGTACAGAGGGGCTCAAAGCCTTGCCATTTATACCATACTGAACTGAAATGTACAGTGGAGTCCATACAAAACAGCAATCAACCACATCATCATTCATAGCAGGTCCTTGACAGGAGGTGAAAAAGGATCAGACCTAAATCTAAGTCAACATTCTGTAGCATTTATTGTACTACAAGGTAAGTCTGACATTGGATAAATCTATTACTCATTCCTCTACTCACAAATAGTGTCTCCGGCCATGAGCAAACCACGGCAAGAACATAAAGCCTGTTTTATGCCTCCGCAAAACATATCAACACACATAGCACTAAATATCTCCTGTTCTATTCACATCTATAAATATAGTGTAGACTGACAGTTTAGAAGTCGCACTTTTCACAGAATGTGTTCACATATGTACATGTGCTACAAGTGAGAAATAATGTTAAATAATACAGTAACAAAATAAAATTAAATATATAAGGGTAAACATTAGTTACATGCTTTTGTTATCACCTCATTGGCTACTTACAAAAGTAAAAAATGGAAAGTATGCAATTGGGAGATGGAAATAAGTTGCTTATATGTCTCACTTTAATGAAAATGACTATGTGATGTCAATATATGCTGTTATTAAATGTGTTGTCTGACAGTGTTTCCTTTACAGCTTGGCAGATGAGCTTTAGTGTGTGACAAGCATACCAGTGCTGCATTATAAACCTTCAAACAGATGTTTTCATGTTTTCATTTCAGTGTGTTACGCAACAGTGTGCGCGCACACACACACACACACACACACACGGCATATAAACATTTGGCACTCGTAAAGTGTGCTGTTGAGACGCATCCGTGTCAGAACATTGCTAAGTACAAATTCCTTGCTTTTGATTTCTTCAGCCAGCTTTCGTCATTAAGAAACAGTGCTGAAATATTTAACCTCTCACTAGACACTTACAGTCAAATCCAGCTTTATTACAGACAGACACACTAAAGATCAAGCCAGATCCACTGACCTTCACTTTCATTTCACAACACTGCAGTTTCTGCAGTAATTCAGGCCTAAGTAAATGATTCTCTTTTGAGAAATCTGCTCGCTAAGTGTGAATGACTATTAGTATAACTGAATGGCGAACCATGATTGCCAACCAATCAGTACTCAGCAGCAGTAATGCCAATCAATCAGTACTCAGAAGTAGTAATGCCAACCAGTCAGTACTCAGCAGCAGTCCTGCCAACCAATCAGTACAAGGCAGCAGTAATGCCAACCAATCAGCACACAGCAGCAGTAATACCAACCTGCTAAATGCTGTAAATGTAAATGCAATACCAACCAACCAGTGCTCAGTAGCAGCAATGCCAACCAATCTGTACTGAGCAGCAAAAATGTTCTACTCCCCAAAACCTGCTGCCTGTACTAAAGTGGAAAGATACAGTCTTGTTTTCTTATAGTTTAGTGAGTTACATGTTTCAACGTCCCCAAATTAATTAAAGTTTCCACATAAATACTTAGAAACATCCATCCATCCATCCATCATCTTCCGCTTCTCCGGGGTTCGGGTCGCGGGGGCAGCATCCTGAGCAATGAAGCCCAGACCTCCCTTTCCCCAGCCACTTCCACTAGCTCCCTGGGAGGGATTCCGAGGCGCTCCCAGGCCAGCTGGGCGATATAGTCACGCCAGCGTGTCCTGGGTCTTCCCCGGGGTCTCCTCCTCGGTGGACTTGCCTGTGACACCTCCCAAGGGAGGCGTCCAGGAGGCATCCTAACAAGATGCCCGAACCACCTCAACTGGCTCCTCTCGACATGAAGAAGCAGCGGCTCTACTCCGAGTCCCTCCCGGATGACTGAACTTCTCACCCTATCTCTAAGGGAGAGTCCAGCCACCCTGCGGAGGAAACTCATTTCGGCCGCTTGTATTCGCGATCTGGTTCTTTCGGTCATTACCCAAAGCTCATGAACATAGGTGAGGGTGGGAACGTAGATCGACCAGTAAATCGAGAGCCTTGCCTTATGGCTCAGCTCTTTCTTTACCACAACAGACCGGTAAAGAGCCCACATCACTGCTGACCCAGCACCAATCCGCCTGTCAATCTCCCGCTCCCTTGTACCATCACTTGTTAACAAGACCCCGAGATACTTAAACTCCTCCACTTGAGGCAAGAGCTCATCCCCGACCCAGAGAGGGCTCTCCACCCTTTCCCGCGTGAGAACCATGGCCTCGGATTTGGAGGTACTGATCCTCATCCCGGCCGCTTCACACTCGGCTGCAAACCGATCCAGTGAAAGCTGAAGTTCACGGCCTGATGTCCCCAATAGGACCACATCATCTGCAAACAGCAGAGATGTGACCCTGAGGTCACCAAACCGGACACCCTCCATCCCCTGACTGTGCCAAGAAATTCTATCCATAAAAATTATGAATAGAATCGGTGACAAAGGGCAGCCCTGACGGAGTCCAACTCTCACTGGGAAAAAGTCTGACTTACTGCCGGCCATGCGAACCAAACTCCTGCTTTGTTTGTACAGGGCCTGAATGGCTCGTAGCAAAGAGCCATGTACCCCATACTCCCGAAGCACCTCCCACAGAATACCCCGGGGAACACAGTCGAATGCCTTCTCCAAATCCACAAAGCACATGTGGACTGGTTGGGCAAACTCCCATGAACCCTCCAGAATCCTGGAGAGGGTAAAGAGTTGGTCCAGTGTTCCACGACCAGGGCGGAACCCGCACTGCTTCTCCTGAATTCCAGGTTCAACTATAAGCTGAATAAGTCTATTCCCATGTCCCCAGACCATGCCTCCACACTGGAAAATGTGTCAGTGTGATCGAGAAGGTCCTCAAAGTATTCCTTCCACCGCCCAATGACGTCTCCAGTTGAAGTCAACAGCACACCATCTCCACTATATACAGTGCTAATGGCACACTGCTTTCCCCTTCTGAGTCGCCTGATGGTTTGCCAGAATCTTTCAGAGCCGACTTAAAGTCACTTTCCAAGGTCTCACCATACTCCTCCCACACCAGGGTTTTTGCCTTGGCGACGACTGAAGCCACAGATCGCTTGGTCTGTCGATACCTGCCAGCTGCCTCTGGTGTCCCACAGACCAACCATGCCTGGTAGGACTCCTTCAATTTGACGCGTCTCTCACCTGGGATGTCCACCACCGAGTTCGAGGATTACCACCCGACAGGCACCAACTACCATGCGACCACAGCTACAGTCAGCCACTTCAACAACGGAGGAGCGGAACATGGCCCATTCTGAGTCAATGTCCCTCACCTCCCCCGATATCTGGTCAAAGTTCTGATGGAGGTGTTCTAGTCAGGAGGTGATGGAGTTGAAGATCAATCTGACAGGTTCTTCTGCTAGACGTTCCCAGCAAACCCTCACTATTCGTTTGGGTTTGCCTGGTCTGACTGGCATCTTCCCCCACCACCTAATCCAACTCATCACCAGGTGGTGATCAGTTGACAGCTCAGCTCCTCTCTTTACCCGAGTGTCCAAACCACATGGCCGCAAGTCTGATGACACAACTACAAAGTCAATCATTGAACTGCGGCCTAGGGTGTCCTGGTGCCATGTGCAATTATGGACATCCTTGTGTTCAAACATGGTGTTCATGATGGACAAACTGATTTGCACAGAAGTCCAAAAACTGAACACCACTCAGGTTCTAATCAGAGAGGCCGTTCCTCCCAATCACACCCCTCCAGGTCTCACTGTCATTGCCCACATGAGCATTGAAGTCCCCCAGTAGGACAATAGAGTCTCCAGGAGGAGCACTTTCAAGCACCCCTCCCAAGGACTCTAAGAAGGCTAGGTACTCTGAACTGCTGTTCGGTGCATAAGCACAGACAACAGTCAGGACCTGTTCCCCAACCCGAAGGTGTAGGGAAGCTACCCTGTCATCCACCGGAGAAAACCCCAACATACAGGCGCCGAGTCGAGGGGCTATGAGAAAGCCCACACCTGCCTGCCGCCTCTCACCATGGGCAACTCCAGAAAAGAATCCAGGCAAGGTACACAAGTCCTGTTTTTTTTTTTTTTCCAAAGGGTATTTTTTGATCACACTTTGTCTGACCTGTCACCTAGGACCAGTTTGCCATGGGAGACCCGATCAGGAGCTTTTGCTCCAGACAACATAGCTCCTAGGATCATTCAAGCACGCAAACCCCTTCACCACGATAAGGTGGTGATCCATGGAGAGGTTTTTTTCTTTCAGTTTCATTAATTCCCCTTTGTTGAACCCTCACTCTCGGACACCCTTGGGCATTCTGCAGTCTTGTTTTTCATATAAGGGGGCTCTGGTAGTACGTTAGCACTAATCACTGACTGATGATAGAATCCTTTTCTGTTGTCTGTTTCAAGAATGTAAACATCACAATTAAATAATATCAATATAATACTTGGTGTTAAATAAAAAAAACATGATGATTATATTAAATAGAAATTAGCTAAAATTTTTAAACATGTACCTTTTTTTATTTCACAGAAATGAATACACCTTTTGTGAAGGCCTAGGGGCCCTAGAGGATCTGCTCAGGTCCATCCTCTAGTATGTGTGTGTGTGTGTGCGTGTGTGTGTGTGTGTGTGTGTGTGAGAGAGAGAGAAAGTGTGTATGTGTTTAGAGTCTTAACATGTTTCCTCTTCTGCTGAAATAAACACATGGCTCTTGGTCTTAAAGTACTTCACCCAGATCTCCAGCTGGACACGGCAATTTACTCCACAAAATATCCAGATGTCCAAAAGGCTTTCTGTGTGTGGCTTGTGAATGTGTACGTGTTCTTTGTAAATGTGTATGTGTGCATGAGGACAAGCAAGATTATTGCCCACAAAATCACAAATGCGTAATGTTATAACTTCAAGATAATGTACAGTATATATACTTTTCTGTGCAGAAATCAGAGATAATTAATTTATTCATTTTTTTAGCTTTAGGGAAAAAAATACAGAAAAAGGGAAAATTACAAAGAAGTCTCTACTAAATATAATATCAAGTTTTTCAGTATTTAGTGTGTCTATTTTTCACCTTTATCACAGTTTCCTTTCATTTCCAGAGACATGATCCGTTTTTCACAGAATCTGCAGGAATGTTTTTCTATACCTCCAAAGGTCGGTGTTAGAAATCGGTTGCATTTTCTGTTGCTAACAATTGAAGTAACACCAAACACATACAGTGATGCTCAGGTCTGGACTCTGGGGCGGTCAGTTCACCACCATCAGCTTCTTTGTTTGATTCCCAAAGTTTCTTCTTTTTTGTCTATTTCCTTCTCTCAGTAACAGCTTCCTGACTGCTACACATCCTTTCAGACTCATAGCATTGAGTTGTCTTCTCACAGTGGAAGGATGGACAGAAACTGGGATTTTTCAGATCTGAAGCAAGAATGGAGCATGATTTTCTCCTCTCTCTCTCTCTCTCTCTCAAAGATAAACAAGTACTATTTATCTAATGATGACCGTTTTTTTTTTTTTTTGTGGCCCACCATGTCTTGTGTGGTTGTTGTGCATCCCGTTTTCTCTAGACTTTTTAGAACTCTAAATTTCTTAACTGGCTGTTGGTCCTGGGAGTGGAAATTGAATGAATGAACTACCAACCAGGCTGGTTAGTAGTAAAGGCTACCTTTAATATTTTTAGAATTGATTTTAGTTTTACTTCACTATAATAACACTACTAATGAAAGGAAAGAAGATATTTAAACTGCACCTGTGCCTCTATTGTGTAAGTGTCCAGTGGAGAGCACTGCACTTGAAGAATTAATAGAAGGAGTGGAGAGACCTGACGTTGCCAAGTAACAGAGCAGTGGTCAGTGAAGGTCAGTTTAAAGTGTACTAAATGGCCTCTGACACGTTTTCTGCAGCTGCCTAGATCAAAGGTCACAGCTAATCAGACCACAGTCTCTGGATCACTAGCCTCCTGGAGCTGCATCTGATGAGGAAGATTTCGGTAATGACAGGCAGATCTACTGGGAAGATACCTGACCTATAATATTGATTTAGCCTTTGTTTACTGTTGGCTATTCGTAACCCCAGCATTCCAGAGATTTGTTTAGAACTAGCATAAATGTGAATATTTTACCTAAAGGTTGCACATTTTTATGCGTGGTCAGAGCATGTGAGGGGTGGGAAAGCTGGAAACTGGTGTAAGTGCTGGTGTAAGCATCACCCATGACATTTAACCCTAACAAGTTCCTCAGCTCTAGTGTAGCTCCAGTCACCTGACCAAAGTTGGCAAACCTACATTGATATTTGTTTACAAGCTGGACTGGAGCTGTAACTCTCGCAGTGTACAGGAGAGGCCAAAGCCGTCTCTTCTTCCTGAGGAGCCTGAGGTATTTTGGTGTGGGCACTAAGCTCCTATGGACATTCTACCAGTCTGTTGCAGCGAGTGCTCTACTCTATGCTGTTGTGTTCTAGGGCAGCAGCATTAACAAAACTGCTCTGAACAAAATAAACAAACTTATTAGGAAGGATGGCTCTGTTGTAAGAGTCAAGCTGGACGCTGCTAGCCATCTTGGACAACACCTCACACCCTCTGCATGTTACACTGGATGAATGGAGAATCTATCTATCTATCTATCTATCTATCTATCTATCTATCTATCTATCTATCTATCTATCTATCTATCTATCTACAATGTGAGATAAATGTTAGGAGGATACCAAATTAGACATAGCAAACTAACTGCAGTGATGCTACAAAACAACAAGTTCAGTGGTCAACAGTGGTCACTAAATGTGGAGATCTACCTTTCTACAGAATCTAGTTCTGACCACAATTTGCCCCACCTGCATCAGCTAACTAACTTCTTCAGAAGTCCCTGATTGGCAGGATCAGATCTATTAGTGTTGGGTGAGGAGGTAGCAGTATGTGATATTATTGATATAAACATAAATATTATGTTTTTATGTGTATAATTGTTCAAAGCTGTGTTTGATAGTCATGTCCTGGTTAGTAATTTTGAGTTAGCTAATTTTAGCAAAATTAGCTAAAATGATCACTATTGAAACATTTAGTACAATTTCTGTAGTGTATTGATTATTTTAGCAGTGACAAAATGGAACATTCAGTTATTTGTTTTCATTTAAAAAAATAAAACACCTTATTTAGGAGAATCAGTCACACAAAGTAAAGGAGATTTAATGCTGAACTCTGCTCTTGAGCAGGTGAAGGCAGAAGATGTCATGTTTCCTTACACTGCAGGTGCTAAACTCAGTCCTATGTTCCCACAATACTACATAGTTTCTGCTGCTCAAGCACACCTGATTCAACTCATTAAGGCCAAATTATCTGCTAAAGCGACTCAGGTGTGTTGGCGCAGAGTAAACATTAAACAGTGCAGTGCAAAGCATCTCCTACAGCATTTAACCCACCAGACACGAAGAGGAGATAGTCAGGATGAGGAGGATCAAAGGTCAGAGAAGGGAGGCCCACAGTGGTGACATAGTGTCAAACCGCCTCTCTTAAACAAACACACTTCTGCTCTCTCTCTCTCTCTCTCTCTCTCTCTCTCTCTCTCTCACTGTCTCTCTGTCTCTCTTTCTGTCTCTCTCTCTCTCTCTCTCTCTCTGTCGCTCTCTCACTGTCTCTCTCTCACTGTCTCTATCTCACTCACTCACTCACTCACTCACTCACTCACTCACTCACTCACTCACACTCTCTCCCTCTCTCTCTCTCTCTCTCTCTCTCTCTCTCTCTCTCTCTCTCTCTCTCTCTCTCTCTCCGTCTCCATCTCTCTCTCTCTCTCTCTCTCTCCCTCTCCGTCTCTTTCTCTCTCTCTCTCACTCTCTCTGCCCCCTCTCTTTCTCTTTCTCTGTCACTCACTCACTCACTCACTCACTCACTCTCTCTCTCTCTCTCTCTCTCTCTCTCTCTCTCTCTCTTTCTCTTTCTCTCTCTCTCTCTCTCTCTCTCTCTCTCTCTCTCTCTCTCTCTCTCTCTCTCTCTCTCTCAACACATTCTGGAGTTTCTCCTTAACACACACGTAACCGATCTTCAGTTTTCGTCCTTAAATGATGGGATAGACGTTTTCATTGAGCTGATATAATCTTCTCTGAGGTCTTTATATCTGCTACAGTAGGAGAGAAAGTGCTGCTCTGTTTCTGTTTGTCCTGAACTTCATTGATTACAATGTGATAGATAGATGTGAGTGATAGTCTAGAGGGCACTTGTTATTTTTTTATTGCTGATTCCAATTTGGTAATTTTTTCTGAGATTGTGGCCTGGTTTGAGCATAAATTATGACATTCTGGATTTTTATAAAGCTCTTCAAAGTATGTTTTCCAAGTTTTGCCATTTTTAATTGGGCTAGTTTTGAATGGGCTGTATTGTATTTGTTCCAAAGATTCCAAAAGGAATTTTCATTAATGGCTTTTTCCATTTCATTGAATTCATTCTTCATGTATTGCTTTTTTGTGCTAATTAATCTTTTATATTGTTGTAGTGCTTGGAGGTATTATAGTCTAGCTTGCTCGTCAGTTTGATTTCTGTGTTTTCTATTGGACAGTTTTCATAAGGTTTTCTTTTATGTTGAACATTCTGAGTCAAATCATCTCTCCTTTGGTTTTTGTTTAGATTTTTTGGTTATTATTGTCCTTAGTTTTCATAGTTTTTAGTTCCAGCTGATGGAAAAATTTGTTTAATTCATCTGTTGCTAAGTTTGTGCCTTTTTTGTTAGTCTTGTAGTTTGTTTCGAGGAATGTGTCCAGCATTTGCTGGATCTTATCAGAGTCTAAAGCTGTTGTGTAATCAGTGAAGCTCTGGTCTCTCCATTTGTATGGTTTTGGTAGAGGGCAGGTATCTTTGTTTTGGACTTGTTTGTTTTTTTCTTTTGTTGATTTTGTTATTATTATTATTATTTATTTATTTATTTTTAATTTATTTTTCAGGTATAGTACTATTGGGCTGTGATCCGACAAGTTGTGGTAAGACTGTGAAAGAATTGATGTGTCCAGGGTTCATGTCTGTGATGGCGTAATCTACCATGCTATTGCCCAGTACAGAGCAGCAGGTGAATCTGCCCAGGGAATCTCCTCTTGTCCTGCCATTGACTTTGACTGCCTTTCTCTCTCTCTCTCTCTCTCTCTCTCTCTCTGTCTGTCTTTTTCCTACATGTTTTTTTGTCTCTCATTTTTTTCTCTTATCAGTCTTTCTTTCCTTCTTTCTTTCCTTCTTTCTTTCTTTCTTTCTTTCTTTCTTTCTTTCTTTCTTTCTTTCCTTTTCTCTGTTTCTCTGTTTCTTACTCTCTCATTCTTCTCTCTCCTTCTGTCTTGCTCCTTTTCTCTTTTATTCTCCTTTTATTTTGTCTCTATCAGTCTTTATTTTCCTTTTCTCTGCTTCTCTTGTATTTTTCACCCTCACTAACTCTCTGCGCTCTCTCTCTCTCTCTCTCTCTCTCTGTCTTTCTTTTTTCTCTTTCTGACTTTCTCTCTCTCTCTCTCTCTCTCTCTCTCTCTCTCTTATTCTCTGCTTCTCTTTCTCCTCTGTGCCTTCTCTCTCTTCTCTTGTCTTGTCTCTTGTCTCACCCTCTCTCCCCCTCCCCCCCCCCCCCCCCACCCCCCCTCTCTCTCTCTCATTTTGTCTACCTGCAGATAGGGCAGAGAAAATTCAGGTTGATTATGTAAGCTGAAGGTGTGGAAAAACTTCAATAACGGTGTGATTTGTTGTTTTTGCAGTTATTTTTGTCTCCCTGACAAGTTCATGCAGAGCCTGAAGCCTGAAAGATTAACTCATACAAAAAATGTCAAAAATCCTGAACAAAATATTTAAATGATTATTAACTTTGAGTTAAGCAATACAGCAAAGAGCGAGAGAGACAGAGTGAGACAGAATGAGACACAGTGAGAGAGAGAGAGAGAGAGAGATGCATGCAAGGCATGCATAGCAATCATATAAGCTCACCTTTTTAAAGCTGGAGGGCATGTTATTAGGCATAGCTGAACTATGCCAGTGCTTCTGGGCACTCTTTTTTGCACAGTGTGAAACAATTGTTCTTGTGAAAACAAGAAAAAAAATACATTTCAAACACTTGGCTATAACGAGACACACCCTGTATAAACCTAATATTCAAATCCCAACATAGAACAAAACCACATTTCAAACATCAAATAAATAAAGACATCTAATCATCCAGGCCTTAATATCTACCTCTCGGCTATATGTGGTAATTCAGGACTTCTTGCCGCCAAGACAACATTTAATATTGCACAATATTACATTATTTTGCTGCTTTAGGATCTCAGCCATCTTTTCTGCCATTTTCTTGCTTTGATATTTAGTTTTCAGTGTGGATCATTTTTAGAATTCTGTGTTTATTGCTAAGGTAAAAAAGCCTACCTATCTTTTTGGGCTTAAGTAACGGCACAACAGAGATTTCTGTTTAGGCTTCTTTTTGTTTACCTCATCCATCTTTGGCAGAGTATATTTTTAACTTGATGTCCTTCATTATTTCTAAGTACAGTAGGTGGCAAGTGATGCTGGATTAATTTACCATTTAAAGTCATATCCTCACTAAATTCATCACCACATTCATAACTAACTCACTTTCTCTTCAGCATCTACCTGGCCAAGGCATAGAGAGATGCTGGTAAAACAGTAGTCAAAGGACTTGGCAATTTAGTTCAACCCCAAAACATACTGTAAGAACATACTGTACCATTTCTGTAAGTGGAATGACCTAGGAATGACCTCGTTGTTTGACTTCCCATAAGATGTTTAGTGCTTCCTGAATTTATGCTACCATCAAATATTCAATCAGACAATACAACTTAATTCTGTACTGTTTCTTTCGAATAGCCATCAAGATTAAATTGTATCTCTTTTGACTGAATTCATTTCCACTTCCATATTTACTCTGTAATTTCCTATCCGTGTTTATCTCTGTTGTGTGTCCATTGGCAACATGGAATGTCAGTTTGACAGAAACAGACTAACACATGCCTCCTCTGATAGATGTGGAGTAACCTTGCTTTCATCACCCCTTGCAGAGTTCTCCATTGCAGGCCTGATGGCTCAAGTTTAAGTTCTGTATTACGTGTGCAGTGACTCTTCAGTGAATTCTCAACTTTTTTTACATATGAATGCTACAGACGTGCCTAACCAGAGACAGTACCTAGAAGTATGAATACAATACACACACACATACACACAACATATAGCTTCATATAATGTAATACTTAATGATTTGCTGATAGAATCCGATACACAAGCTGGCATGTGAACAAAGGGAGCACTGTTGCTTTTTTCCCCACTTTAAGCACTGCTTGAGGGATCCTGACCACTGAAGAACAGGGTAAAAGGGGACAAAGTATGCAGAGAAATGCTTGCTTTACATTCTGTAACTGTAGAACTAAAAAGTGCACCAAAACTATATGGCCAAAAGTATGTGGACACCTCACTATCACACCTTTATGAGCTCAGTGGGCCATTTGCATTAATATGGAGTGCCCCCTCACTCTTCTACATGTTTTTCCACAAGATTATGGAGTGTATCTGTGGGAATTTGTGCCCATTCAGTTGAGAGAGCGTTTGTGAGGTCAGACACTGTGAAATCACAGTGCATTCAACAGTAAGGAAGAGTTATTGAAAACAAAGTGGCACACAGAAAGCACCAATACATGCTGATGCAATTCATTTTACCATCTCATCCACCATGTCAGTGTCACTGCAGTGCTGCGAAAGATCCACCACCCAAATAATACCTATTCTGACGTGGTCCTGTGGGAGTCCTGACCATTGAAGCAGGGTAAAAGGGGGGTAACAACATTGGCAGAAAAACAGATGAACCAGTCTGTAATTGTAGAACTACAAATTGCACCTGTCTGGTAAGTGGAGCTGATAAAGTGGACAATGAGTGCCTATAGAAGGAGGTGTACTTAATGAAGTACTTAATCAGTGTACTTCATGGTTCAGTGGTCTTTAATAGGTTGTTACTGAAATGGACCACAATTCCATTCCTTACTGCTGTAGATACGAGTATATGGGTTTGTGAAGTGCAGGGGATGAGAATGAAGAAGAAAAACGCAAAACTTGACAGCACCATTTAATTCTATGATTGCAGTAACCTTGGTCCTGTTTACTGTTGGTATTAACAATTGTCTTGAGTAGGGATACAAATGTTGGTCTTTTGATTGATATCCTAGAGTCATTCTTCACTTCAGTGATTAACTTGTGACCCATCAAATCATCACTGAAATGAAACTTTCTATGAAAACCATGTCTGTAAGAATTTGCAACCACATTCATAACACATTATATCCATACATTGTCATGCATCCATAAAACATTATGAATGCATCCATCCATCCATCCATCCATCCATCCATCCATCCATCCATCCATCCATCCATCCATCCATCCATTATCTTCCGCTTCTCCGGGGTTCGGGTCGTGGGGGCAGCATCCTAAGCAATGAAGCCCAGACCTCCCTTTCCCCAGCCACTTCCACCAGCTCTCCAAGGGGGATTCCGAGGTGCTCCCAGGCCAGCTGGGCGATATAGTCGTGCCAGCGTGTCCTGGGTCTTCCCCGGGGTCTCCTCCCAGGTGGACTCGCCTGTGACACCTCCCGAGGGAGGCGTCCAGGAGGCATCCTAACCACATGCCCGAACCACCTCAGCTGGCTCCTCTCGACATGAAGAAGCAGCGGCTCTACTCTGAGTCCCTCCCGGATCACTGAACTTCTCACCCTATCTCTAAGGGAGAGTCCAGACACCCTGCGGTGGAAACTCATTTCGGCCGCTTGTATTCGCGATCTTATTCTTTCGGTCATTAACCAAAGCTCATGACCATAGGTGAGGGTGGGAACGTAGATCGACCGGTAAATCGAGAGCCTTGCCTTATGGCTCAGCTCTTTCTTTACCACAACAGACTGGTAAAGAGCCCGCATCACTGCTGACCCAGCACCAATCCGCCTGTCAATCTCCCGCTCCCTTGTACCATCACTCGTGAACAAGACCCCGAGATACTTGAACTCCTCCACTTGAGGCAAGAGCCTATCCCCGACCCAGAGAGGGCTCTCCACCCTTTTCCGCCTGAGAACCATGGTCTCGGATGTAGAGGTACTGATTCTCATCCCAGCCGCTTCACACTCGGCTGCAAACCGATCCAGCGAAAGCTGAAGTTCGCGGCCTGATGTCCCCAATAGGACCACATCATCTGCAAACAGCAACAATGTGACCCTGAGGTCACCAAACCAGACACCCTCCATCCCTTGACTGCACCTAGAAATTCTATCCATAAAAATTATGAATAGAATCGGTGACAAAGGGCAGCCCTGACGGAGTCCAACTCTCACTGGGAAAAAGTCTGACTTACTGCCGGCTATGCGAACCAAACTCCAGATTTGTTTGTACAGGGCCTGAATGGCTCGTAGCAAAGAGCCATGTACCCCGTACTCCCGAAGCACCTCCCACAGAATACCCCGGGGAACACAGTCGAATGCCTTCTCCAGATCCACAAAGCACATGTGGACTGGTTGGGCAAACTCCCATGAACCCTCCAGAATCCTGGAGAGGGTGAAGAGTTGGTGCAGTGTTCCACGACCAGGGCGGAACCCGGACTGTTCCTCCTGGATCCGAGGTTCGACTATAAGCCGGACTCTCTTCTCCAGTACCCCTGCATAGACCTTGCCAGGGAGGCTGAGGAGTGTGATTCCCCTGTAGTTGGAACACACCCTCTGGTCCCCTTTTTTAAAAAGAGGCACCACCACCCCAGTCTGCCAATCCAGTGGCACCACCCCCGATGTCCACGCAATGTTGAAAAGGCGTGTCAGCCAAGACAGCCCCACAACATCCAGAGCCTTGAGGAACTCAGGGCGGATCTCATCCACCCCTGGAGCCTTGCCACCAAGGAGCTTCTTAACTACCTTAGTGACTTCGGCCTCAGTAATGGACAAGCCTATTCCCATGTCCCCAGACTCAGCCTCCTCACTGGAGAACGTGTCGGTGGGATTGAGAAGGTCCTCAAAGTATTCCTTCCACCGCCCAATGACGTCTTCAGTCGAAGTCAGCAGCACACCATCTCCACTATATACAGTGCTAGTGGCACACTGCTTTCCCCTTCTGAGTCGCCTGACGGTTTGCCAGAATCTTTTCGGAGCCGACTTAAAGTCACTTTCCAAGGCCTCACCAAACTCCTCCCATACACAGGTTTTTGCCTTGGTGACAAATGAAGCCGCAGATCGCTTGGCCTGTCGATACCTGCCAGCTGCCTCTGGTGTCCCACAGGCCAACCATGCCCGGTAGGACTCCTTCTTCAGCTTGACGGCATCTCTCACCTGGGGTGTCCACCACCGGGTTCGAGGATTACCGCCCCGACAGGCACCAACTACCTTATGGCCACAGCTACAGTTAGCCGCTTCAGCAATGGAGGAATGGAACATGGCCCATTCTGAGTCAATGTCCCACATCTCCCCCGATATCTGGTCAAAGTTCTGACAGAGGTGTGAGTTGAAGATCAATCTGACAGGTTCTTCTGCGAGACGTTCCCAGCAAACCCTCACTATACGTTTGGGCTTGCCTGGTCTGACCGGCATCTTCCCCACCACCTGATCCAACTCACCACCAGGTGGTGATCAGTTGACAGCTCAGCTCCTCTCTTTACCCGAGTGTCCAAAACACATGGCCGCAAGTCCGATGACACGACTACAAAGTCAATCATTGAACTGCGGCCTAGGGTGTCCTGGTGCCATGTGCAATTATGGACATCCTTGTGTTCAAACATGGTGTTCGTGATGGACAAACTGGTTTACGCAGAAGTCCAAAAACTGAACACCACTCGGGTTCAGATCAGAGAGGCCATTCCTCCCAATCACACCCCTCCAGGTCTCACTGTCATTGCCCACATGAGCATTGAAGTCCCCCAGTAGGACAATAGAGTCTCCAGGAGGAGCACTTTCAAGCACCCCTCCCAAGGACTCTAAGAAGGCTAGGTACTCTGAACTGCTGTTCGGTGCATAAGCACAGACAACAGTCAGGACCTGTTCCCCAACCCGAAGGTGTAGGGAAGCTACCCTGTCATCCACCGGAGAAAACCCCAACATACAGGCGCCGAGTCGAGGGGCTATGAGAAAGCCCACACCTGCCTGCCGCCTCTCACCATGGGCAACTCCAGAAAAGAATCCAGGCAAGGTACACAAGTCCTGTTTTTTTTTTTTTTTTCCAAAGGGTATTTTTTGATCACACTTTGTCTGACCTGTCACCTAGGACCAGTTTGCCATGGGAGACCCTACCAGGAGCTTTTGCTCCAGACAACATAGCTCCTAAGATCATTCAAGCACGCAAACCCCTCCACCACGATAAGGTGGTGATCCAAGTAGAGGCATTATGAATGCAGCCAAGTGTATTTACAAAAATTCAGTGTGCATTATAGCCATATTTATTATGCACTGAATTGTTAATATAAAGCTTTAAAAGTAGTGCTCATAGCACATTATATTGTCATTTCTAGCTTGCGTAGTGCATTTTAACTAACAGACCTGCCTAGTTGTAAACTCCAGCTGAGCAATGCTGTGATTTTTTTTAACAACTTGTGTTGTATTGTGTCACAATAATGATGGGCTAAGAGTTGTAGATCAAACGATGACAGGGTGCCAACATTGCTTAACCCTAGGATAAGATACCCATGCTAATACCTCAAATAGATATATCAATAACTCATTTGTAAAGGCATCATTCAAATGTGTCAGTTAGCAGAGTCAGGAGAAAACACAAATGAAGTTGACCAGCTTCTTACTGGAATTTTCCCTTCCACCTTAAAAGGAGCAGCTGTTACATGTTAAGGTGGAACGGAAATCTTTAATAAGAAGTAAATAGGTAGCCCATTTCAGCCTTGTGGAGAAAACACAAGACTTAGCTGTTACTTCTCCCCACACGATTCATGCAAGAATCAGCCGCTAAGGGCTGATTCTGGATGAGCAAAACCAATAACCTCTGTAGGGATGTTAATAGCCACCAATTTGCACTGCTATTCGGTTTAATAGTCCACCCCTATTCAGTTAGTAGAGTTCACCTGTATTCAGTTGTAGAGTCCACCTTTATTTCATGACTATATACTAAAATGAAATGAAACAGGACTAGAATATACAATGATAAGCTACTGAAAGTTGTATATTTTAAAATTGTATTTACTGTTCATTACGGTGGCGTGGTGGGTAGCGCTGTCTCCTCACAGCAAGGAAGGCCTGGGTTCAAGTCCCCGGCCAGGTGATCATGATCTCCCTGTGTCTGCGTGGGTTTCCTCTGGGTTCTCCAGTTTGCTTCCACAGTTCAAAGACTTGCAGTCAGGCCAATTGAACATGCTACATCACCCCTAGGTGTGAGTGAGTCTGTCTTGTCTGTCTGTCTGCCCTGAGATGGACTGGTGACCTGTCCAGGGTGTATCCTGTCTTTTGTCCCATTGACCGCTGGGATAGGCTTCATCACCCCTTGCAACTCAGAAGGAAAAGTGGCTTAGAAGGTGTGTGTGTGTGTGAATTTGTGTGTATTCATTACTAGTTCAAGTTAAAATAAACATGAATGCCATTTCCATGGCTTTGGCTCAATGTACCTCAATAGCTCTCAAAAGCTGTCACTGTCCATCACGTTCTTCTCTACAATTGTCCACACAGGTGCTGTACTTTGATCAGTTACATACGAGATCTGGGTCTTTAATCAAGCATGAATCTGCAATGTATCTGCATAGTATTTACAAGCCTGCTAAATAACAAAACTTGAGCAAATGACCAAAATAAGGCCCTTCAATAATAGTCCTGTTCAAATCCATGTCACAATAATGTTATAACAAATTCTGGTAATAGATATTGACACTTTTTTAGCCACAAAACTGAGCTTAGCAAAAAAGACAGTTCCAATTCCACATGCTGATCTGTTTTACTGCCCAGCATGGAGGCTGTGCAACTACTCAAGGGACAGATTTTAATGGGTTAAAGGTAGCAAAGGCTCTGAATGTGTCACCAACAATGCATTACAGAGCATAGGGTTAATGGCTTATCAGGGTTAAATAGCTAATTTGAACCACCTAATAGTATGTTTATCCTTATCCCTGGATTTCTTTCTCATTTTCCAAATCCCTCCTTTGTCCCAGCATGTCCTTTCCTGTGAGATGAGTGTAAGGTGAGAACTGCTTTGTTGATGCTTCACAAACACTACAGACATGGCAAACACTCTTATTTACCCAATCAGATCTCTCCTCAGTGTGCTCAAAGAGAATCCCAGTGACAACTTCTCACATTCCTGTGTTTCTAGCCTGCTTTTAAAGTGAAAATCAAATTTGCACAGTTCCCCCTTATCCCTAATGTAGCTGATCAGCCAAGACGGGTTCAGTGTATGAAGTTTTCTGCTTTAGTTTCAGCACCAGTACAAGCTAATGTAGTGTATGTAATGGACACTTAGACCTCACCAGATGACATTGTGGAAGTTGCGTACTTAAATCATCACACATCTTCCTCAGACTGAGATGAGCTGATAAGTGATGTTAAATAGAATTGTTTATTTGGGTTCTGACACTGTGAAGTACTGCTCTCTATAAAAATGGACAGAGAGGGCAACTGCATTGGGAATCATGGGGAAGGGGGGCCTGCGGAAACTGGGTACCCTAAAACCTTTATTGGACACCTCATATAGATACACTCATGCCTCTCAGGAAGATCAGATTTCTGAACAACATACCTTACCAATTAGCCTCAATCAACACTGCACAGACAAGTATTTATCCTCCTCTACAATCTCATCCATGTTAAACATCCTTCACAACCTGCAGCGAGAGATATTCATTATTTATCATTTTCAAATCATAGGTTGTCTAATGTGAACACTTAGGTATGAATGTCAGGTACTGAATGAAAGGTACTGAATGCCAGTGGGTGAAGTGGCATGTCTTAAGAGTACCAACCTCTTTGATGGTTAAAAATTACTTTGTCATTTTTATTCACAGAAAGAAAAAAAAAATATGGGGGATCATCAATTCCTTGCTGGCCAAAAGTATTGACACCCCTGCAATTCTGTCAGATAATACTCAATTTCTTCCAGAAAATGATTGCAATCACAAATGCTTTGGTATTAATATCTTCATTTATTTTGCTTGCAATGAAAAAACACAAAAGAGAATAAAAAAAAAGTAAAATAAATTATTATTTTACACAAAACTCCAAAAATGGGCCGGACAAAAGTATTGGCACCCTCAGCCTAATACTTGGTAGCACAACCTTTAGACAAAATAACTGCGAACAACCGCTTCCGGTAACCATCAATGAGTTTCTTACAATGCCCTGCTGGAATTTTAGACCATTCTTCTTTGGCAAACTGCTCCAGGTCCCTGAGATTTGAAGGGTGCCTTCTCCAAACTGCCATTTTGAGATCTCTCCACAGGTGTTCTATGGGATTCAGGTCTGGACTCATTGCTGGCCACTTTAGAAGTCTCCAGTGCTTTCTCTCAAACCATTTTCTAGTGCTTTTTGAAGTGTGTTTTGGGTCATTGTCCTGCTGGAAGACTCATGACCTCTGAGGGGGACCCAGCTTTCTCACACTGGGCCCTACATTATGCTGCAAAATTTGTTGGTAGTCTTCAGACTTCATAATGCCATGCACACGGTCAAGCAGTCCAGTGCCAGAGGCAGCAAAGCAACCCCAAAACATCAGGGAACCTCCGCCGTGTTTGACTGTAGGGACCGTGTTCTTTTCTTTGAAGGCCTCGTTTTTTTTCCTGTAAACTCTATGTTGATGCCTTTTCACAAAAAGCTCTACTTTTGTCTCATCTGACCAGAGAACATTCTTCCAAAACGTTTTTGGCTTTCTCAGGTAAGTTTTGGCAAACTCCAGCCTGGCTTTTTTATGTCTCTGGGTCAGAAGTGGGGTCTTCCTGGGTATCCTACCATAGAGTCCCTTTTCATTCAGACGCCGATGGATAGTACGGGTTGAAACTGTTGTGCCCTCGGACTGCAGGGCAGCTTGAACTTGTTTGGATGTAAGCGAGGTTCTTTATGCACCATCCGCACAATCTTTCGTTGAAATCTCTCGTCAATTTTTCTTTCCCGTCCACATCTAGGGAGGTTAGCCACAGTGCCATGGGCTTTAAACTTCTTGATGACACTGCGCACGGTAGACACAGGAACATTCAGGTCTTTGGAGATGGACTTGTAGCCTTGAGATTGCCCATGCTTCCTCACAATTTTGCTTCTCAAGTCCTCAGACAGTTCTTTGGTCTTCTTTCTTTTCTCCATGCTCAATGTGGTACACACAAGGACACAGGACAGAGGTTGAGTCAGCTTTAATCCATTTTAACTGGCTGCAAGTGTGATTTAGTTATTGCCACCACCTGTTATGTGCCACAGGTAAGTAACAGGTGCTGTTAATTATACAAATTAGAGAAGCATCACAGGATTTTTCAAAGGGTGCCAATACTTTTGTTCACCCCCTTTTTTATGTTTGGTGTGGAATTATATCCAATTTGGCTTTTTGACTATTCTTTTTGTGGTTTTCCATTGAAGACAAATTAAATGAACATTTTAATATCAAAGCATTTGTGATTGCAATCATTTTCTGAGAGAAATTGAGCATTATCTGACAGAATTGCAGGGGTGTCAATACTTTCGGCCAGCACTGTAGCGTGGTGGAGTGTAAGCATGCTATATTAGTTGTATAACTGGATCCTAAAATACATCTAATTAAAAGCCATTTGTAGCTCAGCCACATCCGTACTCAATAAATAGTGCACTCTTTGGCTGTAGAGGCTAGACTCTCTAAGATTTCATTTAGGGAGTACAGTGCCATTTGAGATGTAGCCTGGGTTTGACACGACTCCTGACTGAAGCACAGACATTTGAAGTGCATGATCCATTAAAGTGACATTTTTTAGACTTTTATACAGCCATTTTACAGTTAATCATTCCTTAAGTACTTTAATTTGGGCATGTGATGTTAACAATGAAGTTGCATAGGCTGTTGGCTAGCTGATCAGGCTAGTTCTAGTCTAGAATGTTGCCAGCCCCTCAGCTTAAACATAAAATAGGTTCTTACTTCACCAGTATACTCAGTGGTCCATGTGAACAGAAAGAGAGTCTTTTTTCATAGATTTTACAATGACAATGACTTTAAAACAAGCTCAGCCAATCAAAATGTATATATATATATATATATATATATATATATATATATATATATATATATATATATATATATATGCTTCAAAGACATGTCAAATGTGAAAGTTTATTGTTTTTTGAAAAATGAATGCCCATTTTGAATTTGATGACAGCAACATGTTCCAAATAAGATGGGGCAAGGAAACAAAAGGCTAGTAAAGTTGTGCAATGCTTAAAAAATAACAGGTGGTTCACTGTCAACAGGTCAGTAACATGATTGAGTATAAAATGTGCATCCCAGAGTGGCCGAGTCTTTTAGAAGTAAAGATGGGAAGGGTTCACCACTCTGTGAAAAACTACGCAGATAGTGTTGCAAATAGTGCAACAATTCAAGAATAACATTTCTCAACATACAATTTTTGCTTTTCATTGTCTATGGTACATAATATAATTAAAAGACTCTGGAGAAATCTCTGTACGTAAGGGACAAGGCCAAAAACCAGTATTTGCTGGCCGTGATTTTTGGGCCCTCAGTCAACACTGCATTAAAAACAAACATGATTCTGTAGTGGAAATCACTGTATGGGCTTAGAAACACTTCTGAAAACCACTGGCTGTGAAAACAGTTCATCACTGCATCTACAAATGCAAGTTAAAACTCTAAAACACAAAGAATAAACCAAATATAAACAGGATCCAGAAATGCTGCCACCTTCTCTGGGCCTGAGCTCATTTAAAATTGACTTGTGTCTTGTGGTCCGACAATCAACATTTCAATTTCTTTTTGGAAATCATGGACACTGTGTCCTCTGGGCTAAAATCTCTGTATTAAAAGAGTCCAGATGCTAAACTGGCCTGCCTACAATCCAGAATTGTCACCGCTGAAAACATTTGCCACATTATTAAATGAAAAATATGACAAAGGAGACCATGAACTGTAGAGCAGCTAAAATCCTATATTAAGCAAAAATAGGAAAACATTTCACTTTAAAAGCTCCAGCAATTTGTCTCTTGAATTCCCAAACACTTACAGAGTGTTCTTAAAAGAAGGGATGATGAACATGCCCACATCCCAACTTCTTTGTAATGTGATGTTGGCATGTTGCTAGATTTTTTTATTTATTTTTTCCCACCTGTTTATCTAAAGGATACTGCATGTGAAGCAACTATGCTGCAAGTTCGGCATGCAAACATCATCCTCACTCTCTGGTCAGGCCTCTTCTAGGTCAGAGAGAACATCTTTTCATCTCTGTCAGCAGGTTTTGTCAGTTGCGTGCTCAATTTAATGATTTGCTGATCCACTTCCACTCCTAGTCAGATATTCACTGGATGAAAAGATTTGTCATCTGCTGGCCAGAAGCTGTTGTGGCTGCCTCCTGGGAGCTCAAGGCCAGCAGCCCAGTGAGCCAAGAGCAAGATAAAATGGCCCGTCGGGCTAATGTAACAGATATGATACCATTTGGTTGTTCAAGGTTTCAGGCTGCACCACCATGACAGTGATAATGGCAGCAAATGCTAAGAGCCATCATTCCTTAATCTTCTTGCACAGCTCATTCACAAACCCTTCACTGCTTCATTTAAGCCTTTTATAGGTTACATCCACAATGCAGGAAGAGGTGTGAAATAGGTAGAATTCCTGTCTGACTTTTAGCCTGTGTCTTCTACATTGGTGGCACTTGGGTAAGCACCCTACACTATACCAATAAGAGTCCTTGGGCAAGACTCCTAACCCTACCTTCGCCTACCTGTGTAAAAAATGATCAAAGTGTAAGTCGCTCTGGATAAGAGCGTCAGCCAAATGCCATAAATGTAAATATAAATGTAAATTAGTCCCAAAAAGGGCAATTCATTTACAGTCTTCTCGTCCATACATGTGACTGCACATACATACACACACATATACATAGTTAAAAAAAAACCTACATTAAATACACCAAATCCACAAACATAGGTAAATACATAAATAAATAAATGCATGGTGACAAAGAATGTAACGATAATTTAAAAAGACCATTATCCACATTTAATAGCTTGATAACAGAAGGAATAAAAGACTTGGAATAACGATTTGTTTTACTGAAGGGCCGATCTGACAGCTGAGGCTATTCTTGCCCCTCACCAACAGCCCCCATGGAGCCCCAGTCGTGGGCTGGAGTTTAGGGAACAAGCCCTGTGACCAGAAGGTTGCCAGTTCAATCCCCTTGACTGACAGTCCATGACTGAAGTGCCCTTAAGCAAGGCACCTAACCCCCCCATTGCTCCCCAGTTGCCGTGGATAGGGCTGCTCACTGCCCCCTAGTGTGTGTGTTCACTAGCATGCATGTATGTGGGTGTTTCACTGCACAGATGGGTTAAATGCAGAGCACTAATTTCACAGTGTGTAAACACAGTGACGAATGGCTGTATATTCTATTCTATTCCATTAGTGACCTTAGGTACACTTTATTTTGGTCAAGCCTTTGGCTAAATGTTAATGCAGCCTTATATGTGTGCTTATTTCATAAGGCAATTCCAAAAATCAAAGTCAATTTAAATAAATATGTCATTTTGTTTACAGTTTTTGGCATTTTAGTGAGAATTTCCTAGCTTGCAGTACATCAAGAGTGTTAGCTGACCCTGTTGCCTTAGACTACCATTTCAAAGAAAGCTTGAGCTTACCAGCTTAGCTAGGAAGCAATAAGTTTTGTCAAATGTTATTTGCCACTTGGTATGTCAACAAATTTCCGCCCAATAAAGGATAATAAGCTAGAATAATGAGGATTCATTAGTATGTACAGTATCTGTAGCTATCTAGCTACTTAGATCTGTAAGTACTTATAATAGATATGTTAGCTCAGAAAAAGTAACTTGTGATGCAAACTAAATAGAGAAGTTTGAAGTTTGGTTGTTTGAGATCCCATTTTGCATCATAAATGCAACAGCGGAGGAAAGAACCCATTTTTTACCTTTGCCTTAAAGGATTAAATTATGATTTGATCAGCTGATTAGTACTGCTAGTAGTAATGTATACTGATACTATGGGATTTGCTAGGGTAGCACCAAACTAGAGGTGGTGCACATGAACATTTTACACAGACATTCAGATGTACATTTATATTTTACATTAATTATTGCAGTACCCCAGTAAATATTTCCAAATCAAAACAAAATCAGGAAAGCACAGCTGATATGGCTAGAATTGATACCATGGAAAATGAATAGTGATAACATTTTATGAAATTCAATATTTTTGTCAGCATTACTAACAATTATTTATTGAAAGTCAACCCTCTTAGTGCACTATTTATGAGCATAAGGCATTATTTCATGAACAGAGTGCTCTATAGGGGGGAAAGCCTTGATTTGAGATTGAGCCAAAGATTCCACACTGGCTTGGTCCTCTGGTCGTGGGAGCAGGGGCCTGGAGCCTAGATGGGGCTGGGAACATTACAGTCTGGCCGAAACAGACAGGGGATGAGACCACCCAGAGCCAAGCTGGGCGACACTAGCCAGGATGAGGGAAATCCCTGTATATTAATTTACGTATGAATAATATAACCAGACTGCAAGACTGCTTCCTTACCTTGCTATTAAAGGTCATGAGGGTCATGGGTGTGAGCTTGGCTCATCAGGGTGTATTGATGTGTATGTGTGAGATAGAGACATTATTCCTCTGCTGTGTTTGTTTCTCCCAAGCTTCAAATCCTTCATGTTCCTGGAGCTTCCTCATGGGAATTTCTGCACCATGTTTTCTGAAAACGTTAAGAAAATAAACCTCTGATCTCATGGTGGGCATTTTCAACCTAACCCTGCTTAACCATGTCTTATATAACCTATAATTCACAGAGCAAAACCGATATATCCTGATGTTATTCAGTGCCCTCACTGTTTTGTCTAATGCAATACTGTTTTGTCTTTTGTTTGTACTTTGAGATTGCATGTATGGTGTCTAGCCAATCTAGGTTGGAGGTTGAACACTGGCTTGATTTGACTGTATTTATTTTGATATGTAGATCAGAAAGATGGTGCTTTCACAAAGCCCTGTATGTGCTCAGTTTTTGGTGTAGGATATTGAAAATAATGTTACTATGCCAACAGTCCTGCTAGTTTAAAATGTAATATTTTTGATGCATTTACTCATTTTCTATTTAAGCTGTAACAGTCCCTTAAGACTAAAAAATCTGAAAAAAAGTACACAAAAATTCAGAGGGATTACTTTGTATGACATGGCTGCAAATTCCAAGACAGTTACTTTGATATGCCCAACATGTTGTAGATAATATTGAGGTAAGTGTAAGAAGAAACATTTAAAATGCTGAGATATAAATATTTATGGGGGTAAAATAGGGGGACCTATGCAGTCTAACTAAATTACACTTAAGTGCCCAACTAGTTTTAACTATTAAGCTGATAAAGAATCATTGCATCTTTTTCTTAACCCCATATAACAAATTTCTTCTCAGAGATTTTTCCAGTTCCAGTACTACATTCTTGCTAAGATGTGTGGTATTACAATAAGATATAGATTATATTTTTTTATTTTCCACCTTGCTTCAAATGATTATGCAATTTTATGATATTTATTTTGTCCTTAAGTGTTTTTAGTGTTACTTACTTTGACTGTCTCGGTACCCAAGATGATTTTACTGAGTACTTTGGTTACACACATGTATCCAGTGAGTACCTATAATGTGTAGCCCATTTCAGTGTAATTTAGCTAGATCATTTTGGAACTTATGATTATGTTAGCCAAAGTAATTACTTAGAACTTTGGAATCAGTAAATCACACTGATTCTGGGGTAATACCTAGAATTTAAGGGACTGTAAAAGAAAATGTGTTTATTGAACTGAATTCTTATTGAATGGAATCACTGTAGAATACACTATAGTAATCTCACCTAGGTGGTATCTTATGAAAGACAAAGAGAAAGATTTAAGATGAACACCAAGAATTTGGAGACAAATGAACATATTTGCATTTATAACCATACATTAAATCTGCATAGAGAAACTGACAAACACTAAAAAGTCACGAGGCTGAAGTCGGCTCCTCATTTGCTAACGTCTTGTTTGAATTTTCCCATTCTACCTTAAATGGTGCAGTAGTTACATTCTTCAAATTGGAACAGGAAAATTTGAGCAAGAAACTTGTTGAAAAAAATGAAAAGCTGAATTTAACTTTGTAATAAGTTGAATGTTTTATAAGAATCTGTGCAAAATTTGCAGAGATGCAAGAAAACGGCTATAACTAAGCTAAATCTTGAAGCAGAACGAAGTCTGCATTTTCATTTATATTCATTTTCATGGGGGCAGACGTGGGCTGGAGGTTAGGGAACTGGCCCTGTGACCATAAGGTTACCGGTTCGATCTCCAGCGCCGACAGTCTGTGAATGAGCTGTCCTTGAGCAAAACACCTAACCCCCAACTGCTCCCCGGGTGCCATAGATAGGGCTGCCCACCACTCCAGGCAAGTGTGCTGTCTGTCCCCTAGTGTGTGTGTTCACTAGTGTGTATGTGGTGTTTCACTTTATGGATGGGTTAAATGTGAAATTTCCCCTTTTGTGGTATTAAAAAGTATAAAAAATTTATATTATATTGTATTGCATATACAAGGACATTAGCAGATACTGAGCCAAGATGGTGAAAGGGACCTAAAACGTTGTGGCTCCCAAGGTAGTTTGATTTTTGTTGAAAGGATTAAATGGCTCTTATTTGGGTTTACGACTGCTGGTTTAGTACAAGGGTGTTTGTAGGAAGTGTAAAGTAGTGTAAGATATGATTGGTTGATACATACAATGCAAAAAATGCTTTGGGGGTAAATATAATACAAATAAACTGAATAACATTCAGATAAAAAAATTAGAATAACAACTTCAGTTGGCAATTTTAGGTAAAATTCACATTGTTAACACTGACGTGGTGGTGGTGTGTTAGTATGTGTTGCGTTGGTCTGAGTGGATCAGACACAACAGTGCTGCTGCAGTGTTTAAACACTTCAGTGTCTCTGCTGGACTGAGAATAGTCAACCAACCAAAAATATCCAGCCAGCAGCTTCCTGTGGTCAGCGTCCTGTGGGCAGCGTCCTGTGGGCAGCGTCCTGTGGCCAGCGTCCTGTGACCACTGATGAAGGACTAGAGGATGACCAACACAAACTGTGCAGCAGCAGATGAGCTATTGTCTCTGACTATCTACAAGGTGAACCAACAAGATAGGAGTGTCTAATAGAGTGGACAGTGAGTGGACACAGTGTTTAAAAACTCCAGCAGCACTGCTGTGTCTGATCCACTCATAACAGCGCAACACACACTAACACACCACCAACACATTAGTGTTACTGTAGTGCTGAGAATGATCCACCACCCAAATAGTACCTGCTCTGTGAGGGTCCATGGGGGTCCTGACCACTGAAGCACAGGTTAAAAAGTGGTAACAAAGTATCAGAGAAACAGATGGACTACAGTCTGTAATTGTAGAACTACAAAGTGCACCTATAGAGTAAGTGGAGCTGATAAAATGGACAGTGAGCATAGAAACAAAGAGGTCTAATTACAGACATTCACATTCAGAGCCTTTGTTTAAACTTCAGCAACACTTTAGCCTCAAAATCCTCATCAGTGACTCTGACTCTGTTTGGGATGAATCAGGCCTGAATAATCTCTTCACTGCTGCAGAGCTGCTGCAGCTCCACAGCAGAACTAGATTGCTAGGTAAAATAACATAATAATCCTTCTTTGCTGTAAAATCACTATAACACACAGTTCCAACACAGTTTTCACAATAAATGATCTTAAAAGCTGTAATTTGTAGAACTGCTAATTCACCCTTTAACGCTGAAGACCGATGCACAGACTGCTGGACACACAGCAATGCAGACAACGATACAGCAAAGAGAGATTTCAGATGAACAGCGATAGTTTGGAGATGAATGGACTTATTTTCATTTATAAATCACTCTGGTTTGCTGATACGTTTAATCTGCAGAAACTCATTCTCCTGCTTCTCATTCAAATTCTCCCGTTCCACCTTAAATGGAGTAGCAGGACAATCTGAAGCCTCAGGCACCATTTAAGGTGGAACGGGACAATTTGAATGAGAAGCAACTTCAACCTCATAAAAAGTCAAAGATTGAGACACATTTTAGAAGAAACATGTGGCTTCAGCTGAGCTGAAGGTTAAAGCAGAGCAAAGTCGTTTGCGTTTATATTTTCAGCCTAAAGTGAGATATACTAACAGCCAAGAGGGTAAAATGGACATAAAATGGCGTGCCTCCCAAGGTGGTTTGAGTTTTGCTGAAAGGACAAAACGGCTCTTCTTAACATTTCGGTTGTGACCCCTGAGTTAAGCCTACTAGTAAAGGGTGATCAGCGCGTGCCGGTTTGCTCGAATTGTCCGCAGGTCAGTCAGCACTGCACAATTGCCACCAGCCTGGTGAACGACCACATTCTGTGGTTCATTTTGCAGGGTTTGTCTGAAGCCTGTAGTGAAATTGTAGCGAATATTTTCGCTATAGCTGCACAAAGAATTGTAGGCGCTACAGCTACTAACTACTAAAATTTGCAGCTAACTACAAAAAGTAGTTCGCTACTTAGCTACTCCCCCATCCCTGCTTCAATGTCAAGAAGAATGTCAGAAGGACTCCTCCTCTGTTCAAGACTACAAAATGTACCCACTAAAGCCAAGGTATTTTTAAAAGGTTTAATGCAAAATTTCACGTGAACTGCCCCAACATAGCATTTTGTGCAGGCCTAGCTCTTTATTTATTTATTTATTCAGATTTATTTATGTCCATTGTGATGTTTTTTATTAATGTGTTATTTTTACATTCTGTAAACAATCTTTTATTGCGTGACCCTAGAAAATATTTTCTTCATTTGATGGCCTGGTTGAGGGCTTTCATTTTTTTTGTTTGTTTGTTTTGTTTTTGACTTTTTTATTGACAGGATTCATAATTTATGATACTCAAGCACTTGTGTTCTGGTGTGTAGCAGTTTGAGAGTAATAAACATCTGTAAAATGAGTAATAATAAATAAAATAATAAAATAATTGGTTATGGAATATTTACAGTTTTGAAGTTAAATTACTTAGTTATAAAAAAATAGATTTTTGTAAAAGAAAAGGGGGTAAAATGCATTGATAAACAAAAAACAGGTACGATTTACTAGACAAAAATTTGAGATATTACATGCTAAAACTGGTTAAACTTTACTCAATAATACATGAGGTAAAATTTACTCAAAAAAACTGGCTGCAAACTGCTGCCTCATTTTTTTGGGTAAATTCTATTTCAGTGTATAGGATTAAAATCATTTCACAGTTATCACTGTCAGCCTTTAAAAACTACATATATTTCTTTGCCATTGCATTGCAGTGCCAACAACATGACTGCAGCACATCTCATGACTTCAGTGCTACCATGAACATCTGATAGCTGATACAGTTCAGAAAATGTATGATATTATTATTCAAAACAATAATTTCATAAAATTCTTACAATAATTTCATGATCAGTACTAGATATTAGAATATTTCACATCTCATTTTTATAGCAACTTATGAGGGTGCTTTGGGAACTGGCTTTAGGCAGCTTAAATGACAACATAGTGATCCTTTCTGTGTTCTGTACAGGGCTTAAATGTGTCTGGGTTTTATGACATCAGGCACTGAGTCACATGTAAACATCATCTTTAAGCAAAATAAGGTTTAAAGTGGATAAACTCTCCATTCATCATGTATTATTAGTCACAGTGGTAGGAAGTAGCTTTGTGAACGGTAACTAAACTACAGCTGTGAAACTGAAACCTTATTTCAAGGTATTAATATAAATATTTGTGCTTTGTCCACTGATTTAGTTTTAGTTACATGAGGACAATATAGTAATTTTACATAAATGACACAAAAATTTCACTCATGACACAAAAATGCAATTGGAGTAATACACTATATGGCCAAAAGACACACCTCTTATTACGTTCAAGTGATTCAGCCACACCCACTGCTAACAAGTGATTAAAATTAAGCAAAAACTCATCACTTTCTGTAGACGAACATGTACATGTGATTATGAGGGTTACCATTTCTGATAGTTGATATCTTTGAGAAAAAAAAACAACTTTACTGAGAAAATGTTTATGGAAATACATTGGATTTTTGGTGATAGTGGTTGTCTGAATACACTCTAAAGCACTTATCCAGAGCGACTTACAATTTGATCATTTAGCACAGGTAGGCGAAGGTGGTGTTAGGAGTCTTGCCCAAGGACTCTTATTGGTATGGTTTATGGTGCCTGCCCAGGCAGGGGATTGATCCCCAGTCTACAGCGTAGAAGGCAGAGGTGTTAACCACTGTAATGTGACCTCAACTTCAAACTCCAACTTTAAATTTTATTTCCAGACCTAAAACAGTAACACTTATTTAATCATCATTTCAACATCATTTAGTGAATGTATCATATTTGGCATCAAATATCTTACAAGGTGAAATACGCATGTGGCCAGGCTAGTAAAATTAATGGAATAAAAGTGAAATAAAAAAGTGAAATAAAAATGATAAATGCTTTACCTTGACTTACACTGACTGTAAATTTCAGAAACAAAAAACAGGTTTTAAGTTTTTGGACAATGTTTGTTAGCCTTGTGACTTCCTCTTAACGTGCTTACTAAAGCATGTGTAATCTGTTCACCTCAGTTAGGAAGGAGCTCAGTAGTGTCATATACAATAATACTGATTACATGGATTTTAACTAGATCTGAAGGGCCCACAACCACCTGTAGCCCATAAGCAGGTCAAAGCACCTCTGGTAAGAGGGATAGACTGTGTGTGTGTGTGTGTGTGTGTGAATCTACCCCCTCCAGCAAGGTGTCAGCTTAGTGTTTAACTACAATCAGGCAGGTCAAAAGTCTACAATAATCCCCACAAGTCCATATTTCTTGGCCTTCTTTGACATAAAGAATCTAACATACATGAGCAGTCAGAATGACATGTCAGGGTTAAGTTTCTGAAAAGAACATTCCAGTGTTTTTCTACCTAATTTCTACCTGATAAATCTTTATTGTGTGGTTGATACTGACAATAATTTTGCAACCCAGTAAATTTATAACACAATTTTCTGCACTTGGACAAGAAGACAAAAAGTTTTATTTAAAATATATGGTATGTATGACAGAGGCCAGTGGTCAGCTGCAAGAGAGTAAACAGTAAGCATTTCTGTAAAACATATATTTTTAGAATACTTTCATGCATCCTTCAGTCAAAAGTAACTGCAACTTAAGCTGCATATGTGTATACTTTGTTCTTCCAGAGACTTGTTGTCAGCATGTCAACATGCTAGTTTTTACAAGCTTTGTCTGATCATCACGGGCATCACAACACCTTAATAAAAGTGGATTTTATCAAAACTGTCTCCAGTGTTTTAACTGTTGGATAGAAAGTTGGATAGAACTTAGAGGATCCATGAAATAATGTTCATGTTTATATCTAATACTATTCTTTTAATGAATCAATTGAATAAATAAATTGCAAATATCACATTATTCTATAAAAAGGAGTTAAAACAACATCACTCAGCAAAATCATGTATAAGTAAACAGTTTTTACAATAACTTAATTTGCCATATTTGTTATTGTTCAGCTGAAAAAGTGCACCTCAACTGCTGATAATCACTTCCACCATTCAACTGATTAAGACAGCACCTTGTTTTCAAACAGGTGATCTATCACGTGTCCACTAGAGGTGAACTGTATGAGTCAAGGCCAAAGTCAGAAGAAGAGTTCTTCAAAACATGACAGTGGAAGAAATTAACTTTGTATCATTCCTGATACACAATAGATACAATATTATATTAAATATTAACATCCAGTCTTAAAGGGTCTCTTTCTGGCCTAAAACTACCATTTAGCATGTTATATATTTCTTAAATCCGATTTTTTGCTTGAATCCGATCTCTCTGACGTGATCGTTCACACTCGTTTAGATAAGTGATTCAAAACTGTCGTTAATGTGAATGAACTGGCATCCTGAAATGACCCGCATGTGTACATCCTACTCAGTAACGTCACATGAATGAATCACTTGCTTCACATGCATCATCAGCAGACAGGCTAAGGGTAAGAATGAGCCTTGCCTGTAAAGATAATTCACTCTGAACAGCTCTCAGCTGTTTGTTGTTAGAGATGAGAAAAAGCCGGAAAAGTTGAGATGTGTTACTTTTCTACCGTTTACAGGCTTTAATGTGCTGCTGCCATGGTAATGCTAAATGAACACGCACACACAGTGGAAAAAACGTTCACTCCGATCCGAACATTCACATTCACACAGTTCGGATGGCCACAAATCGGATACATATCCGATCTAGGACCATCTGTGTGTGTGTGTGTGTATATACACTGTATATACGTACATATAAGTGACTCAGGTCGGATTTGAAAGTATTAGATTTGCGTGTCCACACAGCCCTGAAAACATCAGATCTGAGTTACATTAGGGCAAAAAATCTGATTTGTGCTGCATCAGTCTGGTAATATGACCATAGCCTACGTGATATAGCCATTGGCATTGTGTCATAAAATAACAACACAATGCCTCGCCCTGAAAAAATTCAAGATGAGGGATGGAAATTATGTAGCAGTCGCCAAAATCATGTTCAAATCATTCAGATGAAGTTATTTCAGCAAACAGTGTTTCAGCAATCCTGTTTCTGAATGTTAACAGCTAATTCACTTCATTGACACTTTTCACAATTTGCTGCATTAACAGCCACTACTCTCCTAGGAAGGTTTTACACTAGATGTACATTGCTGTGAGGATTTGATTGTATTAAGCCATCGACATACTAGTGAGGTCACCACCACCCTCCACTCCAACTCATCCCAAAGGTATTGGATGGAGCTCCGTCAGTCTGGAGAACACAGCTTCACTGCTCCACAGCCAAATTTTGCCAATGCTTGGCACTGTAGTTTTTGACAAGGCGTGTTGCTCTGCTTTTGCACCCCAAAAGAAGAAACACTCTATGACCAAACTTGGCTATTTCTGAAAATGTAGTGGGGGCTGGGGGGAGATAAGATGTAAGTAGTAATTGTAAATGCCATTAAGTAAAAACATACAAATAGAAATGCTATATTTCTCTTCATTTTTTAGCCAAGTTAGCCATGTGATTAGCCCACTACACTGTAAGAAAGCATGCAGGTACATGATTCGTTCATCAAGGTACAAACAATAAAAATGTTCCCTCAAGGGTACAGCACTGGTTTTAAGGTCTGATTGTGCACCTTAAATAAGATTTCCCAGTGGAAAACCAGATATTTGTATCTTTTTATGAACTAATGTTTTAAATCAGAACATTAAAGTAAAAAGCCTGGAGGCGAGGCGGGGTGTGTGGAGTCAGTACAGCTTAGAACATATAATTTCAGTGGATTATGGTTCAGTTATTTTCCCTGACTAAAGGTACTGGGATGTACCCCTGAGGATACCACCCCAGTGACAAGAAGGGGACTGCCCCAGTGATGGTGTCGTACCTTTTTTTCTGAGAGTGTAAAGTTGGTTAATGGAATAACCAGTGTTCTCTGCAGCAGACTCCTGATACTGCATTCCAATTCATTTATTATAATACTTTTATATAAAAATTGTATAAGCTGTATAACACCTGTGTCAGTTAGTTAGTTAGATATATTAACGGCATGTCTGAATAGTTTTGCACATACAGCGTATCTTAGTAAGTTTTTCTGAAACCCTAATTAGCTGAAAATCCCAAGCGCTGCAACACAGCAACATCCACAAAGCGGTGTTTAGTGTGGGTGTGGATGCTGACGGCAAAGGCAAGAGGATTGAAAAGATTTCCTTTCATCAGGCTGTGTGAGGGAGGCTCTTACGCAGCAGATGAGTGTGTTTTTCTTCAATTAATCCTGAGATACATGAGATGGGAGGCTGTTATTGCCAGAGCAGGGTTTATGGCAGTTGTTCCTTTGGTTTGGCAAGATCTAAACAGCTTTTACTCAGCATGTTAGATGTTAGTTTATTGCTAATCTTTAAAAGAAAGCACATGGTGAATATTGCTGAAGTGGGAGACTTTCGTATAATGTCATATAATCTAGCACAATATCTTTATAAAAAATTTTAAAATCTGCCTTTTCCCTATTCAAAAGCAAAAATCAAGCAAGAGACACAAAACACAGGCAGAATGGCCCTTTTAGAAATTCTGCTGATCAATGTATACACACAGTTAAAGCTGGACCCCTTTACTGTTAAAGTGGGACACTACATTTCTATGACTTACAAAAGGGGACAGAAGGTGCACTGTAAAACATAAGATGTGCGCTAATGTAACTTACTAATGGAAATCAGCATATTGTTACAGTTGAAGGAATCTCCAAAATAAAACTCTTACAGGACAAGGCAGAAAACATTCCTCTCTCTTAATGCAAGGTAATGTAGCCAGAAATTCATTGAAATCATGTTCGAGCATTGCTATATACACTCACAAGCCACTTCATTAGGTACACCTGTTCAATTGCTTGTTAACACAAATAGCTAACCAGCTAATCACATGGCTGCAACTCAGTCCATTTAGGCATGTAGAGGTGGTCAAGACAACTTGCTGAAGTGCAAACCAAGCATCAGAACGGGGAAGAAAGGGGATTTAAGTGACTTTGAACATGGCATGGTTGTTGGTGCCAGACGGGCTGGTCTGAGTATTTCACAAACTGCTGATCTACTGGGATTTTCACGCACAACCATCTCTAGGGTTTACAGAGAATGGTCAGAAAAAGAGAAAATATCCAGTGAGTGGCAGTTGTCGAACGTGTGGACGAAAACACCTTGTTGATGTCAGAGGTCAGAGGAGAGTGCGCAGACTGATTCAAGATGATAGAAAGGCAACAGGAACTCAAATAACCAAGCAAAATCTCTGAGGAATGTTTCCAACACATTGTTGAAAGTATGCCACAAAGAATTAAGGCAGTTCTGAAAGGCAAAAGGGGGTCCAACCTTTTACTAGCAAGGTGGACCTAATAAAGTGGCCAGTAACTGTATATTCATCATGCAAGTTTCCCACAATGTAAAGGACAGTTGTTATGTTCAAAAATAAAAAAAAATAAAAATCACCAAAAATATATACATATAAACATAAACATATTTTTTTTGGACAGTGATGTTATGTTTTGGATATTGGTATGCTGGTCAACCAGAATGACAATGCTAGATAATTAACTAAACCAGCAACAGACCAGCAAAAGCAACTTGATCAGCTTATGCTAACCACTAGAAGTGGTCTACTACACTAGAAGACTTTGTAAAGACTTTTGAAAGACTAAAGTCTGACACCCTCTCACACCTAAAGACAATGGCACAGTTTTAGTCACACACTATGATTTTGCAAAGACGAGAAGTCTTGCAGTGTCACTATTTACAAGACTGCAGCTAGATTTTTAAGATTATTCCCCATCATGCACCTGGTGGAAATTTACAAGCAGATACACACTTTTCCTTCCACTCTACTGAGCATGTAAAGATCTGGGGCTCAGAGCAGTTCACTGTAGAGCTGTTCACTCTGACAGTTCATCACTCAGAATCTTTATAATTAACCTCTAAAATGTGCAGTTACTTTTTAAATTTGATATAAAGATTTATAGATCAACGAAACATGCAGTGATTCAGCATTGTTGACTGGGTATCATGAACGAAACCTCAATGATTCTTCAATAATGCCATTCACAAAGTCCTGAAATATTAAAGCCGTCAGTTTACAGTTTAAGTTAAATATGATTATTGCATTGAAGTGGAGCAGATTTGCTGCGTTTAAGAGTCGCTTGAAAACAATTTTGAAAAGCCTTGAAAAGTTGCTTGGTGTAAGGCTGGCTGTCACAATTGTCCCCTCCCAGTCCTCCATGTGCTTTTGTTTTGTTTTGGTCTTGTCCATATGCTTTCTTTGTTTTGACTCTTACCTGTCATGCCCCCTTGTTTCTAAGCTCCACCCTTTAGTGTTCTCACCAGTGTTTACCACCTCTGTCTTGTTAACCCTGTTGTATTTAAGCCCTGTGTTTTTCCCTAGTTGCTTGCTGGTCTTTGTAGTATATTGTTTATAGTGTATTGTTTGGTGGCGTATCTTCTGGCATCTGTTATTTGTCCTACTCTGTTTTTGTGTTTAGTCTGTATTGCTTTTTGTCATGTCTGTCCCTCCATCTCTCTGTGTTGGCTTCTTGACCCTGGACTGTCTTGACCCTGATTAAGGATTTGCCCCTTGTTGGCGACTGTCCAAAAACTTCAAAAGTCGCCAAGCAGCTGAATAGGGGAAACTATTGCCCGATGCGCTAGCTGTTCAAAACGTAAGTCCAAGCTTCCATTAACGTTGCTTTATTCTGTATCAAAAATCAAGTATCCAAGCATTAAAAACTTCAGCGTCCACAGACACCTACGATCCACAAACAGCATAAAAGTCCAAAGGCAAGCGGTTCATAGTCAACATTCACATCAGTAACTTACAGCGTTTAACGGTCAGCAAAAAGTAGGCTTCCCCCATCACCCACTCACTCTCACCTAGCAAGTGAGCAGGTGATATTACAAATCATTACCGCCACCAACACCATGTGACCTAGATCATGCACGTCATTACCCAGGTCCATACAAAACCTAAACCCAAGCCTACGCCTGTCTGTAACATTACGGCCCCTAATTATTACATCACCACACTGTAATAATTACACATCCAACACCATAATCCAAGACATACAACAGATTCTCAATGAAACAATACAATGTACTCAAAGTCCATCTAAATCATTTTCTCTTTTCTTCTCTTCTTCTTATCAGTCAGTCATAGGCCAGAGGTTACCAGCACTTAGCCTAAATATCAATTCAGTCTATGATGTATGTCTGTAATGTTCAATATCAAGTCATATTATAGTTGCATCAAGTTGGTTCCAAGATGTCATGAGTCAGAGGCCTCCTGAAGAAGGCATATCTTTGTGACCGGTCTGCATAGATGGCTGGTTGAGGTCTTAATCCAGACGTACAAGTCCTTTCCTGTCTGGTACAGCTGCTGTGACTCTGCCAATGATCCAGGAACCACGAGGTGCAGAGTCATCCACTATGAGAACCACATCTCCAGGAATGAAGTTGCGTTTAATCTGTGCCCATTTCTGCCGCTGTTGAAGTTGTGGCAAATATTCTTTAATCCATCTTTTCCAGAAGAGGTCAGATATGTATTGGACCTGTCTCCACCTCTTACGTGCATAGAGATCATTTTTCTGAAACAGACCAGGTGGTAAGCAAGGATTGGACTTGAAAAGGAGGAGGTGGTTCGGTGTTAAACCTTCCAAATCGTTGGGATCGGTGGACTCTTGTGTAATGGGTCTGCTGTTCAAGATCGACTCCACTTCACACATGACAGTTTGAAGGCCTTCCTCATCCAAATACTGTGTCTGCAAGGTGGAGTTGAGAACCTTTCTAATGGAACGTATCAACCGCTCTCATGCTCCACCATGGTGCAACACCAGTTGGAGGGTTGAAGATTCATTTAACCCCCTTCAAAGCCAATGCATCAGCAATCCTTTCCTGATTCCACTCTTCCATAGCTTGTCTCAGCTCACGCTCTGCTCCCACAAAGTTGGTACCATTGTCAGAACGCAGCTCTTGAACCTGGCCTCGTCTTGTGATGAAACGGCGTAAAGCATTAATGAAAGAGTCAGTATCAAGAGATGAGGCAACCTCAATATGTACAGCTCTAATTGCTAAACACGTAAAGATGGCTCCATATTGCTTCCCATGCTTTACTTCAAACGGGCCAAAATAGTCCACTCCAACAAAACTAAAGGGAGGTTTCTCAGGGGTCACTCTGCTTTCAGGCAAATCAGCCATTTGCTGCTGGCCTAGAGATCCATGAAGCCATCTGCAGACCACACACTTTGACGTAATGCTTCTTATCAAAGCGCACACACCAGCAATCCAATACTTCTGATGCAGCCTTGAAAGAATGTGATTCCTACCATTATGATCCACCTCTTTATGGATATGCTGTAAAATGACATTGGAAATGTAAAAATCCTTAGGGATTATGACAGGATGTTTGGAATCTTCAGACATAACAGCTCTACTAAGACATCCGCCAACTCGCAGCACGTCATCCTCGAAAAACAGGATTCAACCTATAGATGTAGCTTCTTCGTTTCACAGTCTCTCCCCTTTGGAGACAGGAGATTTCTTTAGCATACTTCTTCCGCTGACAAAACTTTATTATTTGCATCTCAGCATCCTTAATCTCTTCCAACGAGCGAAAGCCATCACAGAACCCCACTCTGTGATGAACATCCTTACACTGAGTTGAATCAGATGCAGACTGAAAATGTGCCTTGTCCTTTCTATGATGCAAGAGCAATGTCTTGAACCTCAAGATCCAACCCATCACCCTGACAAGACGTGTCCAAGATGAAGCATGACTAATCAAATGAGCCAACGGACCATCACCATCTACTTCCAAAACATTAATAGCGGCAGACACTTTAACTTCAGGGTCTTCATATGGGAGCTCCTGAACTCTGGGTTTACAGGCCATTCCTTCTCTGGCTACATAAGAAACGCAGGACCAGATATCCATTCAGTGTTAATTAAAAAAGGGCTCTGCCCTCATACCTCTGGAAGCAAAGTCTGCGGGGTTGTGTGTTGTGTTCACATACCTCCACTGGGAGGCCTTAGAAGCCTTTAATATCTCTGACACTCTGTTCGCTACAAAAATACGAAACCTAGATGTCTCCTTATTGATATATTTCAGCACCGAGGTACTCTCTGTCCAAAACACTGAGTCTAGGAGAGGCAGCATTAGCTCCCTCCTCCACAGTCTATCCATGCCAGCTGCCACCACAGCTGATGTCAATTCCATGCGGGGGATTGTGACTAATTTTAAAGGTGCCACCCTGGACTTCCCCTTTATGAAGGAGCTGTGTGTGTGTGAGCAACTGTTACGCAGGAGCAGGTAGGTAACAGCACCATACCCCTTCTCACTTGCATCTGCAAAGTGATGTAACTGAGCAGTGATCATCTCTCCAAAGTCAGGAGGTTTTAAACATCGTCTGATGCTAAGGCCAACAAACTCAATTCTCCCACCCGATCTTTCCACTCTTGAGCAACTATGGATGGTATAGTGTCATCCCATCCTATGCCCCTCTGGCACAGATCCTGAAGAATCTTCTTGGCTGTGAAAATAACAGGAGCAAGGAACCGCAGAGGATCATAGAAGGAGCTCACTGTGGAAAGGATTCCTCTGCGGGTCAATGGTCTGTCTGGGATGGATATGTAGAATTTAAATGCATCTGACTGCACACACCACCGCACTCCCAATGCTCGCTCAACAGGCAAGATATCGCACTCCAGATCTAAGTCCTTAACTTCCTTTGCTCTTTCATCCTCAGGTATTACAGCAAGAACGTTGCGGCTATTACTTATCCACTTTGTCAGGCGGAAACCACCCTTAGCACAGATGTCTCCAAGGTCGATGTAGAGAGATATGGCCTCCTCTTCGGAGGCTACTGAAGCAAGACAATCATCCACATAGAAACTGTACAAGATTGTGTCAATCACCTGCCAAAACTGTGCTTTGCTGTCTTCTGCACACTTCCGTAGAGCATAGTTAGCACCAACCTTGCCATCGCTGCGCTCCAAATCTTTAATTGGCACTCTTTGTGCATATCCCCTGGATATGAGATCTTCCATGAAAGCAGTGTAAACCTTGTGAAAATCTTTATCTCTGATGAACTTTCTCTTCAAGCTTAAGGCACGTTGTTCCACAATCGCACGGTTGTCAGGCATTCTTATGTCCCGGTCTTTCAGAGGCAGGGCAATGCTGTAATGCCCATTGCTCAGAGTCACGGTCTCACTAGCCATCTTCAAAAACTTGGAATCTTCCCTTGATAGCCCCAGCTGCTCATCCTGGCTGCTCTCAGGGAAGTCTGCTCTGGCTGGAAGTCTGGCTGTTTCCATAACTTGTCTAGCGTAACAGCAGAAATTCTGTTGGCTGTGACTGTTGATGGACATCCTGGACTTCCACAGCATTCCCTGCCAAGTGGCCCATTTACTGTCCAACCGAGCACAATCTTAATGGCAAAAGGTCCATCACCTACACTCTGGACAACCTCCAGAGGCTCCAATGCTCTGGGCATGTTCATGCCAATCAAAAGCTCCACATGCTCCTCAATTTCTGGCACATAAACGTGCTTCAAGTGTGGCCAGTCATCCAGATCTTGTTGTTTTGGGATGTTACACACATTAACAGGCATTCTATGTTGAGTAAAGAGGTCAGGCATTTCACAGTAAACATCACTGTCCAAGCCGGCAACTTCCAGTTCAGTCACAATGAAACTGTCTACCACTTTCTCTTGTCCCATAGTGCGCAAGAGAATCTTGGTCTTCCTCCCAGCGAGATTCAGCTTGTCCAGGAGGCCCACTGTACAAAACGACGCTGAACTCCCCTGGTCCAAGAAGGCATATGTTTCCACTGTTCTTTGGCTTTTCTTTGATTTTACCTTAACTGGTACAATGGCAAGCTTACAGTCTTGTCCACCGGCCCCAGTAAGACCACTAGTCTGGACTGTAACAGGAATGTTATCCGTTTCAGTGTTGGATTTGACCCCTTTCTTCTCCTTGTGATGGATATGAAGGATACTTGGATGTCTGAAATCACACATTTTACATGAAAGGCTTTTTCTACATTCTTTGCTGATGTGTCCAGTACACAAACATCCAAAGCAGATGCCATTTCTTTTAAGAAAGGAAATCTTTTCATCATGAGGTTTCTTATCAAGCAGAGAGCATGACTCTAGCATGTGTCCACCCTTGCAGAACAGACAAATCTTCACAAAAGTGTGACGATCTTGAGCCTCTGTTTGATTTTTTCTCTCAAAAGCAGTAACAGTTGTACCAAAGCTGCTTCCTTTTGCCCTTGGAAAGGACGTTTCCCTCCATTGCTGCCCATTGCTGTTAAATATGTTGGAGGAATGTCACATAGGTTTCCAAAGACAGGATCTGTAGCAATTTTAACTTGACGCTCAAGAAAGAAAACAATATCAACAAATGTAGCTCTGTGATGCTGCCTCTCCTGGATGTCACATGCTACTGTTCGCCATTTATCTTTTAACTTATACGGCAGCCTTTTTATCACAGCAAGCATATTGGCAGGTGTATTCAATTCAGAGAGGCCATGAACTTCTTCCATCGCATTGCAACACCCACGTAAGAACAGAGTGTATGCCTGAAGAGCCTTTCTATCCTCTGATCTGATTAACTGCCATGAATGGACTTTATTCAAATAAGCAGCTGCAATTACATGTTCATTTCCAAAGTGATCATACAGCAGAGTGTTTGCTTTCATATATCCAGCACCATCAGACATATGTTGACAGCTCTTGACAAGTTCATTGGGCGGCCCCCTAGTGTATTGTGCAAGGTAATGCAGGCGATCATCAGCATTGCTGGTTTTTGCTTCTATGACCTGTTCGTATGAACACATGAAAGCAGAGAACTGCCATCAAAGACTGGAATTTCTCTTTTAGGTAACGATGAAAGACCTTTTTGATAGACCAACATACTAGTTAGTTCACTTTGTTTCTCCATAATGGACAGCAGATTTCCACTGGTTAGTGGGCAAGCAGCTTGCTGCAATGGCAAACGTGAAATTGTACTACATGGTCTGGATGGATCAAAAGGCCCCATGAGCAAATGTGCAGGCTTATCCCCCTTTCACACTTTGTTGAAGTGTTTTTACTTTAGGCTTTGCATTTCCAATGGTTATATTTCCTTTTGCATTTACATCAAGTGTCTGTGGAACAAACAATTGAGGTTCATTTTCAATGTGGTCTTAACAACCCATTTCCCCCTCTAATGGGGTTTCCTGGGATGGCATACTGTCAAGAAATGGCCTACTTGAACATTTATCAGCCTCAGAAAGCCATATTTTAACATCCTCAATGAAACCTTTATTGTACTTAGTAATGCTTGCCAACCATGAATTTTAATTATCTCTTTATCAAGTGGAATTAAAGGCAGTAGAGATTCATGTAATGCGCTGGCATCCTCAAACAGATGTGTTAATTCATCAAGCTGTGATTTAACCTGTGAATAATTTTTATCATCTTTCATTAGCTCTTTGAGAGATGCAATTACCCTATTCATTTTGTTTACATGCCTTTTTCTTCCTGTCTGGATTGTTTCAATTTTGTTTGCAAGAGCTTTCCCAGTGAGAACAATTGATCGTTTATCCTGTTCAGGTTTTCCAATGACAGACGCAGCTTGTGATCCACTCATTTTAAGCATTCAAGACAAGCAGCATACAATACCAGCTTGGCAACTTCAAAAACAGCGTCAATTTCTCAACAGCTCTCTGAGCACGCGCAGAGCCACAACACACACATGCGCCAAATTCCCAATGAACTTCAGGCCTACACACAGCACTGAACAGCGGTAGCCTCGGGCTAACACAGTGACAGGCCCGTCACAAGGATAACAACATCTTCTCGTGGAAGTAACCAAACTGCGTTCAAACGAGCAATAGCTAACACAGCACAAGCACCGGTTACATACCACCGTTCTTCCCGCTTCCTGGTCTCTGTCGGGCAGGCCGCTTTTGTAGGCGTAGTGGCAGAGATGTGTGGGCTCGCTTCGGCGTTCAAGCTGTGCGCTCAATCTGGGAAACTCCGTTGCCGCTTTTTTGCTAACAAATGTTGGCGACTGTCCAAAAACTTCAAAAGTCGCCAAGCAGCTGAATATGGGAAACTATTGCCCGACACGCTAGCTGTTCAAAACGTAAGTCCAAGCTTCCGTTAACGTTGCTTTATTCTGTATCAAAAATCAAGTATCCAAGCATTAAAAACTTCAGCGTCCACAGACACCTACGATCCACAAACAGCATAAAAGTCCAAAGGCAAGCGGTTCATAGTCAACGTTCACATGGCGTTACACTGGCGTTAATCATACACTGTTACATTATTTTTTATTTCAGCAGTGTCACAAATTTGACAAAATAGAACTAGTCAACACCAAAAAACATGTGACTCAACTTTGTAACTTTGACTTAAGCCTTTTAACTCTAACAGAGACCCAACGTGGAAGAAATGTCTAGCTGAATATGACATCCTCTGCCGCCAGTTACTGTTCATGTAAGTGAACTCGGTTGCCGGCGTAGGCATGCCAGAAGTGCATACTGTAAAAAGAGTACTTGAAATATGGAGTTATGAAATAACATAAGTTTGGGAGAAGGACCACACCCAAAACTTCTCCCTCTCTACATTCTACACCCTATAAACTTTGCATCCCAACTCCACCCTGTCTCCTTCCACTCTTCCATGACTGGTCTCTCTTGCTGAAAGCCAGAGGCGTTTGGCTTCCTTGATGTCAGCAAGCTGCCCAGAACTCCTGTCCAAGCTTCTCAGAGTTCTCACCTCTGTCCTAGGTTCAGTTTTGTGTGTGGTCCAAATGCACATAGTATATCCCTAAAAGCATTACATTTGTTACTGGCTGAGACAAGCGTGAGAACTGAAGTTCACTTCCATAACTGACAAAAGCTAAAATCAAATGAGTTCCAATAAACCTCCAGTCTTACTTGAGTAACTTTCCAGGCTAACTGAACATTTTCCTCAAACCTGGGTTCTCTCTAGTGGAACAACTTGAACAGCTTTTGTAGTTAACACATTTTTTTGAGGGTTGGGAGGTTGAGTGGAGCACAGAGGACTCAAACCGCCACAAAATCATCAAAATTATCATCTTTACCATAAGCTATGCCCAGTGCCAGGTGTCTGCTAAAGAAGTATAAAGGCCCACAGCATTGGGCTACCAAGCAGTACAACTGCATCCTCTGGAGTGATGGATCTCCATTCAATACCTTTGGGATGAGCTGAAGTGGAGTTTGTGATCCAGAACTGATCATCCAGCATCAGTACCTGACCTCACTAATAATCTTATGGCTGCATGAAATTAGTGTAAAGCTGTACCAGAAGACCAGAGGCTGTTACTGCAGCAGAGGGGGACAGACATTAATGCTCTTTTCAGAAGAACATTTAACAGGTGTCTGTAAACTTTTGATCATATAGTGTACCATCCATCCATCCATCCATCCATCCATCCATCCATTTTTTAAGTTGCTTCTCCCTCAAGGTCGCGGGGGGGTGATGGAGCCTATCCCAGCAGTCATCGGGTGGAAGGCAGGATACACCCTGGACAGGTTGCTAGTCCATCGCAGAGCAGACAGACAGACACAGACAGTCACTCACACACTCACACCTAGGGGCAATTCAGCATGTCCATTTGGCCTGACTGCATGTCTTTGGACTGTGGGAGGAAACCGGAGAACCCAGAGGAAACCCATGCAGACATGGGGAGAACAATAGTGTACCATGCATGAACTAATTCTGGTAGAGTAATAATTAAATAAATAATACATTTGGTGTTAATTTTACAAAATCAATTCCAAAAGTAGTTGTATATAAAATGCCTGTATGAACACAAAGCAGTGATTAAGTAAAGTGATTAAGTAAAAACAGTGCAAAACCAGGATGTGCTCTATCATATTAACTGTTTTTTTTCTGTAAATATATTATCATTCCAAATACAATGCCTGCAGCACATTCTAAAAATGTTGGCACAGGATTACAGAAGTACCACTGTGTTACATCACCTTTCCTTTCAGCAGACCTTATACATGTTTTTAGCTGTGCAACTCGGTGAGGCTTTTGTTGCCACATTTTGCACTTTGTAATGTGCCACACATTTTCAATAGGAGACAGGCAGGCAAGTTTAGCACCCAGTGTGCATTATTTCTGTTAACAATTTGAATGTTGACTTGTCAGACCACAATACGCACTTCTGCTGTGCATCAGTCCATTTCAGATGAGCCCAGAGAAGTCAATGGTATTTCCAGAGGTTGTTGATATTTACATTTACAGCATTTAGCAGATGTTCTTATCCAGAGCGACTAACAAGAAGTGCTTTGTCTGTCTAGAGAAAGTATCTTTGCTAGTTACCACTAGGTTAGAGAGAAAGACGGTCCTGAGCTGAGATACTGCTAAAAACAAAAAGTCACTGTTGATACCTAGAGAAAAGGAGCAGAGTTGAACACAGAGCAGTGCAAAACACTACAATACACCACACTACAACACACTACGCTACACTACAATACAATACACTACAATACAATACACTATACTACACTACACTACAATACACCACACTACACTACACTATAATACACTACTATCAATACACTACACTACATTACACTACACTGCAATACACTACACTACACTACACTACACTACTATACAATACACTACAATACAATACAATACACTACACAACACTACAATACAATATGCTACACCACAATACAATAAATTACAATACACTACACTACAATACAATACAATAAACTACAATACAATACAATATACTACAACACAATACAATACACTGCACAACAATACAATACAATACACTACACTACACTACAATACAATACACTACACTACACTACACTACACTACACTACAATACATAAGTGCAGTACAGTACATCAAGCCTGAAGGGCTCATAGTACGGATTGAGATTTCACCACTGCCATCAAGTCAGTAGGGGCTGGTCCATTTTTGGCTTTGTACGCCAGCATTAGGGTTTTAAATCACAGGAAGCCAGTGAAGGATGCACAGCAGTGGGGTGATATTTGGCTTCCACTGTGCATCATATAGTCTTAACCTGCATTTGTGGATGCAGTGATGAGCAATGTTTATTGACAATGGTTATTAAAGAATTCATGAGCCTGTGTAGTAATATCCATCACAGACACTTGCTGTAATGCATGTAAAATCCTTGCAAGCCTCATTGAGCAACATTGGGCCTCATTCACTGACATTTTCTTTTTTTTTCTTAAACTTGTTCTTGAGGAAGGTTCTAAAAAAGTCCATGTCAGGTTTCATGTCAGTCCATCAACTGTACGCACCTTTGTGCTTTTGAGTGTGCGTAGTTTCTGTTCTTACCTAAGAACAAATTCCAGATAAGAAATTTCCTCTTAAGAACGGTTGGTAGATAAGGCCCATTGTTCTTAAGCAGTTTGATTATGAGTTCAAGCAATTTTTGGGCAAAGTGGCACGCCTCAACCCATCGTTGCAGATAAAGGATGAATGCTTATTCTATACTCAAGCATAGTGGGTAGTATATAATGGTCACACTTAAAAATACATTAAGTAAGTATTCCCATTACCAGCATTTTTTGTGTTCAGTATTAAAATGGCCTTAAATTTGTTGAAGAATGCAGACTGACTTGTACTTAGGACTCAAGACTTGACTTGAGACTTGCTTGCATTGCCTCGGGACTCAACTTCAGACTTCAACTTGCCTCTCTTGACTCAAGACTTGAATCTGGACTTGCCTGTCTTGACTTGGACTTACTTGATGCTTGTCTTGAACTCAGTGATTTGTTCCCATCTCTGTACATAACTCATACATTAGTTTCACAGTTGCAACCAAACAATTCATAACAGTTACTGAATATAACCGAATTCATCTTAGTAATTGAAAAACAAAGCCTAGGGTTCAAAGGATTAAAAACATTTTGAAAAGCTGCCTGTCCCCACGTTTGATGAGCAACATAGCCTAAGCTAAATATTTTCACAGAAAGCATGTGACAGGTATTATGGACCTCCAACTGGCCTTTAAAGATTAAGGACAAGAGGTTATGGGGTGGGTCAATGGTTCGAGCATTTGGAAACATAATCCCAGAGCAGTCACTTCATTACTGAAGACCATATTTCTAAGAAATTGCAAACAGATCTTCAGTCTCATACTCCAGGTTTTTGCTATTCATTTTAAGGGCACTATCAGTACACACCTAAAGTGCATTTTGTCCTACATCACATGACAACACAAAGACTAAACATACTCACATATGAAATACAGCCAAGGTGAGAGATAAAGATAGAGCAAACTATTGTAGTTTATCTGCGTTTATCTGCCGTCTCGGGGCTGGGGCCTTGACACTAATGTTTCAGTTCAATCTCATGGCTGTCTAATGCTACACTGGGCCAGATTCATAAAACTCACACCAGATTTAATAAATCAATACAAGCAAATCACATTTTTCATTCATAAATGACAATTACCAGTTTTATCATTTGTGTTTTGTTCTTTGTTGGAGTAGCTCCTTAAGAAAGTAATCTATTACAAATGATTTCTCTTAAACTACACTCACTGACCACTTTATTAGGTACACCTGTTCAATTGCTTGTTAACACAAACAGCTAATCAGCCAATCACATGGCCGCAACTTAATGCATTTAGAGGTGGTCAAGACAACTTGCTGAAGTGCAAACCAAGCATCAGAATGGGGAAGAAAGGTGATATAAGTGACTTTGAACATGGCGTGGTTGTTGGTGCCGGTCTGAGGGCTGGTCTGAGTATTTCAGAAACTGCTGATCTCTAGGGTTTACAGAGAATGGTCTGAAAAAGAAAATATCCAGTGAGCGGCAGTTAAGTGGACAAAAATGCCTTGTTGATGTGAGAGGTCAGAGAAGAATGGGCAGACTGGTTCGAGATGATAGAAAGGCAACAGTAACTAAAATAACCAACCAAAATCTCTGAGGAATGTTTGCAACACCTTGTTGAAAGTATGCCATGAAGAATTAAGGCAGTTCAGAAGGCAAAAGGGGGTCCAAACGTTTACTAGGTACCTAATAAAGTGGCAGGTGAGTGTATAATGGTATTAAATGTCTGCATGGGTATGACATTGAAGTCTGAATCCAACCTATACCCATATCTTTGAAACCTGACCCAGCCTGGCTCAAACGAGCTGCTAAATTTGAAACACAAGCATGACCCAAACCTGCACACACAGATGATGGATTATCACAAATGTGGCTTTACAAAGCATTGCTTTATTACTAAACATGTGAATTGACTGACAGACATTTATAATATGTGAAACATATTTATTATCAGTATATTTTTGTGGAATTGCTGATCATATCTGGTACACAACAGTGTCCACCCTATTCTAATCAACAATTAGCTCCACTGCACTAAAGTTCCTCATGCTACTGCTGCTGCTGTAGAAGTGCTTTAAATGCTACTGGGGTGAACTTAACAAGCAAGTCTTAGGCAACCAAGACACATTTTCAAAATATGTTTATTTGTGTAGTTTGTGTTTATTTGCTGAGAATAGTGTTAATATGTGAATAAACAAAATGTAATGAAAATAAATTAATAATGATTATAATCATGATTATTATCATGATAATTTCTGGACATTAGTGTGTTTGTTTACCCATTTCCAAACCTCTCCTCGAGGAAGCCCAGTATTATATGTAGTTAAAAAGCAACTCCTGGTTTGACCAATCAGTGCTTCAGTAAATTGTACTCATGATGTAATTGATGATATTAACAAGTCTCTGTGGTGGCTGTGAAGGTATTAAGGAAAAATATGAACTCTTTTTTAACTTTTTTATAGTTTTTAGAATTCTTTGAATTATGAATATGACTTTATTCTACCATGTACTGTGATAAACTCACTGCTGAGGTAAACTGTTAAAAAATTTGCTTAGATGTCTAAAACCATTGCACAGTACTGTATGCATTTAATATATACACATAGGTATATATACATAGGTATAAAGTTGATGAGCCACACCATGAAGGTATGGGAAAGAGTTGTTGAAGCAAGACTAAGGCGAGAGGTTCAGATCAGTGAGCAGCAGTTTGGTTTCATGCCCAGAAAGAGTACCACAGATGCAATTTTTGCGTTGAGAGTGTTGGTAGAGAAGTACAGAGAAGGTCAGAAGGAGCTACACTGTGTCTTTGTGGATCTAGAGAAGGCATATGATAGGGTGCTAAGACAGGAACTGTGGTACTGTATGAGGAAGTCAGGTGTAGCTGACTTAGTATGTTAGGGTGGTGCAGGACATGTATGAGGATAGTGAGACAGTGGTGAGGTGTGCAGTTGGAGTGACAAATGGTTTCAAGGTGAAGGTAGGGTTACATCAGGGATCAGCTTTGAGCCCCTTCTTGTTTGCAATGGTGATGGACAGGTTGACAGATGAGGTCAGGCAGGAGGCTCCATGGACCATGATGATTGCAGATGACATTGTAATCTGTGGTGAGAGTAGAGAGCAGGTGGAAGAGAATCTGGAGAGGTGAAGGTTTGCACTGGAGAGGAGAGGAATGAAGGTCAGTAGAGATAAGACAGAATACATGTGTGTGAATGAGAGGGAAGCAGGTGGAAAGGTGAAGATGCAAGGAGTAGAGGTCGTAAAGGTGGATGACTTCAAATATCTTGGGTCAACCATCCAGAGCAATGGACAGTGCAAAAAAGAGGTGAGGAAGTGGGTGCAGGCAGGATGGAGTGGGTGGAGACGGATGTCAGGGCTGATGTGTGACAGAAGGATAGCAGCAAGATTGAAAGGGAAGGTTTACAAGACAGTAGTGCGTCCTGCTATGATGTATGGTTTGGAGACTGTGGCTCTGTCTAAAAGACAGGAGGCTGAGCTGGAGGTGATGGAGATGAAGATGCTGAGATTTTCGTTGGGAGTGACAAGGCTGGACAAGATTAGAAATGAGCAGATCAGAGGGACAGTGAAGGTGGAGTAGTTTGGAGATAAAGCCAGAGAGGCCAGGTTGAGATGGTTTGGACATGTGTTGAGGAGAAATAGTGGATATATTGGGCAAAGAATGTTGGAGATGGAGCTGCCGGGTAGAAGGAGAAGAGGTAGACCTCAGAGAAGATTTATGGATGTAGTGAAGGTGGACATGGAGATGGTTGGTGTGAAAGTAGAAAAGGCAATGGATAGGGCAAGAAGGAGGCAGATGATCCGCTGTGGCGACACCTAAAGGGAGCAGCCGAAAGAAGAAGAACAAGAAACAAGCCCAAACGTGATGTTGAAAAAGCCTGTCAGGCTCATGTTGAGTAACACACCTAAAAACAATATTGCTTATCTGATTACTCCCTAGAAAAAATAATCTCACTACTCATTTTAATGTTCCTCTCAAAGCAGCATCAATCATCACTCAAAAATCATTACTGCTATCAGCATTCAACAATAAAGAGTGGTGATACTATCGGTATCAGGCTGATATCACCAGAAAATGATGGACTGGATATTGCAGGGGATAAAAGGATGAATCTGATCCATGGTCTTAGCAGTGTATTTCATTCTTAGGGGTAGTAAAGTGTTCGAGCATAATAACCTACAAAACTCAGGCCAGTATGTGAAATGCTAAAATAAATAGAAAGAAAGGGTAAGTCGTTTCTTTTTGACCAGTATTGATTTGAGAACAGTACAAAAACATGATATATGTTTAAAACTCCAATTCTTTTAGAGAATGAAGACACCAGTTGATCCCATTTTAAAAGTCGAGTTTTTGGCCATTCCTTCATTGTTTTTCCATTGTGCTGCACAGCCATATGGAGCTTTAATATCATATTTTGCATTTTGTGAGGCACCACAATTTTTTAATAAGAGACAGGTCTGTATCGTAGACAGGCCAGTCAATCACCTACATTCTCTGATTAAACAGTCATGCTGTTGTAACATGTCCAGAATGTAGAATGTGGACATCCTTAAAAATGATGTCATCTAGAAAGCAGCATTTGCTGCTCCAAAATGTATATATACAATACTGTGCAAATGTTTTAGGCATCTAAGTAAATTTCTAAACAGTTTACCTCAGCAGTGAGTTTATCACACTATACATTAGAATAAAGTCATATTCATAATTCAAATAAACATAAAAACAATAAAAAGCAACAAGAATTTCTTGAGTCCATATTTTTCCTTGACACCTTCACAGCCGCCACAGAGACTTGTTAATATCATCAACTACATAATGAGCACAATTTACTGAAGCACCGATTGGTCAAACCAGTAGTTGCTTTTTAACTACATACAATACTGGGCTTCCTCCAGGAAAGGTTTGGAAATGGTTAAACAAACACACTAACATCCTCAAAATCAGTCTTTATTATACATATATATATATATATATATATATATATATATATATATATATATATATATATATATATATATATGTTTTGGTCACTTTTGAATGTTGGTGGTGCTTTCACACTCGTGGTAGCAGGAGACAGACTCTACAACCCACACAAGTGGCTCAGGTAGTGCAGCTCATCCAGGATGGCACATCCATGCGAGCAGTGGCAAGAAGGTTTGCTGTGTCTGTCAGTGTAGTGTCCAGAGCCTGCAGGTGCTACCAGGAGACAGGCCAGTACACCAGGAGACGTGGAGGAGGCCGTAGGAGGGCAACAACCCAGCAGCAGGACCGCTACCTCTGCCTTTGTGCAAGGAGGAACAGGAGGAGCAATGCCAAAGCCCTGCAAAATGACCTCCAGCAGGCCACAAATGTGCATGTGTCTGCACAAACAGTTAGAAACCGACTCCATGAGGATGGTATGAGAGCCCGACGTCCACAGATGGGGGTTGTGCTCACAGCCCAACACCGTGCAGGATGCTTGGCATTTGCCAGAGAACACCAGGATTGGCAAATTCGCCACTGGCTTGCTCCATCCACCAACGTCACGTTGCACCACAGACTGTCCAGGAGTTGGCGGATGCTTTAGTCCAGGTCGGGGAGGAGATCGCTCCGGAGACCATCCGCCACCTCATCAGGAGCATGCCCAGGTGTTGTAGGGAGGTCATATAATCATTATTAATTAATATTCTATAAATTTTGTAATTTTTGTAAAAAAAAATTCTGAGAAAACACTTTTCTCAGAAAATAAACACAAACTACACAAATGAATAGATTTTGAAAATGTGTTTTGGGTGCTTAAGACTTTCGCACAGTACTGTATGTTTCAGTGTTAATGATGTCTTCACAAGTTTCCTCATACACTTATAATGTATGATACACACCCTGACGGAGAAGCGGCTTGGATAGATGGATGTATGATACACTTATAATTATAATACCATGACAGACCCTGACTTTTTTTCCTCTACAGTGCTAAGAATTTGGATGGTTCTTTTCTTCTTTGGCCTGAAGAACAATGTCCATTAAGATTAAGTAACCCTTATTAGTCCCACAACAGGGAAATTTCACCTCCACATTTAACCCATCTGGGCAGTGAAACACCACATACACACTAGGGGGCAGTGAGTACACTTGCCCGGAGCGGTGGGTAGCCCAATCCACAGCGCCTGCGGAGCACTTGGGGTTAGGTGTCTTGCTCAAGGACAACTCAATCACGTGCTGTCGGCTCTGGGGACCGAACCCGCTACCTTCCGGTCTCGAGGCTGGATCCCTAACCTCCAGCCCACGACTGCCCCATAAACTCAAGGTTTTCAGATGCTCATTTTAAATGCTTTAATTAAAAATAACTCATTTGAAACTTTAGTGACAGTTAAACTCAAGATTGCAATAAAGGCGCTGGTATCAGGAAAAAAAAAACATTTATCTGAAAAGTTGTGTGACCATATTTGAACAGAAAAAAACAGATTTGAAACAACATTTGGGCGTCTTTTCTTTTTCTTTACTTTGTAAAACTGTTTTACAAAAGCAATAAAATATGACTAAAAATACTGGCTGTAATGAGGCCACATTAATAAGGTCATTGTGTTTATGGTCACCATAACACACCACCTCCATAATTCCAGTATTTAAACAGTATGCACAGCTGTGTTGTAAATATCAGTGACAAATGCTGATTTCAAATGTAGAGCTGCGTGCACGTTGGCAAGCCTTTCTACATGGTGGTTTTCTAAAAGCTTTCTGTTTGGATAATGATGGGTTGTTAGAGCCTAGGCTTCATCAAAGCTTTGTAGAAACAAAAAAGAGAGAGCTTATGGTGAGAGAGAAAAGAGGCTCCAGGATGCATATAACATAAGTAGGGTAAGTGCTGAGAAGTTGAGCAGCAGTTACTTTAAAAAGAAAGTTATGAACATCTACTAACTGCTTGCCATTATTCCTGCAGTTTGAATGATGAGAAAATAGCGCAGTGCAGCAGGGCATTAAGTGGGTACGGCATCATTCCAGGCAAGGACGTTAGCAACAACATATGCTGCACAGAAAGGTCACCACACTCCAGTATAAGCTTTGTTGGCTTTGAGCACACGTAAAATCTGTTTGGGGACTGAAGACATCAATTGATCCAGAATTTTTTAGGCCTCTCCTGAATTCCCCTTCTGTACCCAAGACTGATTGTATCACCTGTTAAAGATGTTCTTAGTCTTAAATTGGCCCTATTTCAGCTTTTTGCAATGTGCTTCAGACATCAATTTCAGAATGAGCATATATTTAAAAAAATCATTAAGTTGATGAAGTGAACTGTGAAATATCCTTAAATTTCTTTAAAGTCAACGTTTCTGTTTTTTTTTAGCATTCCACATACTGTCCCAGCTTTTTTTGTAAGTGAGGTTTATATGATGTTGCTGTTTCTTTTAGCTGCAGTATCAGAACACTGAATATACACGCATCATCATTTGCCTGTACTACTTTGAAATGCACATTCTTGTCCTTCCTGACTTTGTGTTAAATGATTTCAGCCACACTGGCATGAAAAGCACACATTAAAGCTTTTAATAACTGTTTGTGGTTAGCACACTCATCACCAGTAGCAGACATAGTTTACAAATGGCCTCACTTAATGGAGAAAACTGCAGTGTAAAGCATATGATACCAAAGAACCACATCCAAATTTCCACAGTGTCGGTCTGCTTGCTGATGGTGGATGACGAAGAGAAAGCAGCTTAATGCTTCATCCTGGAACACAGCAACATGGAAATCACCCCATTCATCTTCACACAGGACGTTTAGGAACATTTAGAGCAGATAATGCCTGAAATGTTCACACAGGGCAGATTAAGGTTGAAATAACAAAGCAAAAATCTTCTTAAAATGCAGTTTAGGAGCAGGTGTAGGTGTTACATGTATTGAGTACAATGAGTCCCAAGCAAACTCGAACAAACAGTCCTGAAAAGGCTACAGACTATTTTTTCCCCTGGAACCTTGCAGGGCTGCTTGTTTGAGTTCCTTACACTACTAATTTGCTATTTGCTAAGCACTAAGTGTAGTGCTTAGCAAGAACATGAGGAAAATACTGTAACCCAACAAAATTGCTTTTAGTCAGGTTAGTGGATCAGGTGAGCTAGTCCACTGTATAGTAACATAGGTTCTTTTTGTAACATGGTGGAGCGATGATGAAGCGGACGCATATGCTGAGATAAATCCAGAGTCAGGGTCAAGACAGTCTAGGGTTAATGAGCCAACACGGTGATATCGAGGGACAGACATAACTAAAATAAACACAGATGGGAAACACCATGGAGGCTGGAAAAACAAACCACTACAGGATTAAACAAAGACCACAAGAAAACACACCACAAGAGAATACAATACAAAGACCAGCGAGAGACTAGGGAAAACACAGGACTTAAATACAGGAACAGGTAATGAGACACAGGTGGTTAACAAGAGGGTGACAGGTGAAAACAATCAAGGGCAGGGTCTGGAAACAAGGGGGCAGGACCGGGAAGGAATCAAAATAAAAACAAAGGGACCAGACCAAAACCAAAACAAAAGCACATGACTAGGAGGGGACCATTGTGACACCTTTTCAGAATACCAAAGGTTTCTGCAGCTTTCTCCTTTTCCTTTAATTTCTTCTACAACCCCAATTCCAAAAATGTTGCTGCGTAAAATGTAAATAAGAACAGAATGCAATGATTTGCAAATCTCATAAACCCATATTTAATTCACAATAGAATGTAGAACACATATCAGATGTTGAAAGTGAGACATTTTACCATTTCATGAAAAGCATTAACTCATTTAGAACTTGATGGCAGCGATGCATCATCAAGACAGGGTCATGTCTACCATTGTGTAGCATCTCCTCTTCTTTTAATAGCAGTCTGCAAATGTCTTGGAAATTAGGAGACCAACTGCTGGAGTTTTGGGAGAGGAATGTTGTCCCATTCTTGTATGGTGTAGGATTTATTCTGCTTAACAGTCCTGGGTCTTCTTTGCCAGATTTCATGATGCGCCAAATGTGTTCACAGACAATGATTTCTGGAAATCTTTCTGAGCCCATGCATTGACTTCCAGTACAGTATCATGTCTGTTATTAATGCAGTGCTGCCTGAGGGACCGAAGATCATCCATCCATTTTCAAGCCGCTTCTCCGTCAGGGTCACGGGGGGATGCTGGAGCCTATCCCAGCAGTCTTCAGGCGGAAGGCAGGACACACCCTGGACAGGTCGCCAGTCCATCGCAGGGCAGACAGACAAACACAGACAGCCACTCACACACTCACACCTAGGGGCAATTTAGCATGTCCAATTGGCCTGACTGCATGTCTTTGGACTGTGGGAGGAAGCCCACACAGACACGGGGAGAACATGCAAACTCCACACAGAGAGGACCCTGGCCGCCGAGCCGGGGAATCGAACCCAGGCCCTCCTCACTGTGAGGCGACAGCGCTACCCACCACGCCACCGTGCTGCCGACCAAAGATCATGAGCATTGAATATTAACCATCGGCCTGGTCCCTTACACAGGGTACAGGGATTTCTCCAGATTCTCTGAATCTTTTGAGGATATTACGGCCCGCGGGCCACATATTATTGATTTTATGACACATACTTCGGGCTGGTCTAAATTTAGACATGGGCCGGATTTGGCCCGCGGGCCGGACTTTGGGCATGTCTGCTGTAGATAGTGGCATATCCAAAGTCTTCTCAATTTTACATTGAGGAACATTTTTCTGAAATTGTTCCACAATTTTTGCATACAGTTTTTTTTTGCCAGTTGGTGAACCTCTGCCACCTTTCCTTTGCTCTTTCTATACCCATATATATAACAATTGTAGTTGGCTGCATGGTGGCGGCACGGTGGCACGGTGGGTAGCGCTGTCGCCTCACAGCAAGTAGGGCCTGGGTTCAATTCCCCGGCCGGGTGATCAGGGTCCTCTCTGTGTGGAGTTTGCATGTTCTCCCTGTGTCTGCATGGGTTTTCTCCGGTTTCCTCCCACAGTCCAAAGACATGCAGTCAGGCCAATTGGACATGCTAAATTGTCCCTATGTGTGAGTGACTGTCTGCCCTGGACTGGTGACCTGTCCAGGGTGTATCCTGCCTTCCACCCGAAGACTGCTGGGATAGGCTCCAGCAACCCCCTGTGACCCTGACGGAGAAGTGGCTTAGAAAATGTATGGAAAACTAAAAAATTAATGTTGCTTTGACTGACTGGACATGAAACTAATAAGAGGGCAGTCTCTGACTTTTGCACTGTACTGTATATACATGCACTATATGGACAAAAGTATTGGGACAATACTCCTAATTATTGAGTTCAGGTGTTTCAGCCACATTGCAAACAGGTAAAATTAAGCACATAGTCTTGCGGTCTCAATAGACAAACACTGGCAGTAGAATGGGTTGTACGGAAGAGCTCAGTGACTTTAAACATAGCACTGTCAAAGGATGCTACCCTTGACACGAGACAGTTTGTGAAATTTCTGTCCTGCTCGATCTGCCCCTGTCAACTGTAAGTGCTATTATTATAATACAGAAGCACATAGAAGCAACAACAGCTTTGCCGTGAAGCAGAAGACCATGCAAACTCACAGGTTAACACTGTTGAGTGCTGAAGTGCATAGTGCCTGTCCTCTGTTGAATGACTAAAGTGTTCCAAATTGCTTCTGGGAGCAACATCAGCAAAAGAACGTAGCACTAGGAGCTTCACGAAATGGGTTTACAGCTACACACAAGTCTAAGATCAAAATGCACAATGCCTAGCATCGAGGGGGTGGTGTAAAGCACACTGTCATTGGACTGTGGAGTAGCAGAACATATTTGGTGGGGCGAAAGATCATTCTTCTCTGTCTGGCAGTCTGGTGGACGAGTCTGGGTTTGGCAAATGCCAGGAGGCTTTATGCCAACTGTAAAGTTTGGTGATGGAGGGATAATGCTATGGGGTTTATTTTCGGGGGCTGGCCTAAGCCCCTTAGTTCCAGTGATAGAGAAATCTTAATGTTTCAACATACCAATACATTTAGCACAATTTTAGGCTTTAAACTTTGTGGGAACAATTGGGGGAAGGCCTTTTAATGTTCCAGCATGTCTGTGCCCAAGTGCACAAAGCAATGTGTATAAAGTCATATTTGGGTGAGTTTGGTGTGGAGGAACTTGACAGGCCTACATAGAGCCCTGACCTCAACTCCATCAATCACCTTTGGGATGAACTAGAATGGAGATTGTGAGCCAGGCCTTCTCATCCAACATCGGTGTCTGACCTCACAAATGCTCTTCTAGATGAATGGACAAAAATTCCCACAGACACATTTCCTAAATCTTGTAGAAAGCTTCCCAGAGTGGATGCCTATGGATTTAGAATTGGGTGTCATAAAAGCTCCTTTATGTGTAGGTGTCCCAATACGTTTGCCCATATAGTGTATATCACTATGCATTATATACACTATATTTCCAAAAGTATTCAGTCGACTGTCTTTACACGCATATGAACTTGAGTGACTTCCAATTTTTCATCCATAGGGTTAATTATGTCGGCCCACCCTTTGCAGCTTTAACAGCTTCAACTCTTCTTGGAAGCCTTGCCACAAGGTTTAGGAGTGTGTTTATGGGAATGTTTGACCATTGTGAGGTCAGACACTGATATTGGACGAGAAGGTCTGGCTCGCAGTCTCCGCACTTTGTTCATTCCAAAGGTGCTCTATCGGGTTAAGGTCATTAAGGTCATAAGGTCATAAGTTCTTCCACACCAAACTGGCTCATGCATGTCTTTATGGACCTCACAATGCAGTCAGACAAGTACCGTTCTCCTGGCAACCGCCAAACCCAGACTCGTCCATAGGATTTCCAGATGGAGAAGTGTTCACTCCAGAGAACCCGTCTCCACTGCTCTAAAGTCCAGTGGCAGCACTTTACACCACTGCATTCCACGCTTTGCATTGCGCTTGGTGAGGGATGCAGCTGCTCGGCCATGGAAACCCATTCCATGAGGCTCTCTACTATATTCTTGAGCTGATCTGAAGGCCACATGAAGCGTCCTATCAGGGTACCATGCTGGAATTCATTCATTCTTTCACTAATGTTTGTAGAAGCAGTCTGTAGGCCTAGATGCTTGGTTTTATTCACCTGTTGCCATGGAAATGACTGGAACTGCTAAGTGCTGTAAATATAAATTTAAATTCAAAGACTGGAAAGATGACAATGTTTTGGAAATGTTGTGTATGTGTATGTGGATTCGGTATTAGGTACAGTTTCAATCTGAGGAAGTCTTTTTGGATGCATTTACTACATGCAGTGGAAAAAGTGGTAAATGCGTTTACTGTTAATTATCTAAAAATAAACGGCACATTATCTTTACCAAAATTGCCAGGCTGCTTCCAGATTACCCCACTCTGTTTTTCCGGGTAATATTCAGAGAGGGACAGCTTTGCCAGAAGACTCAAACTGTGACAAAACAAATATTCATGCAGGCCTTACTCACAAAAATGTTTCAGAATGAAAGAGCACGTTAACTATGGATAGGAAGAATGACATTGTATGTGACCCTTTCCATCTTGGACTTTCCAATCATGTCTTGGCAAGCAGCTAACTCACTGTTTTGAGTCAGTTTTCCACTGAATGAGGAATAGAGTCAAAAATAGACTGGTCTTTCTGTCACTTCAATGAATTGATTTAATGTGCTGCAAACAGTAATACAGAGTCACTGGGAAGGTTCTGAGTGCTTGTTTCTCCGAATAAATTAAAGTCCATTTAAGTCTGTAATTAAACAGATATTTTACACTTGCTGCGCAGCGGTGGGAGCTAATTGCTCCAGAGCTCAGTGCAAAGCTTCCTATATTAAACTCATCATGGGAAGACAGATAGAGAGGAGAGAACAAAAAGAGGAGAAGAGTTTAAGTGGTCAAGAAACCATGGTAACGGAGTAAAGAGTCCACTGTAGAGGGCAGTGGGAGAAAGAGTAAGGAACCATCAGCATGTCCGAGAAAAAGTTTTTTTTTTTTACTGGGCTACAAGGACAAAGTAAGTGTGTGTGTGTGTGTGTGTGTGTGTGTGTGTGTGTGTGTGTGTTGGTTTTTGTACATTTGCAGAACAAAAATTGTAAAATTGTAAAATTGTAAAATCAGATAACCAAGGCTAAACCACATGACCAACAAAGTGATCATTGCTTTGTAAAATGCCTCTAAAAAGCTGCATTTTTTTTTAAACTGAAAGAGTTAAAACATTAAATAATGCTACAAATGATATACAGTATTTTGAAATTATATACTGTCCAAAGAAAAACAAGCATCACCAAATTAATAAGTTTACAAGAGAGGACAAAAATGTTAATTCCAAAGGTGTTCTTTACTTCTATTGCAAGTTAATGTTAAGACCTTTTCTTTCTTTTGAAGCATTTCTGTCTTTTGGAACATACTGCATATAACCGTGACGTCGTTCATACATATACAGCACTTTACAGAAGCCAAAGAACATCATTTATTTCTTTCCATTTTCAATGTAAATGCCTAATATGTACAAATATATTACCCCCATCTTCATTATAGCTTAAGCTTAACCTTCATTTTCACATAAAATTAGGCTTCAGTAACTGAATGTAACATCAAATTTATCAGTATTTAGTGTGCCCACCCATAGCCATCCATTCTTCTTAGAAACATACTTACAGCTTTTCAAAGAAACGTCCAGGGATATCTTTCCACGCCTCCAAAGTTCAGTCTTAGAAGTCTGTTGCATTTTCTGCTTTGCACAATCCAAGTAATCTGAAACACATTCAATGTGTCAAGGTCTGGACTCTAGAGTGTGGCACAGCATTGGCCTGTTTATTTGTTGAATAGAAAATACTGGGGAAAAACACAAAATGACAAATGCAGCCTGTGCAGAAGTTATGGCACACCAGAGGTTTTTGCATACAACTGTACGTTTGACCCCACGTCCTGACTTGCAGCAGACCTGTATGTGTGTGTGTGTGTTTTAAAGGGACTGAATTTACCTCTAAATCTCTAATGGGGCGCCGTCTGGACAGACTCCTCAATCAGTACTGTCTGATTGAAATAGCCATTCTCAGCAGTGCAGATTCATGGGAACCAGGGTTAGCTGGCATTGCCTCATACACACAAACACAAACACACACACACACACACACACACACACACATGCACACACACACATACACACACACACACACACATGCACACACACACAAACACACACAAAAACACACAGGCACACATACAAACACACACACAAACACACACACACACACAAACACACACCCACACAAACACACACATGCACACACACAAAAAGCACACACACACACACACACACACACACACACACACTCCACCCCAGACAACAAACATCAGCTCAAATGTTCATCCATCACCCATTCACCCCAACCCAAAAACAGAGGGTGAGAATTACACTGTTTCTCAGAAAACATAGCAAGGTAAAGATGCTTGGAAGTGCCTAACTGAAAAAGCCCAGCAGCCAAGCCTCATATTCCTCACTCTATAAGTCTGTCTGCCAGGTGTTTCCTATTCTGTTTATCTATTCAAGTCAGTACAGTACTTTCTCACAGCTCTCCAGAATCATACATGCATTCATATAATCACATCATTAACTACACAGTTACACTGCCAGTGACATTTGAATCTGACAGGTCTAAGTCTGGTACATTTGTAAATAAATTCATGTGTGTGCATCAGGCTTTTAAATGAACACGTTTTTCTGCTCAAAATACAGCTGACACCACTTTCTCTTCCAGAAATAGACAGCAGGCTGCATGAATCCTCTCATTAGTTATTAATAGAGCTTTTGAAATCTCACACGTGGCAGCAGTGCAGAAGCTCCCTACCTTCTCTATATGATCAACTCTAAACCACATAATCATAAATGCCATATTCTTTTCACATTGAACACAGCATCCCTGGTTGTACTTCTCTGTGTGTGTAAAATGTGTAGTGAGGACTTTCACTCTCCCTGGACTGCATCTTCTGCTTATGAAAGAATATCCCCGGATTTCATCATCGCATCAGTGAGAATCCTATTGGCGTGAACAAGCACCCTGCTCTTCAGACAACATTAGGCTGGACCGGCTGTGGTGTGATTTGCACAGAGCTTTTCTTGCAGCAGTATGTCAAAATTTTGATTTAGCATTCTGAAATAATGACATTTCATAAAAAAAAATTCAACTTAGTATTAATAGAAAATGGTCTTTGTTCTCAACTGATATGACAAACACAATACAAACCCAGAACCAGCTAAACAAAACAATGCACCATAACTTACAGCATCTTACAGCCGGTAGGCTACAATACTGCAATACTACAATACTGGTGCAGCTCAGAGTTAGTGATGTCTATAGTATGTGCTGTTAGACTCCCTCACACCACTCAGTGCCTGTTGTCTGTAAATACAGCCAATCTGTCTCATACGCCATGTAAATATGTAAATAGATACTTTCATACTTAATTTTATTTCTCTTGTACTTTAATCTATCTATCTATCTATCTATCTATCTATCTATCTATCTATCTATCTATCTATCTATCTATCTATCTGTCTGTCTGTCTGTCTGTCTGTCCGTCCTTCTGTCTGTCTGTCTGTCCGTCCGTCCGTCCGTCCTTCCATCTATCTATCTATCTATCTATCTATCTATCTATCTATCTATCTATCTATCTATCTATCTATCTATCTATCTATCTGAGTGTCTGTCCGTCCGTCCGTCCATCCATCCATCCATCTATCTATCTGTGGGTAACGATGCCCTTTTACTGAATGTTTAAATGAGTTTTAATGAGATATAAGTGTTTCAGCGTAAAGCCGCCGCAGGTTCGCTGCGCTGTTAGTCGTGAGAAAGTGCGCTCGTATAGATGGTTAAGGCGCTGAGTCAAACTCCAGCTGCGTCACCAACGTACGCTTTCGCCTGACCAATCAGCGCTCGAACCGGACCTCTCTCACGCGTCCAATGGGCCCGCAGCCACTCCTCCACACGCACACGGGACCGCCCGCTACACAGAGTGACGTCAGAGGCACCACGGCCAATGGGATCGTCGCCGCTGAGCACCCCACTCTCTCAAGACGGAGAACATGAACCGCGCTCCGAAGAGAGAGAGCGAGCGAGCGAGGAGGCGAGAGAGAAAGAAAGAGACAGGGAGAAAGAGGGAGCTCCCCATTCAAGCGAAGAAAGGGAGGAAAAAACGACGCTCCCCGGTCCTTTTGAGCGCGGACTGGATCTTTTTTTAGCATCATCTCGCTCCTTCGCCACCGAGCGCAGCGCAAACGCAGATCGCCCTCGGCGCCACACGCACACGCACATACCGGGAGCTCTACGAGAAACTTTTCACTCCCGAAGCCTTTTCAGATTTTTTCTTTCTTTTTTTCCTTTACGTTATTTATTGATCGTCGATCGGCTTTTTCCTCTGTGGATTGTTGGGGCTGATCGGAGGGAGTACGAACCGAGACCGTGTGGATTTTCCCTTTTTATTTTATTTATTTATTTTTTTATTCCTGTAATCAATTTTTGTTTTATCCTGAGGATTTGCTCGCAGGTGCCTGCAGCCTGTGGCACTATGGGAGTACTGCTCTGACCCCCCCCCCCCACCCCATCCTCTTCCTCCTTCTCCTCCTCCCCCTGCTCAGTGTCACGGGTTTTCCACTGTAGAGGCCTTTTATTCCCAGCTTTAGATCTGCCTTCACCCGTTTAACCTGCGGTTTGGTTTCGAGGCCCTTTTTCAAAGCGTTGGAAAAGCCAAAAATCATGAACTTTGGTGTCTATTCGCTGCAGTTGGTGTTCGCAGCGCTGCTCCACGCGTCTGCGCTGAAGGTAGGAGCTCTGATCTGATGGGGTGAGTGTGTGTGTGTGCGTGTGCGTGTGTGTGTGTGTGTGTGTGTGTGTGTGTTGCGTGTGTGTGGATGGTCTTCACATTCCATTAATAGCCAAATTGCACTTGTGATGCCCACTTCTGATCTCATTTTAGCCTGCTAACGCTGGTGATGGCTAGAGCCTGCTTATTGCTTATGATCCTCACAGCCTGACACACATTTACTGATAATAATATTATGGCACCTCTGATCTGATCCATGCACCTGAAAGTCGAGCTGCTCATTAACTTGTTCTCAGCAATGACACTGATTACGTTTGGCTGGTCATCAGTAATAAGGGTGCATTTCCATTAGTCACATCAGTAATAGGCCTCATATATTTTAGATGTGATCATAGGTCCTTCAGTTTTAAGGCTGCATACAGCCACACTAGCCACGGCTATGATAAAATACAGTCCTATGGAATTTTCCATCTATTGATGAAGGACATTTAATAAAAGTCTTTAGCAATGAGATCAGTTTCACCCAGGCCCGTACTGCTTACGCAGCTGTTTACCAGATATGAAGTTCACTTCATTCATGGCTTTAAAACTTTGCAAGAGACTGAAGTTCATCACAGATCTGAAGCAGACGCCTGGCTGCTTTCTTCTAAATACATCATAAGTAGAGCTTCTAGAACCAGTGCTGTGTTCATTATCAGGTTGCTGGTCTGTTCCCAGCTTATTTAAATAATGTGGTGAGTCATGATAGGGTGCGATAAGCCTGCCTCTCTATGAGAAACATGCATTTTGAGTAATTATGCTTGCATTTCATTCCATCTTCATTTCAGGAATGTAATGTGGCTTGAGAGAGGAGAGCTTTTTGATGTTTCATGTGGTTATAGGCCATCCGGCACAATGCTGGTGCAATGCCTGTGCGCTGTTGCACCAGACAGGCTTCACACCTGCAGGAGTGCCGCACTGTAGCACTGTTGAATGACCTCCTGCAGAGTTTGATTTAGCTCTCACCGTGTAGAATTAGCAGTTATAGTGTTGAATTCACTCTTACAGTGTCCAGTTGACCACTGTAGGTGGTAACGCAAGGCCAAGGCTTTCGCCATGTGGCCATGCTACAGCATAATGTGAAGGCGGGAAAAAGGACAAGAGGGAAGTATTGACAATTTAGAGCCTGGATCTAGAATCAAATGCCTCTCCATTGAACTGAATACATTTCAGTGAAAAGTTAATTAACTGCATGTTTATTAATTGTTAATTATGTCCAATGGGAGTAATAAGCCATATAGGCTAATCACTATGTCTTTCTCAAGCAATTGAATGTGTTTTTGGATTGCTTCTGTTGTTTGATTAGACTTGATCTGGTTAGAGCAGCTTGATTAAAGTTAAATTAACGCATTCCTATCATTCTTGATAAATCTTGCTGGCAGAAATGGACCTGCAGACCTAAAATACGTTTGAAAGACTTGTTAATAAGCCCTTTTTTTTCTCCCACAGGCGGCACACATACCTAAAGAGGGAGGGAAAGGCAGAAATGAAGGTAAGTGGTCTCCTATATGGACCCTCAACCATTTAGTGCAGAAACTTTGGTATCAAGAGATGCAACTTTTCTTTTCACCAAAATAGTTGAAGGTGCTGCCCCCTTGCGAAAGTATTTGTAATGACACCTCATTGGTACAAGGCATAGTTCTGAGGCAAAATGGGAAACCTGGGCTACGTTTGGCGAGTGGTCAACTAGGTTTTCTTTCCATTCAATATTTAATTCCCTTTGCTTCTGAAGTGATATGTCACAGAGGGCAGACCTTGGTTAATCATTTGCTCAGCTGCAAACAAGGACCGGAATTTTTCTGTTCTTTTTTCTGTTCCCCGCACTGTCAAAACAAATAATTTACTGTATGCTGACAGCCTTGGCAGGAGGCAGTGAACAGGGCCATGTTTGTTTATTAGCCATGACTCAGGCTGGTTTGTCCATCAGAGTTTCCCCAAGGTCCAATTCACTGGACGGTATTAGACCCGAGTGGGTGTTAGGGTGGCTCCGTTTAAACCCTGATATATTTTGATTTTTTGATCCTGCTAAATTAGCAGTTGAATCCTGCAACTTACATTGTTGGCGACTTTTTTGTGTTTGTGAGTGTTGTTTATGAAGATTTCCATTCCATAATTTGTTGAGCAAACTCAGTGTTGCTGTTGTTGTTGTTGTTTACAGTGCAGTGACCAGTGCTTTCTGGTCCTCTGTGACCTCATGTGGAGGTGTGATATTCCACTGGCATTGCAGCTACATATTAAATTATGTGTAGCAATGGAACCGACAGTGTTCTCACAGACAGCTGAGGTGCCCTACTCTGATACAGTTAGCGTGTCTACATCCTGCTGAAGAATGATGCCAGTATCCAAGCAGACGTGCATTTTGATGACTTGGCAGTAAGCTAAAAAGATAATTTGACCAAAAATGCTTGCTCTCCTTATAATGAATGGGAGCCAGCTTGAGCCAGTTTGCATGGTCTGGCTTGCTTAACAGACCTTGCTGGCTTTTATTCACCATTAGCAACACTGAACTGTCCTTTTGAAATGATTGACTGTGGGATGATTAACACTGGACACAGTGGAAAGATTAACCTTGCTTAGAGCAGGTCAGCGTTCTTTGGTGGACAATTTAACCTTACTCACTCCATTTGACTTAGACTAGTCAGCTCACACAGCACAGCACAGCACAGCACAACAGAAAGGCATTAAAACACAGAAAGCTTCCTCTCTGATTCAGAGATGTGCCAGGGTGGGCTTTTTCCAAAGTCAGGGGTCGAAGGTGAAGCTTGGCGCCACAGCAGGTCACAAGGTGCTGAGGTCACATGGATGAGGGCGAGAGCCACTAGGGTGGGGCATGGTCTCTTCTGGAATGAGGGAGAATGGGGCTTGCTAGGGGCACAGGGCACAAGTGAGTGTGTGTGGTCAAGCAAGTCAGACAGTCTTTTTTTGCCCACTTAGGTAAAATTAAGGCCCTCGTCTGTACAATAGGCTTTTGTGGAGTGTTGAGCCACCCAGATCTTTAGCATTGTTTCTTTGCTAATCTGGCTTTTTGCGCTGGGGCTCCGCTCAGGAAGTGCTTGTACCTGACTGCCGGACAAAAGGAGCCAAGAGTGCAGAGGAATTGGCAGCGCTCATGGGAAGCAAAGAGGAATAGAAAAGGTAGAACAGACAGGACAAAGGGCAGGTTATGGGCAGTAGAAGTGCAAAGAAGAGACGTTAAGTAATCCTAGAAATTCACAATGACTGCAGGTTAAAAGTACATTTCATGGTTGAAAATCTAGGTAGTTACATTTTTAAATTCGCTGTATATATATATATATAATTAATGCTAAATGATTATCAGGAGAATGAAATAAAACGAGTTGTGGTGAAATTCCCAAAGAACCATAGTTGAACTGAATTGTTTAGCCAGCTTACACTCCTCACCTTTCTGTTTCACAGTTATTGCCTTCATGGACGTCTACACGAAAAGCCAGTGTAACACCAGGGAGGTTCTTGTTGACATCCTGCAGGAGTATCCAGATGAGATTGAATCTACTTACATCCCTTCCTGCGTAGTTCTCAATCGTTGCGCGGGCTGCTGCAATGATGAAGCACTCGAGTGTGCTCCTACGGAGACGAGAAACGTCACGATGGAGGTGATCTTTCTGTTTTGGGCTGCTTTGGTTAGTCAGTGAGTAAATGTCTAGAGCCATTTTTCACAAACGTGATAGGGGGCATCTCTCTGGGGTCCGGGCCAAAGTGAGAGGAAACGGCTGAAAGTGTACTGGTTTGATTAGCTGATATATCGAACAGTGGTGGATAGATTAAACGATTTTAGTTTCCGTACTTCCCAGCCTTGTGGCTCCGACAGCTCCACTCTCACAGCATCCCGGCAGCATTACAGGAGCATTTTTGTTCTGTAAATAATGTTGATTACCATTATTGATGATGTCGGTTACACAGTGGTAGTTGCTGTCTTATTAATTTTAGTTACTGGATAAAATGTAGTAGTCACTGAGTAATTCATAGTAGTTACTAGATAATAAGCCTTAAGATTAATAAGTGAGTGATGAGCTTAATATATAAGGAGTTAAAATCAAACAGCAATGGTAGGACAGTTAGCTCATTCATGTATAACTAAAGCGGAACCTGCTTTACACATATCAAAACTATTACATATTATGTAATATGTATAATCCAATACAATGATAGTAATTACAAAAAAAATTATTTGGAGCAACGCATTGCCAGTGGCCTGAGCGTCCCATTGCCTTTTGCCTGGTGGCCTTGTCTTGTGAGGTCCAGTCCAGTGGCATGTCAGCTATGTTGTTTACCCCCTCTCGCGCTGTTTATGCCTGTGTCTGTGAGCTCAAAGTCCCTCTTGCCCACAACCAAGGCCAGCTGTGGTGAATCGTAACGCCGCACAGCCTCCTGTTGCTCAGTGCTGGTGATCTGAGATTGATAAATCATTTAGCAGCACTCCGAGAGAGGTCAAAGACTGGTTAGAAAGAAGGGGAAACTTAATAGGCCTTGTGTAAAGAAAAACGCACACCCTGTCCCATCACCACTCTTATGAAAGTTCTGTTGTCTGTTTGCAGGTATTACGAGTGAAACAAAATGTATCGCAACACAAATATCAGTTGAGTTTCACAGAACACACAAAATGCATATGCAGGTAAGCAGCCTTGAAATTGTCCACTTTGAGTAACTTAACTTTAAATAAATTAACCATATTTGGGCGAACAAGCTACATTATTACTATTCTTTTTCATTTTCAGACCAAAACAAGAAGTCAAAACAAAGAAAGAAAAGTAAGTAAAGCTCGGCTACTATGTGTGAGTGAGTTTTCTTGTGTGAGTGTTGAGGATTAGCAGTGATAAGGTTGTGTGGCATTCGGTTTGTTAACAACTGAAAATAAAAGCCCATATTCATCATTTTAATGAAATGGAGAACATATGAGAAGCAGTCAGCTGGACACTGCGCCTCCAGCGGCCTACTGGGTTGGTGCCGAAGGTGCTCTGTCTTTACTGTTTACATGTTTACCATTTACAGACTGATAGGGATAATCACAAAGGTGCTTCCGGTGTCACACCATGCAGTTCTTGGCGAATTGGTTGCTGGAGCAGATAGTTCTTTAAGACGTTGTGGCCCTGCAACCCAGGAGGATAGATGAAGACATTGTGGCACGACTCCAAAATGGGGATTGGCTAGCCATTAGCACATTGAATAGCAGATTGACTGACCTCAGACTGTGTAGCAGGTTCAAGTGTCGCTTCAGGATACAGTGGAAAGGTTCTTTTCAGAATACTATATTTCAGTGGTGATGTAGTCGGCTGGAATTATTTGTAGCCTCTTAGCGATGAGGTATGTTTCTTCAGTGTTATGTCTGGCATTTTCCTCTTTTATGCCAAAGGTGTTAGCAGTGTGTGATGGCTGTACCACAGGGGAGTGTGTACACGTGTGTGTGGTCCACGCAGCTGCCTCACACTGACCCTCGGCTACTTCCATATTCTAATCATAGCCACAGGTGCCGTGCCGTTAACCTAATTTTATTTTTAGTGTTGGAAACTGAGGCTGAGCTCAGAACAGATCGACTGCTTCTGCGCCCACGCTTTTCATTGCTGTTAGGACAGTGCTTGTGTGTGTGTGTGTGTGTGTATACATGCGATCATCTGTGTGTCAGGGAAACACACCTTGTTTAATTGGATGAGCGGCTTGTGTGTATGTGTGTGTGTGCAGAGATGGGTCAGTTTAGCTGGGAGGCTAAATCAAATCCTCTGCTTATAGAGCCAAATACAGGATCCTCGCAAGACTCCTCCCCCCGCAGCTCCCGTGCACGTACGCACCCCATCCCCCACCATTCAGCTTCCAATTCACGAGCTCAAGTTCACATCCCCGTGCTTCGATTCTTTCACTTAAGCCAATCAAACATGCACACATACACACACACACACACACACACACACACACACACACACACACACACACACACAGAAGCAAGGCTGAACCCTGTCCAGTGCTTATTTCAAGCAGGGCTCAGCAAGACTGATCTCTTTCATTTTAAAGCGATATGTCCACCAAAAAAATTAATTTACACCTCGATTTTAACCCAAACCTAGTCGATCAGCCAAGATTTTTCTTCTTTTAGTTATGCACTAGAGGCTAATAGTGCAATACATAACCCCTATAATTTGAAAAAGCAACTTCAGAACAAAAGCCCAGATATTTGAGCTTGGGTGTGTCCATAGCATAAGCCCCGCCCCTCCACCCCCACTTTGCTCCGATAGCTGCAGATAAAGACTAATGAATAATTTCTTGGCTGATTAACTACATTAATAGGGGAAATGGTGGATATATGTTTTCTTTAAGCTCACCGATCACATAAACAGACACAGTGGCATGGGTTACTGCTTATTTTAAGCAGGGCTTCAACATGGAACCTGCTCCTTTGTTTTAATTCCTTTTGTTCTGTTTGAATCCCTGTGCATGCATGTGGCAGTCCTTACTTAGACGTCCTTTTCTGCATTATTCATGTTTTGCAGAAAACCCAGAGTGGGCAAAGGTCAAAAGGGAAAGAAAAAGAGACTCAGAGGCCCTGGGCCCCAGGCCTATAACAGCAGAATCGCTCCTCTGCAGCCCGGCCCTGTTTGCGTCTTGCTTGTGGCTTGTGTTTTAGCAGAGTTTGTCTGGTCCTCCTGATGCTGAGTGTTTTCCCCTCTCTGCTGTTTATTAGTGTGAGACTAGCGCAGGGCCGTGGCTCAGAGGCAGCAGAAGAGGTAATCTCACATCTTCCGGCTTGCGTGGCTGCTGCTGTTGCTGTTCTTTTTGCTGACCTCAACTGCTTTTTTCTATGGTCTGTGTCAACAATGGGGTCACTGATGTGGTCTGTATTCTGGGCAGATAAGCATGCGCTAGCATGGCCTCATATTTGATGGGATGGGAATCACAATTTTTTGGCTTTAAATTGAGCCCGATGATTAGTCAACCGTATGTTAATTATGGAAAAAAATGTTAACATGTTTGATTGACAAAAAAGTGCTTTGGTTCAGAAGGTGTAGGGGCATTTCAGCTTGCGTTGTCTTATTTAAAAAGCACTCTATAATGCTGTGTCAGGTTTGTATGATTCTTGTGTTTATACCTGACAGATTGCACTACACTGCAGGAAGTGTAGGGGGCGACCTGGCTTTTGTGGTTTTAGTGCACCGTAATAGAATTAATTTGTCACATGGGTGGTACTTTGAGTGATGGTGGCGGCAAAGGGAAAGGAACTGAAGAATAGCTATATTAGTTGATTAATTGTCTACTAATTGTTGATAGATTAATTGATTACTGTAATTATCATTACTTACATGTCCTACTCATGCAAGACAGAAGAAGCTCAATTTGTAGCTCTGGACAGATGTAATGGTCACATGCTGCTGCATCTACGTTTGATCTGGGTATCTGGCATATGTGCTATAAATGGAAGTGTCCAATCGAAAGTGTGTTAAATAAAACCATATTGAATGCATATCACAGCACTGAATTTTAGCTTTGGCTCTTTTGAAACCGGTGTCTTAGACTGCTTTTGGACTGGACTGAGTTGTCCCAGGTTATGGGAGATGTTTTAAAAAGTGAATTCTATTTATGAGAAACAAACACTTTTTCTGTGTGGGTGTGTGGGTGTGTGTGGGGGGTGTGGGGGGAGGTGTGTATGTGTGTGTGTGTAACAGAATAGATCCCTGTAGTATCCTATGTTTACTGTAGCTACTAATGACTATATTGCACAAATGAGCATTAGTGATTTAAAGAGGTGTGTGTGTGTGTGTGTGTGTATGTGTGTGTGTGTGTGTGTGTGTGTGTGTGTGTGTGTGTGTGTGTGTGGGTGTGTGTGTGTGTGTGTGTGCGCGCGCACAGATGGCTTACTTCTTTCCTATCATGCACCACGGTTGCTCTCCTCCAAAAGTAAAGTAGTATAGTACAGAATACTTATTTCATCATGGGCTAACCGATTGTCCTGTGATGATACCAGTAATGATGCTGATTATGGTGATGATGAAAGTGAAGGGGAGTGAATGTGATGTGTGATGACTAGCGGAAAGAGAACTGTACTAGTAGGTGTGGGCGATATGTACAACATGTAATATTGTGTGTGGTAGGTCAATTGGCCTAAATCTATTTTTTTAAATGAAGCGTATTTAAGAAGATGCTTGTATTGTGATGCAATTCATTGTGATAATGATAACATTGTCACATTGCCCACCCCTACTGCCTGTGAGTGTGTAACCTGAGAAAATACACAAGCTGGGTGTGTGTGATGGTGCATGAGTCTGTCTTTCTCTTGCTGTCTACAACGCTTATCTAAGACCTATAGCTTAGACACCTCTCTCTCTCTCTCTCTCTCTCTCTCTCACTCTCTTCTCTCTCTTCTCTCTCTCTCTCTCTCTCTCTCCCTTTTTGCTTCCCTTGCAGTCGCTGCGAGCCTTGCTCAGAGAGAAGAAAGCGCTTGTATGTGCAGGATCCTCTCACCTGCAAATGTTCCTGCAAATTCACACAGTTACAATGCAAGTCCAGGCAACTTGAGTTAAACGAAAGAACTTGCAGGTTTGTTTACGAACGTTTATGATAAAACGCTGTGCCTTTTTTGTTCTCCTCGAGCTGCCGTCTGTCTTATCTCACCCTGTCAGAGCTTCTGTGTGTCTTTTTTCTGGTTTTGTATTTTCCTTCCTGCCAAGAAATGCATGCACACCACATGCTTGTAGGGTTTTGTGCTTTTTCCCCCCTCCTTTCTTTGTATTGTGTGCATGTGGGTATGAAATTATCTGCCTGTGTGTGAATATTTGCCGCTTTGGATTATGATTTGACATCATTGCTTGATGTCAGAATTTGCTTCATGATGCATATTGTACCAAGCAATCAAAAAATATATAAAATCCTGCATTGATTTAAAGCCAAAAGAGCCTTATTGTATATTTTCTTGTTTATACTTTCTTTCCCTATACTTATAAAAGATTAAACTATTTAGGATTGTCAAGCTTTAGTAAACTTAAGAGGCTGTAAAAGCAAATATTGTAATTCTGGCTGCAAGCAATACAGGCGTGTGTGTGTGTGTGTGTGTGTGTTTGTGTGCGCTTGAGGATGTGTATGTGTGATTGCAAGTGAGAGAGAGCGAAACGGTGTAATAGTGTACGTGTGCATACGTGTGTGTGGCTGTAGGACTTTGAGATGTTACAGTGTGATGGAAGGCCATCACTCATAAACATCTCTGAGTAATCCAAGCTTATCTAATACAATATACCTCATCAACCCTGAGAGAAGTATGGGAGAGAACATTGCTGTGGAATCACTGACGCTATAATCAGTATGCTGCAGCGTGTAACTGCTCATTTGTCAAAGGACTAATACCAGATTGTGCTTTAATTCCAAGCTCATCTGCGTAGCTGTTGGAAAATCAGGGCTAACAATGAAAAAATAAATTGAAATCCAAACTGTGTCCATGCTGCTTGCTTCTCATGGTCCTACTCAGTGTTGTAATTTACACTAATAGTGCTGCTGTAATAATGCCAAGCTGTGTTTTTGGGCTATATAAAGGATGGAGAATAACGTGGTTCAGGGGAGATCCCACTTTATACTGGTAACGTCCTTAGACGTTGATCTTTAAAAGGATTAGCTTAGCGAGAATTTACACAGTTTCTTCCCTTACCCCAAATGTAGCTGATCATCCAAAACTTGTTGTTCTACATGTAGCTAACATGTAGTAAGATGTGAAGAAATGTACAGCTACCTGCAGATTGCATCATCAGTATTCACATTTGTGTCAAAACAGCCTCAAACGGACTGTATCACTTAAAATATCCAGAGAAGTGTCATACAGTGTCAGAAAGCATTTAGGAAAAGCTATTTGAGGTTTGAGGCAAGTAATTATTTAGGCATGTTAATTAATTTTATGCTAGGAGGTTCCCTTTCTTGTTGGCTTCATTATCTTCATATATCCAATGTAAAACTACAAAAGAAAACAGGCCAAATAAGTCTGACTACATTTGGGATAAAGAAAAAAATTGTGTATATTTGATTCTTTTCCAAACTCCTCCTAATAAATAGGTCATATTTATTAATCGAATTATTAATTAAGTTTAAAGATATTTTGACAGAACAGTGTGGGTGTGGTCTCCCCTGATTGGCTCCTCTCAACAGCAATTCCTGACCAACGTTTTTTTTCCCATTTTGTTTTATTTCAGGTGTGACAAACCAAGAAGATGATCAGGCTGGACATCGGTGGACACCGAAATGAATGAAGGAATACTTTTCTTGGCACTTTTTTTTTCAACCTGTGGACCATACTGCATAACACTACACCAGAAAAGACAACAAAGAAACGAGGCGCGTTATCCCAGTGTATATTTTTAAGAAATTAATATATATGAATATATAGTTATATATCTTTAAAATAAGAGACATTGACAATGTGTAATGCTGCTATGGAAACACAGTGAACGACCGTGCCATGAATAATGGCACAAGAAAGTTATGCTTAAGTGCCAGTGCGTAAGGACCTGTGAACGGACGGAATAGAGGGATATTCACGCAAAAACACAAAAAAAGCCCCAACAAAACACAGATGGTGGACACCGCTTCACTGAACGGAGCTGCTGTGGATTCATATTTAGAAAGGACATTGATCCACACTTTCAGAGAGACTCTGTACGAGTGAAGGACAAACAGATTCGACGAAGACGCGTTCTGACTGGACAAACTGGCAGGTCCAAACTGAGAAGTGCATGAACTGATGGGGGAAAAAAGCAGAACGATCTTATTTCTGTGAGGTCTCTCCAAACATGAGCGACGAAGTCTTACTCAAAACAGTGACTGTACTAACATCCAATAGGACTTGTGTAAATAATAAAGGGATATTAAATGTAGGTATATATGGAGACAAAAGTGAGAAAGGCAACTTGATTCCAAGTGTTGCAGAAAACAGCAGCACTCTACTCTTCACAGTAATGATGGAGTCTAATTCCATATATTTAATGTTCATGTTTTCCAAAGAAGTTGAATTCAAACAGTTGAATTTAAAAACAGTTCATTACTCCACGATAACTGTGTGTCTGTATATACATGCCTAATATCCCTTTTGGTAGTACACTACATCTAATTTATAATTGTAGAATATTCAGTATTCTGTGTATTTAATTTGATCTATTTATATGCAGTGTTATCGTTTGTTGTTTTTCGTTTTGCTTTGTTTCCTATCAGCGTCATCACCAATCTGCCTAATACTGAAAAACTATAGATGATTTTGTTTTTTTTGTTCAAAAGCAGAAAAATAAGTCTTAAACATTCCTGAAAACACGTTTATGTTTGTTAGGGGAAAAGTTATTGCTTAGGCTATTTCTCCATAAAAGTTCTGCCAAACCTGCGTTTCAGGAGAGGGGATTGAACCAGAGCTGGACGACGTGAACAGAGACTTGAAGCGCAAAGTAGAGAAAGAGAGTCAGTGATGAACAGATGACTCTTCCTCATGGATTTTCCCACCAACATTCTATTTGTATTAAAGTGAATGAAAATGTTTTGTTTTTCATTATATTTTCACAGTAATATATTTATTGCGTTAAATGTTAATATTAACACCTGTTTATTGTTGTTTTAGCTTAACATTAAAATATATTTATTTTCAAATGATATTGTTTTTTATTAAACCAAAAAAAATGGATATCTTTCTCCAGCCTGGTGTTTTTCTGTATCAATGTGGAAAACAAATGAAGCTGTGTTTTATCACCAGAGGTTAGGAGTAAGGATGCTCCATGACATCAGCAGGCGTGGTCAAAGATCACAGGACTTATGTCTTATGCAGTAGTCTTATTTTTACTCTTCTATTTACATAAATGGTAAAAGGTAATCCCTGAAGATTATTGCCTTTTTTAGCTTTGTTAACTTCAAGTAGCTCTCACAGGTTAAAGCTGGTTGTCATGCCTCATACAGGCCACAGATCTTGCTGTATTTTAAGGTTCACTATGGTAAGGGGACCTAAATACACAGATTGCCTAAAATATCTGGGATTTAGCTTTGCTTTCATGTTGACACTTACAGTGTCCACTTTTTTAGAAAACCAAAATACGGTCATCCTGCCGACAGCAGGGTTGCCTTGTCTGGCAAAAATCTCCACCCCAAAGTTTGCTTGAAAGCTGCCCACCAGAACATGAAAGTTTAGATTTTTTTTTTCCTCCTTTTGTCAAAGAAGCCCTGTTTGGGAACAAACTGTGAACCTGGCAACTCTGACGATGTGCTGTACTGAACAGCACAGCCAATCAGAAGTGACCTCTATAGGTGTGTGCCTGCAAGTCATAACTTTGTTATTTTACTCGAAGAAATCCCAGCGTGTGTAAATCTCATGAACAGAATGAAAATATTGATAACAGCAAATGAGGGCACACTCTCAGAATAAAGGACCTACACTGCCCTGGGGCAGGACCCCTCATCACTGGGGACGTATCGTCAAGGGTACAGCTCAGTACCTTTAGTCAGAGAACATAATTCTTCTATAATCCACGGAAATGGTATTTCCTAAGTTGTATTGACTCCACACGTCTCCAGGCTTTTCATTTTATTGTTCTGTTTTAAAATATTAGGTTATAAAAAGGTGTAGATCTGTTGTTGTAATTGATAAAGCCTACATACAGATGTTTAGATTAGACTGATATTTCAAACCACTATTTAATGACAATTATTGAGCTTCTGTGATAAAAGCTCTGAATTTTGTGTACTTTATTGTGTTTGTGACCCCATGCAGAAGCTTCAGGTAGATTTTGTCCCAGTTTAGACATTTTATATAGTTATATGCAAAATAATATGCAAAATAAGTTAACACATCCTCTATAGAGAACACATTACTGCACATTTTAATGCACAGTTAATGTTTATTTGCTGAATTTGGTGTAAGTGACAAATTACATTTACTCTTGTTACTGTAATTGAGTACTGTAATATTACTTTCTGGAGTAGAATTAAATTATAGTAGTTTTACTTGTTAATTTTAGTTAAATACTTTTACTTTGCCACTTTAATTTTTATAACATTACAGAGTAAAAATGAATGATGAGCTCAGAAACCAGAAATTAAACGAGGTTAAATTTAAAAGATTCACCAACCAGAGAACAGCAGCTCCGGCAGGAAAAACACTACAGAGATGTCTAGTTCACCGAAGGACAGAGGGAAACTTGACCAGCACACTCAAGGAACAGGCCGCGTCCAAACGGTCATCTGTATTCATTTTCACATGAACTAAAGAAAAGCTGCTGAGATCTGCTCTCACAGCTCGACTCCGGCCTGAGGCAGCATTAGCCAAGCTGGTTTATCCAATCTAAACAGGCACCGTGTTTACGGGTTTCTTCTTTATTTTATGGTTTATTGAACTTAAAATCTGCTGTGGGTATTTTATTACAGTGTCTGTCAGACACTATAGTGAACAGGTGTCGGCCATAGCCCAGTTTACCCGTTTAAAATACGGCTTAATTTAGCTGCTGTTTTGGAGATAAATGGTCAACACAAGAAATCTAGTCTAATGCCGGCCCTTCATAAACTCTGGACAGACTTCTTCTTCTTCTTCCTCTCTCTTTCTCTCTCTCTCTCTCTCTCTCTCTGTCTATCTTTCTTCTTTTTCTTCTTCTTTCTCTCTCTTTCTTCTTCTTCGTCTTCTGTCTCTCTCTCTCTCTCTCTGTTCTTCTCTCTCCTCTCTTTTTCTTCTTCTCTTTGACTCTCACTCTTCTTCTCTCTCTCTCTCTCTTTCATCTTCTTTTTCTTCTCTCTCACTGTCTTCTTCTTTTCTCTCCTCCTCCTTCTTCTTCTCTCTCTTTCTCTCTCTCTGCTTCTTCTTCTTCTTCTTCTTCTTCTTCTTCTCTCTCTCACTGTTCTTCTTCTCTCTGTCTCCCGCTTTCTCTTTATTCTTTTTCTTCTTCTTCTCTCTCTTTGTCTTCTTATTCCTCTCATTTCATCTTCTTGTTCCTCTCTCTCTATCTCTCTTCTTTTTCTTCTTCTCTTTCACTCTCATTCTTTTCTTCTTCTCTCTCTCTTCTCTCTCGCTCTCTCTTTCTTCTTTTTCTTCTCTCGCTTTCTTCTTCCTCTTCTGTCTCTCTCTCTCTGTTCTTCTTCTTCTCTCTCTCTCTCCTCTCTTTTTCTTCTTCTCTTTCACTCTCACTCTTCTTCTTCTTCTTCTTCTTCTTCTTCTCCTTCTTCTTCTTCTTCTCTCTCTCTCATCTTATTTTTCTTCTTCTCTCTCACTATCTTTGTCTTCTTCCTCTTCTCTCTCTTCTTCTTCTTCGCTCTCCCCCTCCTTCTTCTTCTCTCTCTCTTTCTCTATCTCTGCTTCTTCTTCTTCTTTTTCTTCTTCTTCTTCTTCTCTCTCTCTCTCTCACTGTTCTTCTTCTTCTCTCTCTCTCACTCTCTCTTTCTTCTTCTTATTCCTCTCTCTCTCTTCTCTCTCTCTTTGTCTTCTTATTCCTCTCTCTATCTCTCTTCTTTTTCTTCTTCTCTTTCACTCTCACTCTTCTTCTTCTTTTCTTCTTCTCTCTCACTCTCTCTTTTCTCTCTCTCGTTCTCTCTTTCTTCTTCTTTTTCCTCTCTCTCTCTCTCTCTCTCTCTTTCTTTTTCTTCTCTCTCTCTTTCTTCTTCCTCTTCTGTCTCTCTCTCTGTTCTTCTTCTCTCTCTCTCTCCTCTCTTTTTCTTCTTCTCTTTCACTCTCACTCTTCTCTCTCTCTCCCTCTCTCTTTTTTCATCTCTTTGACTCTCCCTCTTCTTCTCTCTCTCTTTCATCTTCTTTTTCTTCTTCTCTCTCACTATCTTTGTCTTCTCCCTCTTCTCTCTCTTCTTCTTCTTTGCTCTCCTCCTCCTCCTTCTTCTCTCTTTCTCTATCTCTGCTTCTTCTTCTTCTTTTTCTTCTTCTTCTATTTCTCTCTCACTGTTCTTCTTCTTCTCCCTCTCTCCCTCTTTCTCTTTCTTCTTTTTCTTCTTCTTCTCTCTTTCTTTTCATCTTCTTGTTCCTCTCTCTCTATCTCTCTTCTTTTTCTTCTTCTCTTTCACTCTCACTCTTCTTCTTCTTTTTTTCTTCTTCTCTTTCACTCTCTTCTCTCTCTCTCGCTCTCTCTTTCTTCTTCTTATTTCTCTCTCTCTCTCTCTCTCTCTCTCTCTCTCTCTCTCTCTCTCTCTCTCTCTTTCTCTCTCTGTCTCTTCCTCTCTCTCCCTCTCTGTCTAGCTTGGTGTTTGTCTGTAACTGTGAGAGGCTGTGTAGCTGTTTAGCTGTCTAATATAGTACTAATGTCTGTGTATGAGCCACATTTAAGTGTTTTAATGGTTTGTTTATGTTGTTTTTTGTTGGCTTTGTGAGTGTGCGCCCCCTATAGATGATTGGTGCCACCCTATATCTCTGCTCTACCCTGGGCTCGCCTGTCAGTTATTAATGTGATATTTATGGACTTCATGCTACCACTGCATATTTAATTTTGTATTTCTATTTATTTATAATACATTTCTGTTGACATTTTGTATCAAATACTCTCTTTGGAATTTTTGGAAACCAACTGTGAGTCTGACACTGAATCTGTCTTCTCCTGTGTGGTAAAGACAATTGGAAACTGGAAACAAGTGGTTACAGGGTAAACTCAAACTGTTTTTACCATTTCAGTCTGATTGTGTATAAAGTGATCAGCATGATTAGTAGTGAAATATATTACAGTAAAACCCAAAGCAGAGTAAGTTACTAATGTTGCTGCAGATTTTAATGGTGTAAATATTCTGAACAGATATCAGTGAAAATGCACAGCATGAAGGCTGTAAATGTGCTGACTGTATCTAGAGGTTCACACCTATTGACATAAGTTACAGTCTAGGTGTCACGATTGGCCCCTCCCAGTCCTGTCCATGTGTTCGTGTTTTGGTTTAGTCCATATGCGTTTGCTTTGGTATCTGTAGTCCTGCCCCTCGTTTTGTAACTCCGCCCCTGATTGTTTTCACCTGTCCCTCGTTTTCCCTGTATACTTAAGCCCTGTGTTTGCCCCTTGTGTTGGTCTTTGTTTGATGTCTCGGTCTCCATTTGTTGTGTTGATTCTGGTTTTTGTCATGTCTGTCCCCCGATCTGTCCGTGTTGGCTATATGAACCTGGACTGTTTTGACCACGACCCTGGATTTGCCCCTAATAAATCTCGCTTATCTCAGCACATGCGTCCTCCTCCTCACTCGCCGTTACACTGGGGAGCTGATGGGCAGCTAGACTCTTACAAAAATGAATTTATCAATTAAGCAGTCTGCTTAGACTTTTGACTCTCTTTGATTATTTTTGACTTTCTCTTAAATAATGCTAACTAAATGTTAACACCCTCTGCACAGGGTCTTTCAGGGATTCTAAAATACTTTATTGGAAATGTATAAACTGGGACGTCTTATACAATCTAACCATGAAGTGCACGCAGTTTACTGTAAACCTTGTTCCTTACACAGCACTATGTGTGTGTAAATGTTCACTAGCAGAGCGAACTGTGATCAACCTCAGCTCAGAAATATGTTCAGGTTGTGACAGCAGAAATACAAAAAAGTAACTAAGTAACTCAGTACTTACATAGCTTTTTTTGATGGACTACTCATTTACACTTATTTGAGTCATTTGCTTTACTAATACTTTTATTTGTACTTGAGTAAATTATCAGTACAGTAACAGTACTTGTACTTGAGTAGGGATTTTCAGTACTCTTTACACCTCTTTTAGAAATGTGGCCTAAGCAAACACTATGGCACACACCACACATTAGGATTTATTTTTTATAAAGAAACCATGCTCTAAAATTATGCTCTGAAATTTATTAGCGTTGAATTAGAATAATGAAGCTCAGAGCTCAAAGGGGACATAACCAGTATAAGTGAGTTCAGCAACTGAAACCATCCATCCATCCATCCATCCATCCATCCATCCATCCATCCATCCGTCCATCCATCCATCCATCCATTATCTTCCGCTTCTCCAGGGTTCGGGTTGTGGGGGCAGCATCCTAAGCAATGAGGCCCAGACCTCCCTTTCCCCAGCCACTTCCACTATCTCCCCATGGGGGGGGGGATTCTGAGGTGCTCCCAGGCCAGCTGGGCAATATAGTCACGCCAGCATGTCCTGGGTCTTCCCCAGGGTCTCCTCTCCCGGGTGGACTTGCCTGTGACACCTCCCGAGGGAGGCGTCCAGGAGGCATCCTAACTAGATGCCCGAACCACCTCAGCTGGCTTCTCTCGACATGGAGAAGCAGTGGCTCTACTCCAAGTCCCTCCCAGATGACCCTCCTAGGCCCTCCAGTCCCCTTTTTAAAAAGAGGCACCACCACCCCAGTCTGCCAATCCAGTGGCACTGCCCACGCAATGTTGAAAAGGCGTGTCAGCCAAGACAGCCCCACAACATCCAGAGCTTTGAGGAACTCCAGACGGATCTCATCCACCCCTGGAGCCTTGCTACCAAGGAGCTTTTTAACTACCTTAGCAACTTCGGCCTCAGTAATGGACAAGCCTATTCCCGTGTCCCCAGACTCTGCCTCCTCACTGGAGAACGTGTCGGTGGGATTGAGAAGGTCCTCAAAGTATTCCTTCCACTGCCCAATGACGTCTTCAGTTGACGTCAACAGCACACCATCTCCACTATATACAGTGCTAGTGGCACACTGCTTTCCCCTTCTGAGTCGCCTGATGGTTTGCCAGAATCTTTTCAGAGCTGACTTATAGTCACTTTCCAAGGCCTCACCAAACTCCTCCCACACCCGGGTTTTTGCCTTTGCGACGACTAAAGCCACAGATCGCTTGGAATATCGATACCTGCCAGCTGCCTCTGGTGTCCCACAGGCCAACCATGCCCGGTAGGACTCCTTCAGCTTGACGGCATCTCTCACCTGGGGTGTCCACCACTGGACAGGATTACCACCCCAACAGGCACCAATTACCTGAGTGTCCAAAACACATGGCCGCAAATCCGATGACAAAGTCAATCATTGAACTGCGCCCTAGGGTGTCCAGGTGCCTTGTGCACTTATGGACATCCTTGTGTTCAAGCATGGTGTTCGTGATGGGCAAACTGTGGTTTGCACAGAAATCCAAAAACTGAACACCACTCGGGTTCAGATCAGAGAGGCCATTCCTCCCAATCACACCCCTCTGGGTCTCACTGTCATTGCCCACGTGAGCATTGAAGTCCCCCAGTAGGACAATAGTCTCCAGGAGGAGCACTTTCAAGCACCCTTCCCAAGGACTCTAAGAAGGCTGGGTATTCTGAACTGCTGTTCGGTGCATAAGCACAGACAACAGTCAGGACCCGTTCCCAAACCCAAAGGCGTAGGGAAGCTACCCTCTCGTCCACCGGAAAAAAAACCCAACGTACAGGCGCCGAGTCGAGGGGCTATGAGAAAGCACACACCTGCCTGCCACCTCTCACCATGGGCAATTCCAGAAAAGAATAAAGTCCAGCCCCTCTCAAGGAGATTGGACCCAGAGCCCAAGCTGTGTGTTGAGGTGAGCCCGACTATATCTAGCCGGTATCTCTCAACCTTGTGCACCAACTCAGGCTCCTTCCCCACCAGTGAGGTAACATTCCAAGTTCCAAAAGCCAGTTTCAGCAACCGAGGATCAGAACGCCCAATCCACAAAGCACCGAACCCCTACTACTGCCCCTCCCATAGGTGGTGGGTCGATGGGAGGGGGGACTCATGTAACTCCTTCGGCACCATGAGTAAATGCCCAGCCACCAGACACTCCCTGGCGAGCCCCTCCCCCAGGCCTGGCTCCAGAGTGGGGCCCCGGTAACCCTGATCCGGGCAGGTGCACAAGTCCTGTTTTCTTCTTATTTTCATAAGGGTAATTATGGATCACGCTTTGTCTGACCTGTCACCAAGGACAAGTTTGCCTTGGGAGACCCTACCAGGAGCTTTTGCTCCAGACAACATAGCTCCTAGCATCATTCAAGCACGCAAACCCCTCCACCACGATAAGGTGGTGATCCATGGAGAGGCAGCTGAAACCAGTCAACAACTTATTCCAGATATTTATATATGTAGTTGATATGATATGTAGTTCCCTACATTTTAGACAGTAATGTTAAATCAGGCATGTTTAACAACTACTCATCAAAGATATAATCAGGACTTTTTCAGTAAATTCCAGAAAGAAATGTACAACCCCAATTCCAATGAAGTTGGGACATTGTGTAAAACATAGATAAAAACAATAGGATGATTTGCAAATCTTTTTCAACCTATATTCAATTGAATACTCTATAAAGACAAGATATTTAATCTTCAAACTGATAAACTTTATTGTTTTTTTGCAAATATTCACTCATTTTGAATTTGATGAATGAATTCCCAACTTCATTGGAATTGGGGTTGTATAAACATTTAAATGCCTGCCATGATTAGAATGGGATTCTGTGGTGATGTTTCAGTTGATTAGCTTTTGACCCATTTGGGAAAACATCCCAGAAATAGCAAATAAAAAAAATCAGGATTTAGTCCAAAACTGATTTAAAAACTTTTGAGAACTTTTTTCTTGATAGCACAACTGTTTTTCTACAGCCCTGTTTAATTATACATTCATTATACAAAATGAAACGCAATGTTTCTGCCAGAGCTTCCAGCAAATATTCAATCAACTGCCAAATTCATGTACAGAAACCAAACAGACCAAATAAAAAAAAAGCTAAAGCAAAACCACATATCATCCATATCAAGCGTATTACTATGGCCTGACCATCATAACGAGAATTGTCTTACAACTCAACATTGTAAAAAGATTGTAAAGCCACCAGCTGCTGTTATGAGGAGCCATAATTTTAGTTTCAAAATCACTTGTGTAAACTGTATATTGACTTTTTGAAGCAGACCCCACACAATTGAATCCACAGAGAGGAATGAGTAGCTTCCTGCATCCACAAAATCACACACTAAACGATGAGCTTATGCCACAATTCAAATTATTCACCCAAAGTTGTTCTCTACGCTCTTAATTCTTTGGAAGCCTTTGGCAGAGGAACGCTGTGATTTTCAAACAGAACCTCTCTAATTTGAGTCCAGAGTACTTAATGGGTCTTCTTATGTAATTTTATGCGTTCCAGCTGTGGCCACAGCACAGTGCGAGATTATGCCGCAGATAAAAACCCCAAAAGTGAGCAGGACTGTCATTACCGTGCTGCCATTTTTTTTACTGGAAGTACAGCTGTAGCTGTTTAAGGGTGGGTTGATGTTATAGTTATGTTGTGCAAAAGGGTGAAGAAAGCAATGTTATGTGTATTATATATTACGAGAGCAAAAGTCATAGACCGCCCTTCGTTTTTTTTTTAATTTCCAGAGCAGCTATTAAATCTAAGTAATTCATTTCCTGAAGAGATTAGATATTAGACAAATCATTTGCATGATTAATGTTAAAGCAAAATATGTGGAAAAACATGAGTTTCTAAAAGTGGAGTTCAACAAATGATTAAAGGACACAGAGGAAAATAAGCTTCTAACAAACACGCAAGACCACCAGATCTGTGACCATCAGATAAACAATACTTCACGTTTTTATCTCTAAGAGAGGGGAGAAAATCAAGCTGCACTCTTGCTTCAAATCTGAAAAAAAATCCACATGTGTTTCTGTCCATCCTTCCACTGTGAAGAGACAGCTCAACACTCTGGGTCTGTAACAGCCATTGGTGTTGTTCTTTAGTAGTTTGAGATTTGTTGTTTGTGTGTTATTGTGTGGGTTTAGTGTCTAACATAGAGAGTTGTCCTATGGCTAGAGGTGACCATCCCAGCTATTCAGCCTGTTTTTCTGTTAAATAAAAACAAAAAACATTCCTGAAGCAGAAATAATGGCCTTCTCTGGTTCTTCTCCGCCAAGATGCCTCAATATTATACACTGCTCAAAAAAATAAAGGGAACACTTAAACAACACAATATAACTTCAAGTAAATCAAACTTCTGTGAAATCAAACTGTCCACTTAGGATGCAACACTGATTGACAATCAATTTCACATGCTGCTGTGAAAATGGAATAGACAACAGGTGGAAATTATTGGCAATTAGCAAGACACACTCAATAAAGGAGTGGTTCTGCAGGTGGGGACCACCGACCACTTCTCAGTACCTTTCTGCTTTCTGGCTGATGTTTTGGTCTCTTTTGAATGTTGGTGGTGCTTTCACACTCGTGGTAGCATGAGACAGACTCTATAACCCACACAAGTGGCTCAGGTAGTGCAGCTCATCCAGGATGGCACATCAATGCGAGCAGTGCCAAGAAGGTTTGCTGTGTCTGTCAGCATAGTGTCCAGAGGCTGGAGGCGCTACCAGGAGAAAGGCCAGTACACCAGTAGACGTGGAGGAGGCCATAGGAGGGCAACAACCCAGCAGCAGGACCACTACCTCCGCCTTTGTGCAAGGAGAAACAGGAGGAGCACTACCAGAGCCCTGCAAAATGACCTCCAGCAGGCCACAAATGTGCATGTGTCTGCACAAACGGTTAGAAACCGACTCCATGAGGATGGTATGAGGGCCCGACGTCCACAGATGGGGGTTGTGCTCACAGCCCAATACCATGCAGGACGCTTGGCATTTGCCAGAGAACACCAGGATTGGCAAATTCGCCACTGGCGCCCTGTGCTCTTCACAGATGAAAGCAGGTTCACACTGAGCACATGTGACAAATGTGACAGAGTCTGGAGACACCGTTGAGAGTGATCTGCTGCCTGCAACATCCTTCAGCATGACCGGTTTGGCAGTGGGTCAGTAATGGTGTGGGGTGGCATTTCTTTGGAGGGCCGCACAGCCCTCCATGTGCTCGCCAGAGGTAGCCTGACTGCCATTAGGTACCAAGATGAGATCCTCAGACCCCTTGTGAGACCATATGCTGGTGCGGTTGGCCCTGGGTTCCTCCTAATGCAGAACAATGCTGGACCTCATGTGGCTGGAGTGTGTCAGCAGTTCCTGCAAGATGAAGGCACTGAAGCTATGGACTGTGATTTTGTTGTCAGCACATTCAACTTTGTACAGAACAAAGTATTCAATGAGAATATTTCATCCATTCAGATCTAGGATGTGTTATTTGAGTGTTTCCTTTATTTTTTTGAGCAGTGTACTTAGTTGTTGAAGCCTCAAAATAAATGTATGTTAGAATTAATTTGTAATATACACAGCTACCAGTCATCACCGTTTACTCAATGGCCATGCTGACAGGAAATGAAACAAATGAAAGAGTGGTATCTGACATTCGCCCAATATTTTATACAATCCTTCGGAAAGACGATTAAATATTATTGAGCACATTCTCAATCTTGAAATGGAATCACAGCACTGCATAAGCACAGTTCATAAGCTCAAAAACAAACAAAAAATGCTCCTCGGATATCAAACAAAAGACAAAGCTCTTGAATCATTTCTATCGCCAAGAGTCTTAATACCCCTTTATGTCCAACATTAAGACGTAAGACTTGGATTTCGATGCGTCAATGCTTCGTTAAGTGATCCTTATTAGTCCCACAATGGGGAAATTTCACCTCCGCTTTTAACCCATCTGTGAAGTGAAACACCACATACACATTAGTGAGCACACTTGCCCAGAGCAGTGGGCAGCCCTATCCACGGCACCCGGGGAGCAGTATGAGGTTTGGTGTCTTGAACAAGGACACCTCAGTCGTGTACTGTCTGCCTTTGGGGATGGAACCGGCAACCTTCGGGTCACAGGACCAGTTCCCTAACTTCCAACACACGACTGCTTTCTTCCACCCCCTACCCCCCTACCCCCCTACCCCCCTTTGGATATAGAAATGTACTATGGGGTATTTTCCATTCTCTGTCTATCTACATGGTGGTAGAGTATTAACATTATTCCAATAGCAATGGTACGACACTACTTTTTTATTATTATTATTTGCTGTTAGTTTGGTCTGTATGGAGACCGACATGTTGGCCCATTAATTTTCTCACTTATTTGTGCATTTTCACATATTTTCTCATAATTTTCAACTACATTATTTATATAAGTCTGAATGTTGCTGAACTACTTGGGCCTGCCAGAAAGAAAGTGAATCTTGTCACCTTATATACTAAGCTTGGCATCTTTTCCATAATCCAGTTCCAACTTAAACTCATCAGCTAATTATTACTAAAATAATGAATACAATGAGAATAATTGTCACGATTGGCCCCTCCCAGTCATGTCCATGTGTTCATGTTGTGTTTTGGTCTACTCCATGTGGTTTCTTTGTTTTGGTTTAGTCCAGCCCCCTTGTTTAGTGACTCCACCCCTGATTATCTCCACCTGTGTTTCCGCCTGTCCCTCGTTTACCCTCATTTATTTAAGCCCTGTGTTTCCCCCTGTCTGGTTGCAGGTCTTTGTTTGAATTGTTGTTTTCTGGATGTTTTGTTTGTTTGATGTACTTGCTATACTTTTGCAATTAGTTCTCTGTGTTTAGCCTGTGTTCTGTTAGTCATGTCTGTCTCGCGATCTCTTCATATTGGCCATTTGAACCTGGACTGTCATGACCATGACCCTGGATTTGCCCTCAATAAAAGTCGCTTATCTCAGCGTATGCGTCCGCCTCCTCACTCACCAGCGTTACAATAGTAATAATCTTCATGAGCTCAATATTCATCAACACTGGGATGGTTGCTGGGCAAGACAAGAAGGGACCAATTTTTAAAGTTCTACAAAATTTTGTTGAGAAATTATCATATGGGTGAAAACATTGAATGCTGTACATACCATCACAGTACACATGAGAGATTTATATTTAATATAAACCATTACCTTTACTAAGGAACCCTTCAACAACCATCTTTTTAAATGAGAAAGAAAAATATACATATTGCCAACTAAACCAGAAGCACTTAGACTTCTGTTTATGGAGACACAGGTGCTAAGAACAGTGCCAGACGGAGCAGTTATTTTTTCCATCCACAGATTATTTGTGGGTGATATGAACTGGAAAACTGGGTAAGCAGCTGTGAATTTTCTCGATAAGATAAGGGAAAATGAGAAATGATTACAGTGCTGCTAATGTAACACACCAGATACAGTTAGCTGACGTTTCTCAGAGAGACTGAACACTGAATGAAGGTAGTAGAAAAGTACTAGAGATCAGGATAGTTGCTGCCTGACCATATGTGCTAATATATAAAATCTATACTCTAACAGTGAACCTATTTATATTAGTTCACTATAACAGGCAGGTTTGTCAACACAGTCCTTCTGGTGTCACATTATTATCTGTCCTTTATCCATGGTCATCCATGGTTGTGCAGTTCCTCAGTAGGAACTCTTTAACATTTAAATGTTGATCTATTACTCATTACATAATCTTTGATTCATCATACATAGGAATCTGTCACCTGTTCCATTGAACTGCAGGTTGAATGGAAAAGGTGATAGTTAAATGCGCAAGCGAAAAAAAATTAAAGATAAACTTCAATAAAGATAACTTCATTTTGCCTACATCTATTTCTGCTGCAAGTTACCATCCAGCTGCATCACTCTTCTGATCAGGAAGTAGGGTTTTTATGAAGAAAGTCAAGTGTACAAAATATGTTAGCATGTCCTGTTTGGAATTCAGCAACTCTAAGTAAAGGCATTAAATCTCTATCATCAGTTGAATAAATCCACCATATCTCGGAAAGGACAACTTGACATGAATTTTCTTCAAGATACAGTTACTGTCCCTTGAGGAACTGGTGCAAAAACACACCTGGGGGACAGGAACTGGAGCTGCCCAAGAGACAAGAACTGGTGCCTCTTGAGAGACTGGAACAAGGAGCACACAAAGAACAAAAACCTAGGACAGGAACCAGATCTAGTTCTCAGTTCTCGCTATTATCCAGTTTCTGCTGTCCCTTGAGGAACTGGGAAGGCTCAAGAGGTAAGATTGGATTCATATGAGGGACAGTAACTGGAGGATTCAATGGTTAGAAGTGGATCATCTCAAGGGGCCTGCATTTAAATTGCTTAAGGGAAAGGACCTGAGGTCACTCATGGACAGAAACTGGGACCAACTGTGGTACAGAAGCTGGAGCTGCTTGAAGGACAGGAACTGGAGCCACTTTAACTGAAACTAATCAAATGACAGAAACAAGTCCTGCTCAAGAGATAGGGACTGGGATGCTTAAGGGATAGGGAAGAAGACACTTGAGGGAGAGGAACTGGACCTGTTTGAGGGACAGAAAATGGAGCGGCCTGATGGAGAGGAACAGGTCCTGCTTACTGACAGGAAATGGGGCAGACTAATATTTGGGACAGAAAGGGGCTCAAAGACTTGAATTGGCCACAGTCTGTGTCTGGGGTGAGAGCAGGGGAAGAAACACAAACTGGGTCAAGAGAACTGAAGGGTTTGGCAAGGAATGGAAACAGACTTTGTGGCTAGTATTGGGACACAAGACATGATTGAAATCGTGATGTGACTGCATTTCAAGTAGGGTCCAGACTGGAGTCAGGATTAGTAGGCAAAGTCAGGAACCAGAGCTGATTCCTGGCCACAAGATCAACAGCCTGTCAACACCTTAGAAGTACATACTTACTTGAGTAAACTATCCAACTGTCTGCATTGGAGATTGGAGCATCAAGAATCCCACACTATGCTGACTAAAGACCAGCCTCTTTGTGAAGCCCTTAAACTAACCCTAAGCACTTCTTGATTTGGTTTGTATTGCACTTATACTATGTGTTAATTCTGCATTTTGTATCTTTCTTTCTAGGTATCAGCCCTGCTCCTTGTTTCTAGCAGTGCTCAAGGATAGTTTGGACCCTAACATATTAGTACTAGAATACATCATCTGAGCGAACAACAAAGCACTTTTGAAAGTTTCTCAGGATAAGAGCACCTGCTAAATGTCAGAAACATGAATGTAAGTTATACACTGGTTCCAGGAAACACAGATTTTGGCTTGTGGAGCTCAGAAGAGGAAACAGGGTGGAGCAGAGACAGACAGGGATTCATCAACACTAAGTCTAAGTGATACTTTTTCAATCCCACCTCCACATTTAACCCACCTGTGAAGTGAAACACCACATACACACTAGTGAATACACACAAACTAGGGGGCAGTGAGCACACTTGCCCAGAGTGGTGGGCAGTCCTACCCACGGCACCCGGGGAGCAATTGGGGGTTAGGTGTCTTGTTCAAGGACACCTCAGTCACATACTGTCTGCGCTGGGGATCGAACCGGCAACCTTGTGGTCACAGGGCCAGTTCCCTAACCTCCAGCGCACGACCGCCCCTTAAACTAACATGGTATGGCAGAAGCTGCAAGTCTTTAGTCAGAAATAGAGCACTGATAGAGCACTAGAGCCCAGGTTCCCAACCTTCGTCCTGGAGTTTCCCTGCTCTGCACTTTTTTATTGCTTTTCCAGCTGTAACACACCCACTTCAACTAGGAAGAGCTTGATAATTAGCTGAATAGTTACATCAGATGTGTTTGAATCACTGACATATGCAGGACAGGGTTTGTTCCATCTCCAGGCTTGAGGATGGCTGACACAAGTTGTGTTTTAACAAGGTGGAGCTACAGGATAAGTGTTTCTAATAGTGTTTCTAAAGTGTTTCTAGTAGATGGTGGATAAAATAATACACAAATAATATAAATGACTAAGATGCTTTTCCCTCTCAGTATGCTTTCGAGAGATCTTTGTTGCTGGGGGTAAAACTACTGGTTTTGTAAGCCACCATGGCTCTGACCTATTGCATTTGTCTCTGACCGTCTATCTCTGTCTGAGGCAACTCGCTGCAGGTTGGCTGTTTAGTAAGACTGGCTCTTGCCTGTACAGTCTGTGTCTCTGAGGCCCATCACTCCTCCTGGGTCAGAGATTAAATGCTCCCTAGGCTCCTGCATGGCCTACTCCCCTTATGTAAACCCAGTGTGTTGTAACCATGAACCTTTAGAATTGCACTGGCTCTTAGATTGAGTTGAGCAGAATTAGATGCTTGAAAATGTGTCTGCGATGACTTTGATTGCAGAATCATTTAAGCAGAGTTCAGTCATTAACTGGAAGAGATCAGGGTCAAGTAATAATAATAATAATAATAATAATAATAATGTATTTTCTGTGTCAAAATAGTTATCACATAAAAAGCATAGAGTTGATTAACATCATTTCTAGATGGGAGAGGCAGGTCCAATATTGTTTACAAGCCAGAAGCCAGAAAAGTTAGGTTCATAATCTGGCTGTCAAATGATCTAAATATACAGCATGATTAACAGTATTAGTCTTAATCTCTCTATTTTGAAAGTGAACACTTCATTACTTCCACTGAGAGCAACAGTGGCTGCAAATGGTACACTCTTGCTCTCATAACGCTATGTTATGTCTTTTCCAATGAGAACTGGAGCTTTCCACTTGGCTATTGCTTTGTTACCTGTTTGTAGGTGATATCCATAATCCACCCATGAACACTGCCTAATGTAATATGGTTCTAGAACCAGCTGTGGGGTTTGCTTGTAAAGGTTACTTTAGACACTGAATTATCATTCAGTAATAGTAGTTATTCAGTAACTACTATAACTGATTCATTATCTACTATTACTACTAATCTGAAAGTTCTTTAGCTATGAGAGCAATGAATTGAAATGTTTAACCCTTTTTTAGTTTAAGAGGTTACCCCTCTAGTGTCTAGGGCTCATCGGCAGGCCCAACGTTTTATTACACACTTCTACAACTTACATTTACAGCATTTGGCAGATGCTCATATCCAGAGCAACTTACAATTGGATCATTTTACACAGGTAGGCAAAGGTAGTGTTAGGAGTCTTGCCCAAGGACTCTTATTGATATAGTGTAGGGTGCTTACCCAGGTGGGGATTGAAACCCAGTCTATGGCGTAGAAGGCAGAGGTGTTACCCACTACACTATACCAACCACAACGTAACCAACTTAAGAATAGATCAGCCAGTTTGTCTTGAAGTCTATGTAGTTACTGAATGATAAAGCCTAGGTTGTAATAAGCTAAGGGGTTAAATTATTTTCTGGGCTGGCTGAAGAATTTTGTGCAGTACTATAGGGACTGTAGCTTTAAGAGGCTATGGAGAAGTGTGATCAGGTGATTGCAGTGGAAAAGCACATCATCCACTCACCTGCTACTGTCTTCACGTAGGCCTTGAGGGACACGTGGAGCAGAATTCCCCACTGAGAGTCTGTGTGTGTGTGTTGTGTGAGTGTGTGTGTGTGTGTGTGTGAGAGAGAGAGAGAGAGAGAGAGAGAGAGAGAGAGAGAGAGAGAGTATGTGTGTGCAGCTGGTAGGGGTGGTTTGACCTATATTTAGGCACTCTACCCAGTCTGCTGTTGGAGTTACAGTAGGTGGAAACAGAGCGGGCAATAAAAAATGAAGGATGTGATTCAGCAGCTCTGTGCATTTACTCCACCTGAGACACACTTCACACACCCTGAGGAACAGCAACCAGACAAATCTGGTTCATTCCAACCTTCACCCAGTAACACTTCAAAACACACGCACACCTGTGGCTTACCTGATGACTGAGGTCTCATATTACTGAGATATATCTTATTCATCTGCTATGCAATGTGAACTTTAAAGTAAGTACAGTATCAGTCAGCACTAGTCAAAAGTTCGGATTAAACTAGTTTTGCAAGCCAGACTTCTGCCCGTCATCAGGCAGTCTTGAGGGGGCAGAAGGTTTCAACACCTAAAGAGGTCAAGAACTGCATACTTTGGGGCTAGCAAGTGGCGCAACTGCCCAGTCATTGGTAGATCAGTCCCCAGTGATGCCATTTGCCATCCACGGTCAGGAGTCAGGCCCATGCACAGATACAGTGCATCCGGAAAGTATTCACAGCGCTTCACTTTTTCCACATTTTGTTTTGTTACAGCCTTATTCCAAATTGAATTAAATTAATCTTTTTCCTCTAAATTCTACACAAAATACCCCATTGTGACCATGTGAAAAACGTTTTCTCGAGAGTTTTGAAAATTTATTAAAATTAAAAAACAAAGAAATCATATTTACATAAGTATTCACAGCCTTTGCTTAATACTTTGTAGAACCACCTTTGGCAGCAACTACAGCCTCAAGTCTTTTTGAATATGATGCCACAAGCTTGGCACACCTATCTTTAGGCAGTTTTGCCCATTCTTCTTTGCAGTACCTCTGAAGCTCCATCAGGTTGGATGGGAGACGTCTGTGCACAGCCATTTTCAGATCTCTCCAGAGATGTTCAATCGGATTCAAGTCTGGGCTCTGGCTGGGCCACTCCAGGACATTCACAGAGTGGTCCTGAAGCCACTGCTTTGAGATCTTGGCTGTGTGCTTCGGATCGTTGTCCTGCTGAAAAATGAACCGTCGCCCCAGTCTGAGGTCAAGAGCGCTCTGGAGCAGGTTTTTATCCAGGATGTCTCTGTACATTGCGGCATTCATCTTTCCCTCTATCCTGACTAGTCTGCCAGTTCCTGCTGCTGAGAAACATCCCCATAGCATGATGCTGCCACCACCATGCTTGACTGTAGGGATGGTATTGGCCTCGTGATGAGCAGTGCCTGGTTTCCTCCAAACATGACGCCTGGCATTCACACCAAAGAGTTCAATCTTTGTCTCATCAGACCAGAGAATTTTGTTTCTCATGGTCTGAGAGTCCTTCAGGTGCCTTTTTGCAAATTCCAGACGGGCTGCCTTGTGCCTTTTACTAAGGAGTGGCTTTCGCCTGGCCACTCTGCCATACAGGCCTGATTGGTGGATTGCTGCAGAGATGGTTGTCCTTCTGCAAGGTTCTCCTCTCTCCACGGAGGAACGCTGGAGCTCTGACAGAGTGATCATTGGGTTCTTGGTCACCTCCCTGACCAAGGCCCTTCTCCCCCGATCGCTCAATTTAGACGGCCGGCCAGCTCTAGGAAGAGTCCTGGTGGTTCCGAACTTCTTCCATTTACGAATGATGGAGGCCACTGTGCTCATTGGGACCTTCAACGCAGCAGTAATTTTTCTGTATCCTTCCCCAGATTTGTGCCTCGAGACAATTTTGTCTCGGAGGTCTACAGACAATTCCTTTGACTTCATGCTTGGTGTTTGCGCTCTGACATGCAGTCAACTGTGGGACCTTATATAGACAGGTGTGTGCCTTTCCAAATCATGTCCAATCAACCACAGGTGGACTCCATTTAAGCTGTAGAAACATCTCAAGGATGATCAGTGGAAACAGGATGCACCTGAGCTCAATTTTGAGCTTCATGGCAAAGGCTGTGAATACTTATGTAAATATGATTTCTTTGTTTTTTAATTTTAATAAATTTTCAAAACTCTCGAGAAAACTTTTTTCACATGGTCACAATGGGGTATTTTGTGTAGAATTTAGAGGAAAAAGATTAATTTAATTCAATTTGGAATAAGGCTGTAACAAAACAAAATGTGGAAAAAGTGAAGCGCTGTGAATACTTTCCGGATGCACTGTATTTTGGGGGCAGTAGCTCAAGGAAAAATTGGTGACATGAACAGAAATTCAACTTAATTAATTAATTTACTGTATGTTTCAATCAGGCAGAGAAAGACAGTGTAGTCTTGTTTCAGATAAAACCATATTAAATCTTAAGACTTTTTCCAAAGGCAGCCATAGACACTAACATACTAATATGCCATACATTTTTATGATTTTGTTGTCTATCTTGAAAATTAAACTGTAAAACAGCAGATCTTAGTTTTTTTTTGTTTGTTTTATTTTGTTTTATGTTTTTTTTGTTGTTTTTTTTTAGAATAACATGCTTGAGAATGAAAGGCATTTTTGGCTGCATCTAATCATTCATCCAAGCGTTATGATGCAAATACATTGAAGGCCATTGATTTGTGTTAATGTCACTGGCTATAGGTAACTGCATGAGCAACATTTCTAGCACTTAATCTTAATCTTGTTGACCGGATTTAGCTCATCTTATGTGTTAGCATGCAAATAGGTATCGTAGAAATGAACAAAAGAAAACAACTGAACATTTTTCCAACTTTTGAAAATAGAAAGTGATTTTCTCTAAGCAGTCAAGTTTCTGCCAAGAGAAACACAAACATCCAATCTGTTAATGTCAGTGCTAGCATTAACATTACGACAGAAGTAAGCAGAAGTAAGTTACAATCCTCCCTCTTTGCGAAGTAATGAGACCAGCTGGGCTGACTCTACCGTTGCAGCTTCCTCCATCAGTGACTCATGTTCAAGCTCGGAAACTTGGATGTTTTGTCATAGCAGCAAATATCTCAAATACCTCAAAAGGCCATCACTCTGTCTAACTAACAGCAGAACTTTAAATAAGTATGAATTCTACTCCTTTTTATTGTCTCATCTGGCTTTATGATTATTTATTGTGTAGCAGCTTGGTTCTAAAACACAGTAAGAGTTGTGCAATATTCTCTCTCTCTCTCTCTCTCTCTCTCTCTCTCTCTCTCTCTCTCTCTCTCTCTCTCTCTCTCTCTTGGTATACACTTGTGCAACAAATTGAAAAGTCAGTGGTAAAGTAAAAAGCAGTGCTGTGTTGCATTTGATGTCTGGGTGGCAGCTTAAAGCCAAATGGTCACTGAGTTGCAAAGGGTGGTAAAGTAAGTATATCAGGACTGCTGTGTAACAGTTTTGTGATTGTGAACAACTGCTATCACTTTCCCTCTGTCCTTCTCTCTGCATGGTGTATTCATGAATCTCTGTTCAAATGCATTTACATAAATGCGTAATTAATTACAGGGCTAGTTATGTAAGAAAAAAAATACATTTAATTTACATTCTGCATCTCAATGTTAGTCTGCACATGGAAAAGACAGAGAGAAAGGGCAGAGTGTGAATGAGAGCTATTTTTACAGCCGACACAAAAACACTGTGAAGCTCCAGAGGTGTTTGAAATGGTGATGTGATGCTGTTTGATGAGGATCTAATATAGATCACAAACACACACACACACACACACAACTGCACAAACCCATTTTAAATGCTTTATTTAATTGCACGTAAAATAAAATTTAAGCAAATTTAAACAAACATACAGTTAATTCGTCTATGACTGTTGCTTCAGTTCATGAGTATAGGAAGCATATGTGGCCATTCACTGTCACTTTTGCAGAGTGGGTACCACTTCACAATGAGACTACCCTTATAATGGGTTTATGACCCGTTTAAAATTAGTTAATGGTACTTCATGAGGGCATAAAAACCTTGAGAATAATTAATAAGAAGTTTTAGGTCATGAATAAAAAGGGCAACTGTAACTTGTTGTTTGCCAAATAATGAACCCACATTCATATACACTGTTAAACCTGGTTTCTTACATTGTCTTCGGTATTATACCTCTCAGCTTTACCAGATATTCATTGATAGGTTACAATTACAATTTACCCACCAACACGATATCTTATTAGTCATTATTAATTATAATGTGGCCTACGATAGATATTAAATAACTAAATTTACCTACTAAGTGCGAATTTTAAGATGCTGTCAATTGTGCAAGTAAAGATGTTTTCCTTATTTCTGTTATCTCACTGTGCAATTTGCGAATTTACAGAAAGTGAGTTTAACTTGTTTATTAATAATATGTTTTACACTTTTCAATAAGGCTCCCTCTTGGATGTTATAAGTGTTAAACAATCATTAACTAATTAACTCATTAACTTACAGTAAGACTTTATTTTGGTAGTCACAAGTGTTAGCAAGTCAAAAGATGACTTGGTCATATACCATTCGAGAAGCAAAGAGGCATCAAATTAAATAGGAAAACCTACAATCTGTGATTCAATAGCTGCAACATAGAAAACCAAATGATGATAACAATGAACAGCAGATTGAGGTTGAGGTAGGCCACAGACATCTGAGAGTGGGTGAGCAATAAACTGTAAAGGCCATCAACTGTGCCAGACCTGGATTACTGTCCTAAAGATGCCACCCGACCCCAGGGATCGCAATAGTACCACATTCATATCCACTATATGTTACGATCTGGCAGTGTTATATTAATACATGTGGCATGCACGAGGATGATGAGCAGATAAACCATAGCAGACAAATGAATAAGCAATGCCAATAGAATAGACACTCTGGAGCAGCTGCACATGCATCTAAGGTCACCCTGTCCAGTGCTGAGCATTGAATAGAGGGTTGTAAAGCACCCCAGCATTGTGGAGCAGTGTATTCTATTACATACTTATGGGTTAAATCAAAAATTAGGACAATAAGCTGCATTTCTGTCACACATGACTGGTGACAGCTCATCGGGCAAGTCATACTGCAGTGTTTTGATGCCTATCTTCATTTATGCCATTTGGCAGACGTTCTTATCCAGAGTGACTTACAGTTTGATCAGTTTACACAAGGAGGTGAAGGTGGTGTTGGGAGTTACCCAAGGACTCTTACTGGTATAATGTTAATAATAAGGTTGTGTGCCTAGGCATGGCATTGAACCCCAGTGTACAGTGCAGAGGTGTTACCCACTACACTAACCAACCAGTCCATATACAAATCAAAAGGACTCACATACGAAGATGTTTCAGAGGCAGAGTAATGGTAACAGAGTGAAGTGTTTTCAGTTTTTGGTGTGTGTGCTAAGTGTGTGTGTGCGAGAGTGATGCTGTCTGATATTGAGGGCAAACGGTTCAGTTCCTTATGAGATCACTGAGTTAAACCTGTTTGTTTCCTGGCAGATAAGCCAAGCTCATTTACAGACAACCCTCTCTCCTCTCTCTCTGCATGTATCTCTTTTTCTCTCCCTCTCCTTCTCTTTCTTTCACTGTTTCTGTCTTGCTGTCCCTCTCTTTCCTTCTCTTTCTCTCGCTCTCACTTTCTCAACTTCCTCTCTTTCCCCTTCTTACATATGGTACCTCTTCTCTATCTTTCTTTCTCTCCTTTTCCTATAAACTCTTGCTGCCTCATCTTTGTTTCTTTTCCTTTTCTTACATACTCTCTGTCACTATGACTGTCTCCTTCTCCCCATCTCTGTTATCTCTCTCTCTCTCTCTCTCTCTCTCTCTCTCTCTCTCTCTCTCTCTCTCTCTCTCTCCCACACTGACTTGAGCAGATTAATTGTGGTCCCTTGGACTCTTGACCCTTTTTTCCCCATTGCCCATCTAGTAGACTGGAGTGGTAAGAGCGGTGTTTGAATGTTTTTGTTTGTAATAGTCAACTCACATCTTCACTCACATCTGTAACCCACACAGAACATTAAACAGATGCACATGTGTCTCCACCTGTAGAGCAGTGGTCTCCAGTGGCTGGATGTAGAGACAGCTTCATACCGCCTGCCATATATTTATCTTTAAATTGCTTCACCCACCAAAACCGGTGGCTATTTTTCCAACAAATGGCGTTTAAGATTAGTTTAGACTGATCCTTACATTATTAAAAACCACACAGAATTAGGGCGATGCACACATTCAAACACAGCCCCGATGCAGCATGAATGCTGCACACTGAGTGGGCATGACTGTCATTCATCATTAATTTAGCATTACAGAATTACAATTAAGAAATGAATGGAATTATTAAATGAATCCACTAATGCAGAACACAGAATCACCACATCTGAATAACGTCTGAAATCTGATGCTTTACACCCAATCAGAGTTCAGCCTCTGAAAGCCTTGAATGAAGCCTGTTTTCATGAGCAGTTATAGATGTGCTTATAACTCTTTGTAACATGGAAAGGATGTTTTCTATCTTAAAGCTACGATAATGTGATATTGTAACGGGGAGTGAGGTACCAGACGCGTGTGCAGAGGTAAGTGACTTTTATTGAGGGCAAATCCAGGGTCATGGTCAAAACGGTCCAGGGTCAAAGAGCCAATACGGACAGATCAGGGTTCAGACATGACAAACTATAGACAGATTCAAACAGGGCAAGGACATACAACAAAGACCGATACATTCATACAAAGACCGGCAAACACTAAGGGCAAACAAAGGGCTTAAATAACAAAGGGTAATGAGGGACAGGTGAACAGTCCAGGGTCATAGAGCCAATACAGAGAAATGAGGCAGACAATGCAAAACCAGACTATAACCAATGGTACAAACACGATGAGCAAACATAAACCAATACAAAGACCAGCAAAGACCAAGTACAAACACAGGGCTTAAATACAACAGGGATAACGAGGGACAGGTGGAAAACAGGTGGAGACAATTAGGGGAGGAGTAACCAAACAAAGGGCAGGACTAGAACACCAAAACAAATGCACATGGAATAAACCAAAACAAACATGTACAGGACTGGGAGGGGCCAATCCTGACAGATATAATGAATTATTTGATGATTTATAAACATGTTTCTAGAGTCACCATCCATTATAATGTTTATTACATAGATAATGACATAAATATAATAGCAAAGCACTTATAAGAGTTATTAACAATTATTTATAACACTAATGAATATTATGAGCATGTAAAATTCCATCAGTCCATTAAGGTTTTTTTTTTTCACTTTTGTATATTAAATGCGATACTTATGTGTCTGTCAGTCTGCCCTCTGCTTTATAATGCAAAGTTATGGTTGTGTTTTAAGTGCATTTATAGTGGTTTATGAATATGAGCTTATATATATATATATATATATATATATATATATATATATATATATATATATATATATATATGTAGAGTGATAGGGTGGCTTAAATGTCTTGGTAGGTGGTTGCTAAGGTATTGCTAGGAGGTTGCCATGGTCTATGGGGAATTTACTGATGGAGAGTCTACATGAGGAATTGGTGATAATAAAAGTTTATATCTGTTCAGCAAAGGAAAAAATTGGGCTTATAATGTGAGTAAAAATAAATGGGAGTAAATGGGAGGAAAGAGAGATGAAAAAATGACACACAGAGGAGTGAGGGTCAGTATATCCGCTAATTAAGCCTTGAGGACCTGCCCTAAGTGAGTATGTCCAGTTTGTTGGTTGTCATAGGGTTTGTGTGGGGGCAAAAATAAACGGGATTGTGTGACAAACAGATGAGTGCAAGTCAGAACAACATTGAATTCTTGCTGGAGGGCCTGTCCTGAGATTTTTTATATATATATATATATATATATATATATATATATATATATATATATATATATATATATATATATATACAAAGACATTGTCTTTCAGTTGAGCGGAAGTACAGTAAATAAGTTTTTCTATGAGAAAAAAAAAATGTAATTCAACAAAGATTGTACAAAAACCGTACACCATTCCTAATCAGATTGAACATTCCAGAGTTGAAACAATAGTTACATCTCAAGAAAAGCAGGACGAGTTAGTGGATAAAAATTTTGCAGAAAAATAAGCAAAAAGGAGAATTAATTCTTGTTTGCAATGGTGATGGAAAGGTTGACAGATGAGGTCAGGCAGGAGGCTCCATGGACCATGATGTTTGCAGATGACATTGTAGTCTGTAGTGAGAGTAGAGAGCAGGTGGAAGAGAATCTGGAGAGGTGGAGGTATGCACTGGAGAGGAGAGGAATGAAGGTCAGTAGAGAGAAGACAGAATACATGTGTGTGAATGAGAGGGAGGCAGGTGGAAAGGTGAAGATGCAAGGAGTAGAGGTCGTAAAGGTGGATGACTTCAAATATCTTGGGTCAACCATCCAGAGCAATGGACAGTGTAAAAAAAAGATGAAGAAGAATGTGCAGGCAGTAGTGCGTCCTGCTATGATGTATGGTTTGGAGACTGTGGCTCTGTCTAAAAGACAGGAGGCTGAGCTGGAGGTGGCGGAGATGAAGATGCTGAGATTTTCGTTGGGAGTGACAAGGCTGGACAAGATTAGAAATGAGCAGATCAGAGGGACAGTGAAGGTGGAGCAGTTTGGAGAGAAAGGCAGAGAGGCCAGGTTGAGATGGTTTGGACAAGTGTTGAGGAGGAATAGTGGATATATTCGTCAAAGAATGTAGGAGATGGAGCTGCCGGGTAGAAGGAGAAGAGGAAGACCTCAGAGAAGGTTTATGGATGTAGTGAAGGTGGACATGGAGATAGTTGGTGTAAAAGTAGAGGAGGCAGTGGAGAGGGCAGGATGGAGGCAGATGATCCGCTGTGGCGACCCCTAAAGGGAGCAGCCAAAAGAAGAAGAAGAAGAACATAAGTGTTGCATATTGCTTTGCATTGCACAACCATTGCTTAAAATGAGAGTGTCACAATATTAGAATAAATTTGTCTATGATATCTGTATAGTTTATAGCATATATAGAGTCTTCACATATCACTGTCTGGTAGAATCCACTGTCTAATTTATCTGGAAGTCTCAGTAAGAAAGCCTGCAATTACATGAATCACCTCTACATAATAGCAGTCTTACATATTACCCATCCCTCTCTCCCTCTGTTGGCAAATACTTGCACTAGGCCTCCCTGATCAATTACATCACTAAGATGCTGAAGGTGTTATTTCTATTAGGTTGTTGTGCCTGGTAAACCTCCATCTGGTAAGCTGAAAGCATCCTAATCAGATGCCTGAACCATCTCAACTGGCTCATCTCAATATGGAAGAGTAGTGGCTCTACTTTGAGCTCCTGCTGAATGACTGAGCTCCTCACCCTATCAAGTAGAATATAGCATGTCACCCTGTGAAGAAAGCTTATTTCCGCCACTTGTATCTGTGATCACATTCCTTTAGTCATTATCTAAAGCTCATGACCATAGGTGTGGGTTGGAATGTAGACTGACCGGTAAACAGAGGGTTGCTGAGCTGTCAACCGATCACCATCTGGCGGCAAGTTGGATCAGATGGCAGGGAAGGCTGGTGGTCAGTCCTGGTAGACCCATGAGAATAGTGTCTGGGTGATGTGCTGGGAACTCGAGCATCCAGATCATATCATCCCAAGTCAGATAAAATGACAACAAAATCAATCATTAACTTTTGACCCAAGGAGCTCTGGTACCAAGTACACTTATGAATCATAAGTGTCCATGTGTTTGAACTTGGTGTTCATTATGGACAAATACTAATATTGATACTTCATTGTCCTGCCCCCTTTTTTGTGAGTCTGCCCCTGATTTCCACCTGTTTTCCAACTGTGCCTTGTTATCCCTTGTGCTATATAAGCCCCGTGTTTGCCCTGGTCCGTGCTGCTCTTTGTTTGATATGTTGGATGTATGTTTGATATGTGCTGTTTGAATTGTTTTGTTTGGTATTTCTTCTGGCCTCCGTAGTCTGTTTTTTCCTGTGTTCATTTTTTGTCATGTTTGTCCCTCCTGTTCTCGATGTTGGCTCTGTGACCCTGGACCATTTCAACCCTGATTATGGATTTGCCCTCAATAAGTCTTGCTCTTCTCAGCACATGTGTCCGCCTCCTTATCGCTCCTCGTTACAACCTCAAAATCATTTAATCCATTGCATTGGATCGCAAAGGTAAAAAAAAAAGAACAAATGTTTACAAAAATAATAGTAATTTGGTTCCAAATTGCACTCAATATTAATTATTTTTATGTTTTTAGATATTATTTTTATTTTGCTTTAATCTTTCACAGGAATATGACTACATTTTGCCTAGCTTTGATTAATACGTAAGGCAGGGGATGCAGATGAGGAAGGTGTTTTGGGAATGACGTTGGTTGGAAAAAGTGGCATGCAAGTATAAACTGAAGTGAATTTCCACTGAAAGGAAGAAAGTTGCGAACAAGACTTTCCCAAAGCCACATCACAACTATTAATGACTTCTAAATCTGATGCAATTTTACTACAGGATTGAGTTGAGTTGGAGCTGATTGACTGGTTATGAGCATTATACACAGATGCAGAATGCTTGACTGACAGCTTTATCCTCTAACGCCTGTTATATCCTGACTCACACCTGTGAGTCACGATGTACTGAAAGAGAAAATGTAATTTGTATTTGAAGCAACCTTTGCATCCCTAAAAGAGGAAATGTGCTGCCTTTGTGCTGAATTCCAGCAGCCTAGAAAACCGAAAAGAACATGAATAAAGGTTATAAAAAGTTACTTACATAATTTCCATCCCAGTACTTTGCAATTTACATTTAAATGAGAGTACAACCCAAATAAAACACATTATTATTATTATTATTATTATTATTATTATTATTATTATTATTATTATTATTATCAATAGAAGTAGAAGTATTATTATTAGCAGTAGTTTAGTATTAATAGTACTGCTACTGCTACTACTACTGGTGCTACTACAAATTTTGGCCTTTAGTTTCTCAAGAAGCTAAAGGAAAGGAAAATGATATTGGATTTATTATGCTGTATTTCTTTATGAGGTTAGTTGGTTTGCATTTAAGGGTTAAAATGCTGACAATCAGCACAGTATGTGTGCTTTGAATTACCAATCTTGTTGTAGTTCAGTAAGAATTGGCCTTAAACTTGATCTCAATGTGATAAACTTGATTGTCAATGTAATTAAAGGGAAATTAACAAAAGAAAACCTTGCAAAAATATATTTAAATATATTTACTGAACTTAATAATCAGATAACTACAGAAATCCTATTATGATTGAATTATTGGTCCTCTAAACACACTTCCTGAAAATGCTCAACAAATGGTTACTTAAAAGTTACCTATTAGCTGCATACGTTGGTGAGCTCACGTTGTCCACATCTTCCGTTGCATCAGAAAAGGAGGAGGTGCTGCTCTCTCTCCCTCAGTGACTGTGTCTGTTTCAGGAACTAACAGTGTGTGTTTTACAGGTCAGCTGCTGGGCTGAGGCTGAACCTCATTTGGTTGTAATTGCAGAAACAATTAACAAAAGAAAACTATTTAAAAATGAAAATTTCCAGAAAGATATGGGACATCCCTCTTTTTGCCTTCTCCCTGTCTCTCTCTGTTCCTTTGTTTGTTAAATCCTTAATTTTAAACTGGTCAGAACTGGTGAACAGCCTCTAACTGCCATCTATAGTCAGAGAAGTTACACAATAGATGAGCACTGGTGGCTCAAATGTGTTGTAACAAAAACAACACGTAGATGACCAGAACTTAAAAGATGATTGTGGAATATGAATTATTGAAACTACAAACCAAAATCAATTTATTTTAGAGGTTTCTGAAGAGCCAACCAATCAGGAAGGGCCCTGTTTAGTCTTGTCAATCATTATCCATGGTTCAGTGCCCCAATTGGTAGCAGTAGTATTACCTGAAATAGAATAGGGTCTATTCTCACATTGATAAAGTAATTTAGCCATACTGATTGAATATACTGAATGTAAGGCTTTTCCAATTATGTTTTTGGCACTTAAAATAATAAGATGGCTTATGTTTTTTTCAGCTAATAGTTCCTACAGAGCTCTATAAATCACCTTTGTTCTTTTTAGACAAGCACATGAATCATGCTAGACCTTTGTATTCTGTATTATTACAAATATTGTCAAATCAGTAATTACAATGCCAGCGTTGATCATGACAGCGATTTTTTAGCCTGGTATCTTGAACTCTGAATAGGAAACCACTTGTAAAAACTCTTTATATTCAGTGACAGTCCTGCTTGACAGTGCTGATTAACTTGTGTCAACATAACAAACCTCAACCTAGCAAAGTCCAACACATACATCAATGCAAAGAACACCAAAGTAAGGAAAACCAACATAGTGAGGACCAACATGGCAAAGAACAATGTATCAATGGCTAAAGTACTGAACATCAATGTAGTTAAGACCACCATCATAAAGACAAACTTGGCAATTTAGTGAAGCAACTGTGAAGACCAGTGTAGTGAAGACTAAACGAACAACTTAGTGAAGATCAACATTGCAACATTAAATGAAGGCACGTAGAGATGACCAACAAATGGAAGATGATCTTACACACAACCAACCATGTAGAGATGACCATCAAAGGGAAAATGACATTACACACAACCAACTACTTAGAGATGACCAACAAAAGGAAGATGACCTTACACACAACCAACCACTTAGAGATTACCAACAAAGGGAAGATGACCTTACACACAACCAACCGCTTAGAGATGACCAACATAGGGAAGATGACCTTACACACAACCAACCTACACAGCACCTTAGTTAAGGTAAACATGACAAATTTTGAAGACAAACATATTGAACACTAGCATAGAAAAGACAACACAATGAAGACCAGTGTAGTACAGATCAATATAAAGAAGGCCGTCATTTCAAAGACACATTTAGTAAAGATCAACAGAGCAAAGGCAGATACAGTGGACAAACTTAACAACTTAATGGATACAATACGGTGACAACAAATCAAAAGGCACACTTTGCAACTTTTGTAAAGACTAGTGTGGCCAACACAAATGTTGCAAAGACAAAGATAGCAACTTAATATAAAGCAAAGACCAACATAGTTAAGACCAACATAATGAAGACTATCTTAATAACTCAGCAACATAACAGCTTAGAGAAGATCAATATAGCCAAGATAAACTTAAGAATTACCAATATATTGATACATTAACAGCATTTGACAGATGCTCTTATCCAGAACGACTTACAATTGGATTGTTTTACACAGGTAGGTGAAGGCAGTGTTAGGAGTCTTGCCCAAGGACTCTTATTGGTATAGTGTAGGGTGCTTACCCAGGTGGGGGATTGAACCCCAGTCTACAGCGTAGAGGTGTTACCTACTACACTACACCAACCGAGTGTTATGATACAACGGTGCTACTCTACATATACAGATAGACAGACATACAGACAGATAGAGAGATAGACAGTTTTTTTCTAGCAGGGCAGTGAAGCTTATCAAAGATTCTGATGTTCTGAAGTTCATCAGGTTCAACATAATTGGATCACAATGATACTGTATAATAATCAGGTAACATGGTATCACATGATGCCAATTTTGTTGATATATTTGTTTACTAAGGTTTATATTGTGATAGCATTTGTGCCAGTTTGGTGTGTGTGTGTGTATATGTGTGTATGTGTGTGTTATGGCTGGCATAAAATTCTTCAGAAACTCTGGTGACACTAGCAAGTCCGGGCAGGTACGGTATGTTTGTAGTGGAGGCTCAGGGGATTTCCGCAGCAAGGGATTCAAATCCTGAACCCTGGCTATAAACACTGCTCAGAAAGCTCTTATAGGCAGCCTACCTAATGACCTGCTCTGGTGTGAGGGGATTAAAGTCCACTTTTATTGTGAACTCATGATGAGGAAAGCACCCAGCTACACATCAGCTTATGGGACAAGTTTTTCACTGCCATGAAAAGGAAATCACCTTTTGACCCAGTATAAATTAAATGCATATTAAACTTTATCCAATACCCTTTTAGAATTTTATGCCTGTGACATGTTCTAAAGAAGTTGGAACGGGGCAACAAAAGACTGAGAAAGTTGAGGAATGCTCAAAAAACACTTGGTTGGAACATTCCACAGGTGAACAGCTTAATTGGAAACAGGTAAGTGTCATGATTGGGTTTAAAGGGAGCATCCCTGAAAGGGTCAGTAGTTCACAAGCAAGGATGGGGCAAGGTTCACCACTTTGTGAACAACTGTGTGAGCAAATAGTCCAACAGTTTGGACCCAACAGTTGGGCCCAAGCTCATCTGAGATGGACTGATGCAAAGTGGAAAAGTGTCCTGTCGTCTGATGAGTCCACATTTCAAATTGTTTTTGGAAATCATGGATGTCGTGTCCTCCAGGCCAAAGAGGAAAAGGAATGTCCGGATTGTTATCAATGCAAAGTTCAAAAGCCAGCATCTCTGATGGAATGGGGGTGTGTTAGTGCCCATAGCATTGGTAACTTGCACATTTGTGTAGGCACTATTAATGCTGAAAGGTACATACAGGTTTTGGAGCAACATATGCTGCCATCTAAGCAATGTCTTTTTGTCAATGCCAAGCCACATACTGAATGTGTTACAATAGCATGGCTTCGTAGTAAAAGAGTGCGGGTGCTAGACTGTCCTGCCTGCAGTCCAGACCTGTCACCCATTGAAAATGTGTGGCGCATTATGAAGCACAAAATACGACAACGGAGACCCCGGACTGTTGAACAACTGAAGTTGTACATCAAGCAAGAATGGGAAAGAATTCCACCTACACAGCTTCAACAATTAGTGTCCTCCGTTCCCAAATGCTTATTGAGTGTTGTTAAAAGGAAAGGTGATGTAACACAGTGGTAAACATGCCCCTGTCCCAACTTCTTTGGAACGTGTTGCAGGCATCAAATTCAAAATGAGTGAATATTTGCAGAAAACAATAAAGTCTATCTGTTTGAACATTAAATATCTTGTCTTTGTAGTGTATTCTGAAAAGGATTAGCAAATCATCGTATTGTGTTTTTTATTTATGTTTTACACAATGTCCCAACTTCATTGGACTTGGGGTTGTATGTTACAGAGAATTCTTAATTGAATATTGCAGCTTAAAGCTTTGATGAATGAGCCAGTTTCCTCTCTTAATAATACAACAGTGCTTGCATTTCCTCCTTGTGAAAAGCTTTAGGCACAGGCCTTTCAACCATATGTGATTTAACATACTACCAGTTGGCCTACAGAATGACAGTTCTGATGACAAAATTTTGTCATCTTTCTTTTTCATGTTATGACATTTTCATGTATTGTTCAGACTTGGCAATTTTACCAACACTTGAGATCATTGACTGGTGTATAGATCGCAGGTAATGATGGACCTGACTAAGCAGGGCCCTCTCTGGATTGGGGGCCCCCTAAAACCTAGGAAATCAATAGATTTTGGTTCATTATATTGATACCTGTATTACTATAGAAATAATAATATGAGACTGCATCTTCCGTGAGAAGTTATGCATATTCTTCTCAAATGCATATAATTCCAATATTTCCCTTAATTCCCAGTCCCCCACAGCGATTGCCTGCTGTTAGTTCCTAAAGCAGCCACAGTCACTGAGGGTGAAAGAGTGGGCAGTTCTTCATTTTCTGATGCAACTTAAGGCGTGAGACAGGGTGAGCTCACCAAAACAGGTTTTTAGTTTTTCTCATTCGAATTGACTTTTGATTGGAACATAGAATAATTCTTATATATAATTACAATTCTGCGTAGTAATCTACACTCACCGGCCACGTTATTAGGTACACCTTGCTAGTAAAAGGTTGAACCCCCTTTTGCCTTCAGAACTGTCTGAATTCTTTGTGGCATACTTTCAACAAGGTGTTGGAAGCATTCCTCAGAGATTTTGGTTGATTATTTGAGTTACTGTTGCCTTTCTATCATCTCAAATTTTCGTCCACACAACTGCCGCTCACTGGATATTTTCTCTTTTTCTGACCATTCTCTGTAAACCCAAGAGATGGTTGTGTGTGAAAATCCCAGTAGATGAGCAGTTTCTGAAATACTCAGACCAGCCCATCTGGCACCAACAACCATGCCACGTTCAAAGCCACTTAAATCACCTTTCTTCCCTATTCTGATGCTCGGTCTGCACTTCAGCAAGTTGTCTTGACCACCTCTACATGCCTAAATGCATTGAGTTGCAGCCATATGACTGGCTGATTTGCTATTTGTGTTAACATTCAACTGAACAGGTCTACCTAACAAAGTGGCTGGTGAGTGAATATCATTTTGTTTTCCTTGATTTAGGTCAAAGACAGCTTGTTGAAAATGTTTTGCTCCTTCCTTCACTTAAATAAATGACTTGAAATGAAGATGTATTTAACAAGTATATTATTACATCACTGAGTTAAGAAATAATAACAAATTGTTTACATTACACTTGTTTATATTATGTGTTATGTCGAGTTCTTATATAAGGTGGAATTATGGCTGAACATTTTACTTGTTGCTTGGGCACTATGACAGCTTTGCTTAATAAGATCGCCTCTAAAGAAACAGGTTGACTAATCTCATAATATTCTCACACTGAGAAAGATTATGATCTAATCATTACATTTAAGATGCTGCACTTGCCAGGTATTATTTTTAGCTGTGTTCCTTATAATCCATTTCAAATAATTGGCAAGTGCTTGTATGGGGCAAGATCAAATCACTGGATGGTGGAGAGAAAATCAGCATGAACACTATCTTTCTACCCCCTTATGATCAGGGCCGCCCTACAATCTGGTGGCATGAAACATGGCTCAACATGCCAGCACACACCTTTCCCTTCTGTTTCCCATTCTCACGCTCACACACACACACACACACACACACACACACACACACACACACACACACACACACACACACACACACACACGCACTCATTCACACACTTTCAGAATGTAAACAAGCCAAGAGCATTGTTTTCATTCTGGCTCTTGCTGCTTAGGAGCCGTCTGAAGGGTTATGGAATGCGGCACGGTCTGAGCCACAAACCTGCTCTACATGTCCACGCCCCTCACACACCCACTTTATGAATCATACATGAAGTCATTGGCCTATGAATGTCTGCTGTGAATACAGACTAAGTACACTGACCTCTGTTTCAGTGACACATCATATAATGATTGTTGTATAAATCAAGGATGAATGAAATGTACCTGGAGAGATCACCAGACTAGACCATACAGAGTCATATAAACAAACAAGATCTGCAGATGAGAGTCACATCCCACCATTCCTACCTACATCAGTGGTAAACAGTGACCGCTGGGCCATAAATGTCAAAACATCTTTATGATAATGGTAAGCTCTGCTAGCATCCTTATGGGCTTCTAGTATTATGTTAGTCCCAAGCTATTATTGCTTTACACAAACATTTTTTGGATGTTCTAGATTAAAGCCAGACATTTAAAGCATGTAGAAGACATTCCATGTTTCATTTGATGCTTGTAAAAGATATATAAGCATATATTGTACCTTGTAGCAGTTTTACAGTGACTCCTTCCTGACAGACAGCAGCTGTTGTTTTCCATTTCTGATGTCTGGCTGAAACTCACCTGTTAGGCTACCACTCTTAGTTGAGTTAGTAATGATTCATGATTGGTTAACTCCAATGTCAACTCCTAATTATATTAGTGGTCAAGCGGACACATTAGGCGTTCATTTCGGCTCCTAAAGTCCCAACAATTGGGGGCACTAACTTGGTTGTATCTACCCTGATACCACAGAGTAAAAGATATCCTGAGTGGATAATTTTCCATTGAGATTGAGAAATGTAGCTCCTTTGCTTCCAACCAAAACAATGAAATAAAATTAGGACTACAATACTAGTAGTAATGAGATAAGATAAGATAAGATAAGATAAGATAAGATAAGATGCCTTTATTGTCGTTGCACAGTGTACAATAAAATTGAGCAGCAATCCAACAGCACTTACAGCTAAAATATATGTGCAGATTTAAGAAAAATAGTATATACAACATTAAAAAAAGTAAATACAAAGAAAAGGACTATAAAACTATATTCTAAACAGACAATAGACAAGTGAGGTAGCAGTTAGTTATTGCACATTCCTTGGACAGCTTATAGAGATAAATAATATCTTAAGAATTATTAAGCAGAAAGAATATAGACTACACACTCAAGAACAAATAGTGCAGTGAATAATAATAATAATAATAATAATAATAATAATAATAATAATGGCTGCAGAGCTGAAACACAACAAACATGATGATTAAATGAAATAAAAATTACACACACATGTATTTTTAATATATTTTTACTTTCATGTAAAGTCATCTGAAGGCCTAGAAGGCCCTGATGGTTCCCCACTGACGTAGATATACATACAAGATCTTACCGATTAATCAGTTTTCTATTGAAATCGGAATTTTTAAAAAAAAGCACTTTTCAAATGGCAAGACCTGAGAGTTTAGTTTTATTTTCTGTTATTCAACATCATCTTCACAAGCTTTAAGTGGAGTAAGAACACAGATGTAACATGCCTTTTGTAAGCATTAAATGTCTGTACAAATTAGCTTTAGCATAAAGGTGGATGTTTGACAGAGTTTTGACACTCATGGTCCAAACTGAAGGCCGAGCTGCAACATTCATGGTTAATCACTGGATATAAAGTACAAAAACACAAGTTTGGAACTAACTGTTCTCTAAAACGTCATTCAGTAAAATGTGAGGGAAACTCAGTGCTGGGAGAAAACATCTTTACTTTGTCTAGCCGTCTGTCCAACTTTAGCACCAGGCAGTCTGAAGCTACTCATTTTCTTTTTCTCAGACTCAATTCAGCTGCCCAAGCACATCTTCTGTCTCCCTATTCTCTCTCTCTCTCTCTCTCTCTCTCTCTCTCTCTCTCAGTCTCCCCCCCCCCTTCTCTCTCTCTCGGTCTGCCTGCTCTTTTTCTGCTTTCCAGTGATGACATGGCATTTCAGCACAAACCAGCGCGACAAGCAACACATGCAAAGTTCTCTGGCAAACCTGAAGCATCTCCAAAGTTTCGTGAGGACAAAATCAGCAAGTAGCTTATTACATCTAAAGTGAATTTCCACTGGCAGGCAGCATGGATGGCTATGGGGTGGGGGTGGGGGGTTGACCTTGGGGTTGATGAGAAAATCACTGAGAGATACAGAGAGCAAACAGCATCCCCTCAAAGAAGGACAAACCTTATGCAATGAGAGCAGAGTCAGGAAAGAAAGTGGTGAGAGAGAGGCAGACAGAAGGATGCAGGTGGCTCAAGGTCAGATTCACACTGATAACAGATAAACTGATAAACCTTCACACCTTATAATTCACACATATACTTATATACTAGTTGTCAGTTGCCTTGTAGTTAAACCCATTGGCACATTTTATCAGAAACATCTACCATATTGGTGCAATTTGTAGGTTGACAGTTACTGACTGTAGCCCATCTGTTCGATCTATTAGTGGAAAGGGACCACTGCTTTTCAGATACTACTTCGATGGTGTATCATTCTCTGCAAAGCAGTAATAATGACATGATAGTGGCAGGCACAACATCAGGGGGGTCATTTAGTGGGGCAATGGCCCATTAGTTAATCATCATCATCATGCCAATTAAACCCGGTATTTTACATATATCACTGCTGCCAGAAAAATCTATCCAACGCTATACTTTCTTCTGGTTTTACATCTTAACATGATCCCACATCTACAGTTCTGCTGAAATTCTCATAAGCCAACACCTATGAAAGGTTTGAAACATTGAAGTTTGGACTTGCTTTGGGTTCAGTGGGTGTGACTTATTTCTCATGACCTCCCTAAAACAAAATCCAACAAAATCACCTTCATTGATTATAATTGCTTCAAATTCTGCATCAGATTAGATCAGATGATCAGTGCGATCAGTGTGGAGAGGTTGCACTAAGGCCTGGGTATTAAACATGTTTTCATAACCAGATTTCAGCTGGATTTGTGTTGCTTTCTCAAGCTGTCACAGTAAGCCTGTGTTGACACAGCAAAGTGAAAGTGTACTTTTCCCTGTTTGCTTTGGCTCCCTGTCCAGGGGAAGAAGCTTTTTGTGATCGTAACAAGTTGGAACAGAGCTTCCGATAAAATGTCAGGAGTGCAATGAAGTACAATCATATTGCGTCATTTACTCTCACAATGCTTTGCAATACAATCAGTGATTACTATCACAGAATAAAAATGCTGTGTATTCATTCTATACAGTAAAAAAGTTGATTAACAGTCTTCTTATAGTATATAGGATTTTAGTTTACATTAAGGGATTATGCCTATAATCTCATCAGGAAATGGCAAATCAGAGGCTAATGTTACTGCTGCTGTATCTAAGCTAAAATAAACTATGAAAAGCTGTTTGGGGTCAGTTTTTGCTGGTTTTAGAATTACGTAGGGTAACTGCCACATGGTGCTAATATTATGACCTTTATATAGAAAATAGTTTATGGTGACAGCATGACAATCTGAGTATTATTAGTGTTATTTTGGCATTATGTCTGTTTAAAGGGGGTCATATCATTGTACTATGCAAAAGTCTTAGGCACCCAATACACATTTTCAAAATCTATTTCTGTAGTTTGTGTTTATTTGCTGAGCAAAGTGTTTAAATATATTCGAACAAACAAAATGTCCATCCATTTTCTAAGCCGCTTCTCCGTCAGGGTCGCGGGGGGGTGCTGGAGCCTATCCCAGCAGTCTTCGGGTGGAAGGCAGGATACACCCTGGATGGGTCGCCAGACAAACAAAATGTATAGAATATTAATTAATAACGACTATATATATATATATATATATATATATATATATATATATATATATATATATATATATATATATATATAATACATAGTGATTTTCTGGATGTTAGTGTGTTTGTTTAACCATTTTCAAACCTCTCCTCGATGAAGCCCAGTATTATATATAGTTAAAAGCAGCAACTCCTGGTTTGACCAATCAGTGCTTCAGTAAATTGTGCTCATGATGTAATTGATGATATTAACAAGTCTCTGTAGTTGTGAAGGTGTCAAGGAAAAATATGGACCTAAGAAATTCTTGTTAATTTTTATTGTTTTTATGTTTATTTGAATTATGAATATGACTTTATTCTAATGTATATTGTGATAAACTCACTGCTGAGGTAAACTGTTTAAAAATTTGCTTAGATGCTTAAATTGGTGGAAAATGTTCATTTAAAAAAATGTTTTAAAGATTTTTCCTCATCTGGCTTATGAGTCCATTTTTCAACTTAGTCTTACACAACTTGCAGGGGAATTGATTTCATTTTGTGTAATATTTCCACATGAGTGAAGCTCTTTGGGCATTGTGATTAGCAGAAAACTGAGTTCCCTTCAGATTAGATTGATTTATCTGGGTGGCATCTGTAATAAAATATTTATATGTCTCCTCAGAGATAAAAAACACTGAGCATCAGCTGTTAATTAGGAACATGATTCAGGAACTGTTTAACCTGGATTACGTTTTATCTCTTTGCTGTATTACATGCTGTAATTTGGCTGGAAACTGGAGTGACTCCTAGCAAGCCATCTGTAGCCTTGCGAGTAGAAGCAGACTGAATGAACTGGCTAACTTACCCCTTCTACACTTTTGTGCCGCAGTTCCTCACTGTGACATCCAAACAAACTATATCCTTCAATTTCTTCATTTCTTCGCACTTTGTTTAAGTAGCTTTCTGGTTTGTATCTTGCACTTTCCCAAATACTTTTTAGAGGTTTTCTCCATCTCTCTTGAGCTAGCGTTGACAGTTTAACTTCCTTGGTCATTATGGTTTGCTCTCAGTCCAAGAGCATGTGTGTGATTAACCAATGGACACACACTGAGAATGCATTGGGCCACTAACATGTCTAGATATGTGCACTTCAGTATTCACCCAGCATATTGCTGATCTCCATTTTTGTCGATTTTCAGTTTTTGACATAATTTGAAAATGCATGTTGGCCTTTATGTTGTATGTAAATTTCATGAAGGATGGATGACAATAAATGGCCAAGAAAGACTTTGAAAAAAGTCTGGTTCCATTGACTTACATTAAAAGTAGAGTAGGTTTTTTCCTTCTCCTGTAAAGTTGCCATTTTAGAGATACGAGGTTTTGTTCCGACAGCACCGATATGTTGCTTGTCCTGGCTAGCCTCCATTCATTTTATATAGTGCTACATTAGAAATGACCATGCATTTCTTTTTTTCTCACTCTCTCAGCAGCCCATCCACAAAGAGCAATTGTCTTGGTCCTCCTGATGGCCAATCATCTTTGCCCAGGACCCAATGTAAATTTAATTCCTTCTGAATCACGATTTACTCTTCACCTCTTTTCCTCTGCCTGACTGCCTGTGAGCATGCTTAATGGTGTCTTATCATATCTCTAGAAATCTATACCTATTAACTGAAATCTGAAATGCTGAGCAGTGACACGGTCTGCTAATTTAAGCCGGATATTTGCATTTACATAATTAACAATACATAGTAATATGAATTCAGATGTTGCTAACAGTTTATTCACCTTTGTAAGCAAAGTATGAACATCTTTTGGTCAAAGTACATATTTTATTATTATTGAAGTGAAAATAATGTACAATTTAAGCACATGAACAGTAATTGTACACTAAAATGGGCAGAAGTATGTTCTCTGTAGAGGATAGGTTAACTTATTGTTTTGGTCTGGCACTGAGATGCATGACCATGCAACGTGGCCATGTAAAGAATCTCTCAGGATGCGTCACGCTCCCTGTAAGAAGAGTCGTATAAATGCACAGTCTACATTATTTTCACTTAGAAAATTAACACAATGTGTCATTTGATCCCAGACTTTTGCATATGGCTGTCAAATTTTGACACAAAATTTGCTCTTTAAGCTCAAAAAGGCAATATGGCTAAAAGGTAAGTGAGTTTATCACTTACTTTATTCGATTAACTTCAGTCTTTTGGTCACATGGCACTATTGATTTTTTAAGCAGACAAAAAATATATAGTTTGATACTGAATCAAAGCATGGAAATCACTAATCACAAAAAAAAAATGTCACTACTTTAAACCAATCAGGACATGTTCTGTGCCTTACTTCCTCATTAGGAGTCAAGGAGTATCAACCAGAACCAACTGGAATTCTACAGGAATTTCCACTAGGGACTTCAGACTAGACTACACTAGTGCAGTAGTATTTCACAGTATCAGCTTGGCCCACTTAGCCCAAACATTTCAACAAATCATGTACACTGTCACAGGATCTGATATGTTGCAAGTTGTGATTTCATGTAAAAGCTCAATCAACGCACTTCCGTGTTGGCGTTGTTAGTATTTTCCCAGGCATGCAAATACACCTGAAAAAACTCCTGCTGGGCAGGTAACAGAGCATGGACAAACTGCTGTGAGTCATTTAGAGTAATCTTTCCTTCCTGAGAGGAAGGATGGTGTGAAGAGATTGTAGTATAAATCTTAAATGAGTCATTAAGGTGTTAAAAATGAAACGTGTGGGAAGAGACGAGACGTGCCAGAAGGCAGGATCGACTGCAACCAGAAAAACCTGAGAGCCAGACCCTCAGCCCACTGCTCAGCTAATACAGCCGCTTGGGAATATTAATGCTACAATTATAAATAATTATGCTGCTTCTTGTTTTTGAATTCATTTTCAAAACAAACATTTTCATTGTAAAATGAACTTATATTGAAATCTTAAACACTGTGTACGCTTATTGATTGAGTAGAATCTCTTCAATAACTCAGCATCTTTTGTTTCTCAGTAATCCCAAGTTCAAAGTAATACCAATTATGAACTTTGACTCTTTAGTCTATAAAACCTGACTTTTCACAGTAATACATTATTGATGGCTATACATCCTTTCAGACCCATAGCATTCAGTAGTGAATCATGACTATTAGAGTTAGAATTTCAGTTTGGGTTTAAATGATCTGTTGTGAGTCAACCACCATGTGTTTTTTTAGCATAACACAACTTTGCCAGCCTTTTGTATATACAGACAACCCCTTTTCATATATATATATATATATATATATATATATATATATATATATATATATATATATATATGTATACACTCACTGGACACTTTATTAGCTAAACCTGTTCAACTGCTTGTTAACACAAATAGCTAATCAGCCAATCACATGGACACAACTCATTGCATTTAGGCATGTTGAGGTGGTCAAGACAACTTGCTGAAGTGCAAATCGAGCATCAGAATGGGGAAGAAAGGTGATTTAAGTGGCTTTGAACGTGGCGTGGTTGTTGGTGCCAGACAGGCTGGTCTGAGTATTTCAGAAACTGCTGATCTACTGGGAATTTCACGCACAACCATCTCTAGGGTTTACAGAGAATGGTGCAAAAAAGAAAAAAATATCCAGTGAGCAGCAGTTGTGTGGACAAAAATACCTTGTTGATGTGAGAGGTCAGAGGAGAATGGGCAGACTGGTTCCAGATGAGAGAAAGGCAACAGTAACTCAAATAGCCAACCAAAATCTCTGAGGAGTGTTTCCAACACCTTGTAGAAAATCTGCCATGAAGAATTAAGGCAGTTCTGAAAGCAGAAGGGGGTCCAACCTTTTAGTAACAAGTACCTAATAAAGTGGCCAGTGAGTGTATTTTACGTTGTAGCCGTTTCATGGTACATCTTCCAGTTGGGAGCTCCTGTACAGAACTGCCACTGCTGGTTTCCATTTCTAACAATCCATTGACTAGGCTGCCGCTCCTATTCAGTCAATGACATCTAGAACTTCAAGAAGGACTACATTGAAGTTCTCTCAAGAAATTGGTCCCACATTTTGGAAATCAAAACATGGTTGGTTGAATCCTCTGACACTTTGTAATTAGGCTGATAGTTAATCTAACTTGTTAAGGCTTCTCAATAGCTCTTAAACTCCTAATCAACAGAAGAGCTCACTTGTCTATTAATGTAGACACCATAGAGGAAAACAATTCCTGATTGGCAAATGATCGTTTCAAGAATGTAACCCTTTTGTTTTCATCCAAAACTTTGCAATAAAACAAGAGTGTCACACCTCAGACAGACTCTGCCAGTATTAGGAACTCCATCTCCCAGGAATCAATTGGTCACGCTCCTATCAGCACTCTCCGTCACCAGATTACTAACTCATCTCACCTGAGTAGGTGAACTCATGACCAGAACAGAATAGTATAAAAGCCTGGGCTGTAGATACTTCGTTGCAAAGTATTCTTTCTGATATGAACTTGCTGAGCATTATTTCTGACTGCCTTTTGGTTTTGACCTGTTTTTTGTTTATCTGGACTCTTATCTGGAATCTTGCCCTGTTATATATGGTTGCCTGTTTCTGGACTTGTGTGTTTGACCCTTTTGCCTGTGACGACGACTTTGTTTTTTGTATTACCCCGCTTGTTACGCTTGCCTGGTGTGATGATCACAGTAGTGATCATCTGTGCTCTACTGACTGTGACCTCTGCATGTACACTGAGGCCAATTCAGCCTGAAGTAAATAAACCTCTCCTTTTCATTCACTTCCACGTTCGTCTGGTTTTTGTGGAAACCTCACAAAGAGTAATACTGTAATACTTGCAGGTTTAATACAAACATGATACTACTGAATACAACTTATTCAGGTATATAATTCAGGTAATAAAAATTCAGGTATGCATATTTCCCCCCAGAAGTCATTCAAAGAAGGCCCAGAAGACTCTATGGGTTTTCTTCTGGCTTTGTCATAGTGAGATTTTGGGGAGAAACACCTGCAAACTTTTTTCAGATCTGAAGGTGGTTTTTTCCCCCTCTCTCAAAGAGCTTCAAGTATTGTTTAACCAGTCTCATTTTCTCTGCAACATTACATTCATTGTTTGAACTCCAGTTCTGGAAACTCCAATTATCATCTTTTTTTCATTTTATTTCCCCTTCCTTATGCAGGTGAAGTGTCTTACAGAAATATGTACTTTAGTTATTTGAGGAAGACATTTTAAGGCAGCTGAGGTGAGTTTGGGTAGTTGCCCAGCTGAATGTTAGTGTCTATTTGAAGGGGAATACAGTGAGTGAGAACTTTGAGAAGCTTTTATTAGGAGAACACAGCTGTAATTGATTGGCTGCATAATTCAATATGTTTTCACATGGAAAATAGTAATACAAGGAAAAAAACCTTCACGACTAGGCATGTCCAACTTTTGGCACTGGCACTGTACACTGTGTGTGTGTATAGTAAACCCACCCCTTTTGAGTTTATATAAACTTCCTGTCAGTGCAGCTCCAAGCGATTGAGCTGAAAACATGATAATGCAGCAGCTGCCATCAAAAGACACAGAAGCTTAAGTTCTGCATGTTACAACCTGTAACCCTCACTGCAGTTTCCCACAGCGAGTGACACATCAAACATCAAGTGTTGTGAGGCACATCAAAAGTAATAAGGAAGAAATTCCCACCCACCACTGTGCCATTAATGAGTCAATATGTCACAGAAAATGAGATTAAATCATATTTCCCCAGAGGCCTTTGCCACTACAAGGAAATGTCAAACTAAATATATATATATAATTTTACTAGTACTTTAGGGGAAAATCATGTTTACAATTTTTCCTCTTAACAAAGTTGATCAGTCAAGATGTTTGGTGTTAGAAGTTTGCTTCTGTAGTTTTGCACTGGAGTTACCATTTTAATGAAGCAAGTGATACAAACTCATACCTCACAAGGTGGAGATGTTACACTGACCCACAGTGTTGGTCACTCTTCTTTCATAGCTAAATCAATAAATAAAATGTCAAGATATTGTATGTCAAGATATTGTTTTTCAGAGTGATAATAGAGGATATAAATAATAAGAGTCTTTAAATTTAAGGTCAAGAAGCAAGGCTTTTTTTTTTAAATATTGTTGAGACAAATCTAGGCCAAAAAAAAATAGGGATGCTTTGATACCATTTTGTTCAGATTAAGTATGGGTATGTTTTTTGCTGAGACCATATTGAGTAACTCATATATAATTATGTAATTGCTAGTATAAATGAGTGCAATTTACCTTACAATTAAATAATTAAAATCTATCTAATTTTAAATGACATACATTAGCTATCCAGTTACCTTCCATTACAGTGGAGACGAGCTGGTTTGGTTCCACATCAAAAAAGCACTTCTGTACAGCTGTTATCAAAGTATGTTTCATAGTTTTGATCCTCATCTGTCTCTATTAACACTAATCTTCCGCGATCTACGAAAATTTTCGTAAGGGAAACCAGCGACCATGTAGCCCACTCCCCTGCTGTGAAGCGATTAACGCCCATTGTCTTGGTAATGATATGGAGTGCGGTGGAAGTGGAAACCCCCCATGCCCACAGAAAGCTCCTACAGCTCCCAAAGCACCTAACATGACACAACTTGAAGGTGAACTTCAAGTTACAACCCGAGTGTATATGTTACCGATCCGACAGCGCGACGGAGAATCTGTAGAATCGTGTTTCAAAAGTTATAATTCAAGGGCGCGTAGTAGCGACGGACGGAGCAGTGGCGATTTCTCTAAGACTGCAAGGGAAGCTCAACTTGCCCTAAAATGTCAAATATGTTCAGTTGTGTTAACATTTCATTCACTACAAATGCGTTAAAAGCTGAGTGTCTTTTCACTTCAACAGGACCGCTCATTCAAACGGGACGTTTTTTTCATTGCTTCGAAACTCGCCGCTCATTGGATAAATGCCACGATTTTGTCCCGCCCCCGAACGCAGAGCGTCTCTGTGGTGAATGGAGCTGTGGGCGGGTCTGGACGCGGAGCTTCTGCAAAATGATTGAAGGATCAGACGAAAGGCTGAATCCTGTTTTGATTGACAGCTATTTTTACCCATTTACGTCAAAAGACAAACTGCAACCCATTTCTTGGCGTTTACTTGGTGAAATTACTTGTGCATTTCCGTTGTTCATTGTGTAAATAAAACACACTCCTAGTATTTCCTTGTTTTAGTTTAACATAATTTCAACATTTCCTTGTACGAGTTTAATTTCGTTTCGTTAGTTTGTTCAGTCAGTCGTTCATACTGTTGGCAAGGTCGAAGTGAACTAGCCAGCAAACAAGGTTCACACACAGAGCTGCTGTCTCAGTCCTCCTCTGTGAATTAACATAATAAAGGGTGATGTATGGTCCTGCTAATTGCTGGCAAGAAGGAGGGGTAATGTCCTGACGATCTTGAAATCTCAGGAGGGCTAGTGTTAAGAACAATTTCTGTAGTACAGTGACAGCAGGAAACACATCTGAGGCTAATGTCCTCTAAAGCCAGCCATACACTTTGTGATTGTAGAAATCTTGTTATATGACATATTGTACACATGGTACATTTGAATAGACCATCATGTACAAAGAAATTCTATGATTTTTGGACTCACTCCATATGAAAACGCTCTGTCTAACCAACATAACCATTTAAGCTGTTTCATTCAAAACGACATGCTGCATGTCCGAGTACTGAGCAAAAGTGTTGAGAAGCTACCACAGCTGTATTAACTTGTGCCAGACTGTGCACTAAAACCAGGCAGTGAAGTAGCCTGGCATGAGTAGGATGATACAGTCTCTCTCCAGCCTATTTTACAAAGATAATTAAAAAAAAAGCTTAACTTTTAAACCACACAATGATTTTCAGTCAAATAAAGTTGGCGTATATAGCTTTATTACCACAAATGTGAAATTTCTGTCTCCGCTTTGTTAGCCTCTGCACGTTCACCTGTATTGGGGAAGTCATTGTTATTGAGTTTGTGTGTGAGCTAAAATGGTTTAAAATTGTGGTGTATTCTTGGTGGGAATATGCTCAGGTGCAATGTTTATGACAGTAACACTTTACTGTGCCAGCAGACCCTTGTTCACTGCCAGTTTGAGTTTGTTTGTTCATCACAGCGGAAGTGTACACTGGGCTTACGTCACGTTATGTAACGTTATTACAGCCATGTAACTGTAGTAACTACATTCAAATTATCATCACAAAGGAAAAAATGGATTAATAACAGAAATGACTCGTCAGATGAGGATGACAAAGTAAAAACTACAGTGTTGCTGCTTTCTTTATAATTGTGTTTGACGAATGAGGTAAGAGTTACACTAGCACTAATATTTTTGTTGTTTGCCTTTAGATCAGTGGCTGCTTAAGCAGTGAGGACTGGTTGGCACCAATGGGAATTCCCAAGGGTTGTATGGTGCATTTATGTAATGCATGATGGGTATTGCAGCAAGAGAATATTGAATAGCGATATAATACTGTGAATTCTGTCAAACGATGAGGCTGAAAAATAAATTCTGCACTACAGAATATTGTATAACACAACAAATTACATAATAAACTATACTTTTAGGCCGGAATGTCTCTAAGTTTTGTGCACAGAAATCATGATGGGATGAATAAATTCTCCTGGGTTGAACACTGACATGAAAATGTTGACAACTTTTACAGATCATTTACAGCAGTCAAAGAAAATGCTGCAGGTTCTCATGTACTGTGTTATTATAAGCGCAGAGGCCACAGAGACATTTCTCTGTTCTCTGGTGTGTGTTATTTGGTGTCATTTTGTCAGCATAAAACAGCCATTTGCTAATCCTTTGATTATATTTCACTACAACACTGAAGAGCAGGATTTGTCTAAATGTTGATTTTACACGATCATCACATATTGGAACACATTTGGTGCAAAGGTGGCTTAAACAGCAGATTGATTTGAGTACTAACATCACAACAAGAGGATAAAATCAGTGGTGTTTCACTTTACCCCCAGAATATGGACATATTTAAATAGTGTTCTATTAAATATGTTATTTCAAACTGACAAAGCAAACATCATTTGTACTGATGTCAAGGAAATAATTTTAGCATTTTCATGAAGTGGGTAAAAAAATAATAGATAATATTACATTAAGACAGATTATGTAGAAAAACCTTTGACCCTCTCAGGTAATATATCAGGCACGAGATTTTCCCAGCAGTAAAAAGCTTAAGGAAGTGGTATCTGATAGTCTTAATGTGCTGCACGTTAAGGAACAGGAACAGCCTGCGCAGTTATGCATGTTTGGCATGACCGGTCTCCGTGTTGAAGGCGTGAGTGGACCTCCTCGTTCTCCATGATTAACTTCCAGAAATGTGCAGGTCACAGAAAAAAATGGACATATGCTCTCAGCGTGTCGCATAGCAGAACTGCACTTACATACTGATCTTACTGACATACATACTGGTCTTTCTCTTTTATTTAAGCCGTGCACACCATGATCTGTCTCGTTTCCATTAACCACACACTGATCACAAAGTTTAGAAAATGTATCAACCTAAAACATGTCCAGTTTGAGGGGTTACTTATTCATATGGTTATACAACTTTTTTTTTTGGTAAAGAGTAAAGCCTAAACTATCTGATGCAAGTGAGAGAGAATATAGAAAAAACACTCTCAGAGGGTACTAAACTCTCACTGGGGTGGTTCCCTCAAGGGTACGTCTTCAGTACCTTTAGTACCTACAAATAAGGGTATATTTACCCTTAAATGAAAATCAGCACAGAACTTTTATTTCTGTACAAAGTGTACAAAGTGATAATGAAGTAAACTCAATGTACTGAACTAAACTTCAGGAATATATATAAATATATATATATATATATATATATATATATATATATATATATATATACACACCGGCTACTGTATTAGGTACACCTTGCTAGTAAAAGGTTGTACCCCCTTTTGCCTTCAGAACTGCTTTAATTCTTCATGGAATACTTTCAACAAGGTGTTGGAAACATTCCTCAGAGATTTTGGTTGGTTATTTGAGTTACTGTTGCCTTTCTATCATCTCGAATCAGTCTGCCCATTCTCCTCTGACCTCTCACATCAACAAGGCATTTTTGTCCACACAACTGCTGCTCACTGGATATTTTCTCTTTTTCAGACCATTCTCTGTAAACCCTAGAGATGGTTGTGCGTGAAAATCTCAGTAGATCAGCAGTTTCTGAAATACTCAGACCAGCCCGTCTGGCACCAATAACCATCCCACGTTCAAAGTCACTTAGATCACCTTTCTTCCCCATTCTGATGCTCGGTCTGCACTTCAGCAAGTTGTCTTGACCACCTCTACATGCCTAAATGCATTGAGTTGCGGCCATGTGATTGGCTCATTAGCTATTTGTGTTAACAAGCAATTGAACAGGTTTAGCTAATAAAGTGTCCAGTGAGTATATATATATATATATATATATATATATATATATATATATATATGAAAAGGGGTTGTCTGTATATAGAAAAGGCGTGATGCTAAAAAAAACACATGGTGGTTGACTAACAACAGATCAGTAACGTGAACGGGTATAAAAAGAGTCTTTCAGAAGTAAAGATGAGGAGGGGGCTCAGCTTTGCGTGATCAAATAGTGCAACAATTCAAAAATAATTTTATTTAGCATAAAATATTAAAGAACGTTTGCTTTTCATTATCTATGGTACATGTCATTAAGAGATTAAGAAAATCTGGAGAAATCTCTGCATGCAAGGCACAAGGCCAAAAACCGATATTGGCTGGCCGTGATATTTGGGCCCTCAGACAACACTGCATTAAAACAGACATGATTATGTATGGGCTCAGGAACACTTCTGAAAGCCACTGTCTATGAAAACAGCATCCACAAATCCTGGCTTGAACTCCAAAATGCAAAGAAGAAACCATATATAAACAGGACTCTGAAATGCTACCACCTTCTCTGGGCCTGGGCTCATTTAAAATGGACTGATGGGAAGTGGAGAAGTGTTATGTGGTCCAAAAAAAGAAACAGTTGAAATTCTTAAGTAAATCTATTGTATTTTAATAAAATTATTATGATGCTATGTTTTTTTTAACTGTTCAACTGCTGTGTGTCCAGGCATGAAGACCTCAGTGACTTTGACAAGGGCTAAGTCATTATTGCCATATAACTGGGTCAGAACATGTGAGGTCAGCAGTGGTGAGTAGCTACCAGCAGTGGTCTGAGCAGTGACAAACCACAACCTGGTGACAGGGTGTTGCGAACCAAAGACTCACTGATGCGTGAGGGCAATGAAAGCTGTCCCATCTGGTCTGAAATGACAGAAGTGACACAAGTCACCAACATGTTTAATGATGGATATAGAAGGAATGTTATTACACACAGTGCATCACTCTCTGCTGTGTATGGGGTAGCATAGCCGCAGACCAGTCAGTGCCCATGTTAACTCCTGTCCAACATTAAAGGCACCTACAGTGATCACATGAGTGTAGGAGCATGGAGCAATCAAAGAAGGTCTCCTGGTCCAGTAACTCCCGTTTTCCTTTATATCATGTGGCCAGCCGGGTTCATGTGCACTGTTCTGCCCACGAAGCAGAAAATGCAACCAAATTCTGAGACTTTCCATGTCTGAAAAAATCATTGCAAATTCACAGAAAAAAACAGAAGCTGTAATAAAGATGAAGCATGGACAAAATAAATAATGAAATCTTTGATTTCCTGACATGGCTTTACAATGAGTATTTATTTTTGAAGGAGAAGATGAACTTGGTTGGCAGTTTTGGAGAGTTAATCTGTGGACATGTGCTTGTTTCATACCCTGCATATGTTGTGTAGTTAAGATAGGAAAGTAATAGTCGTGGGCTGGAGGTTAGGGAACTGGTCCTGTGACCGGAAGGTTGCCGGTTCGATTCCCAGCGCCAATAGTACATGACTGAGGTGTCCTTGAGCAAGACACCTAACCCCCAACTGCTCCCCAGGAGCCATGGACAGGCCTACATTTACATTTATGGCATTTAGCAGACGCTCTTATCCAGAGCGACTTACAAAAGTGCTTGCCATTACTTCAGAATATCTCATGTTAATAAAGGTCGACATAATTTTAAAGAGCTTTGCTCTAAATTGCTACCTGTATTTATCTATGCATTGAGACTTAAAACAAATACAACAAGTAGAAAAATACCTACAACTCAACACAGAGTCTACACAACACTAAACCTGCTGAAAAAAAGTTTGTAATAAAATACAGTGAACAATAAAAGAGGTGAAGATCTTTAATAGACAGTGTTAGTGATTAGATAAGTGTAGTGAAAAGAGATGGGTCTTCAGACGTCGTTTAAAGACAGCAAGTGATTCTGCTGTTCGGACACTTAGGGGAAGTTCATTCCACCACCTTGGTGCCAGGACAGAGAACAGTCTGGAGGCATGTTTTCCTTGTGATCTGCAAGATGGTGGGTCAAGTCGAGCCGTACTTGAAGCACGAAGGTCTCTGGGTACGGATCTAGCTTTCACCATTGATCTCAAGTAGGAAGGAGCTGGACCATTTTTGGCTTTGTAGGCCAACATCAGGGTTTTATATCTGATGCGAGCTGCTACAGGAAGCCAATGAAGGGAACGCAGCAGTGGAGTGACATGGCTGAATTTCTGGATCAGTTGCAGGGGTCTGATGGTACGCATTGGAAGACCAGCCAGAAGGGAGTTACAGTAATCTAGTCTAGAAATGACTAAAGACTGAACGAGTACCTGTGTGGCCTCTCTAGAGAGAAAAGGTCGAATTCTCCGGATGTTGTAAAGGAGAAATCTGCATGACCGAGTCAGGTTAGCAACATGAGCCATGAAAGAGAGCTGGTCATCTACAACTACCCCAAGACTACGAGCTTCGTAGATGGAGTAATAAGGGTGTTCTCAAAGGGAATTGAGAGATCACACCGAATACCAGAAGATCCCGGGATGTAAAGCATCTCCGTCTTGCTTGGGTTCAGCTTGAGGTGGTGGGTTGTCATCCACGATGCAACATCTGCCAGACATGCTGCAATCCGAGTCGAGACTTGTGTGTCATTAGGAGGAAAAGAAAGGATGAGTTGTGTGTCATCAGCATAGCAGTGATATGAAAAGCCATGAGAAGAAATAACATGTCCGAGTGAGCGGGTATAGAGAGAAAATAGGAGAGGACCCAGAACTGAACCTTGAGGAACACCAGTGGAGAGGTTGCATGGAGTGGATGTTGAGCCCCTCCATGTTACCTGGTAGGAGCGCCCCTCTAGGTAGGACTCAGAGCACTTCCATGCTGTTCCTGAAATGCCAAGGCCAGAAAGGATAGACAGAAGAATCTTGTGATTGACAGTGTCAAAGGCTGCAGAGAGGTCGAGAAGAATCAGAACTGATGACAGTCCAGCTGACCTTGCTGCATGGAGTTTCTCTGAAACTGTGATGAGTGCAGTTTCAGTAGAATGGGCTGGTTTGAACCCGGATTGGTTGGGGTCCTGTAGCTGGTTTTCAGAGAGAAAGACAGATAGTTGGTTGTAAACAGCACATTCGAGAATTTTAGAAAGGAAGGAAAGGAGAGATACCGGTCGGTAATTGTTGATGTCGGTGCCATCGAGACTGGGCTTCTTTAGGATGGGGACCACCCTAGCTGCCTTGAAAGAAGATGGAACCATTCCAGATGACAGGGAGCTGTTGATGATGGAGGAAATTAAGGGAAGAAGTTCATGAGAGATAGACTGCAGCAGTGTAGATGGGATGGGATCCAGAGGACAGGTGGTAGGGTTACAAGATGTTAGTAGTTTATGTACTTCCTCATTTGAAAGAGAAGAAGAGTTTTAGGATAGAGTGAGTGGTGGCATACAGTGGTTGGAGTCAGAGAAAAGGAGTCACAGATCTTATTCACCTTTTCTTTAAAGAAAGAAGCAAAGTCATTAGCAGTAAGAGAGATGGGAGAAGGAGGAGGGGGAGGGTTAAGGAGGGAAGAAAAGATGCTAAAAAGTTTACGTGGATCTGCTGCAGATGCCTCAAGCTTCTCTCTGTAGAAAGAAGACTTAGCAGCAGTCACCTCTTTAGAAAACTTGGACAGAAGAGTTTGATAGGAAAGAAGGTCAGCAGTGAGTCTTGACTTCTTCCATCGTTTCTCAGCCAGTCTGAGAGCCCGTCGGTTGCTACGTAGAGCCTCAGTCAGCCAGGGAGCAGGTGGAGATGATCTTAACGGTCTGGAAGAGACAGGACATAGATGATCAAAAGAAGATGATATGGAAGACAGAAGTGTATCTGTGGCCGATTCCACTGAGAGGGAAGAGAAGGAGTCAGGGGATGGGGTGATACAAGAGGCGAGGTTTGAGGGAGAGATGGAATGCAGGTTGCGACGTGTAGTGGTGGTGTGTGATGAAGTAGGGAAAGTTGGGAGAGAAGGGAGAGAGAGGGAGAATGAGAGAAAGTAGTGATCCGAACAGGTTAGTGGAGTTACCACAAGGTCTTTTGCAGACGTGGGTCTGGTGAAGACCAAGTCAAGGACATTGCCAGCTCTATGTGTGGGAGGTGACTGGTTGAGGGTCAGGTCGAAGGAAGACAGCAAAGGAAGGAGGCAGGATAGATAGATACTTTATTGATCCCGAAGGAAATTTAGGCATCCAGCAGCAACAACACAATACAATAGGAAACATATTCAACATCTATCAAACACAGAACAATAGAAAATATATAAGGGTATAGAAACTTTCTGTACAAGGTAAAGAACTATCTGTAGATGGAGCAGTGCAGTAGATTTTTCTAACAGCCAATAAATAAATTCACAGAGCAAAGTGCAAGGTGCAACCGACATTGGTTATAAAAGTTATAAAAGTGACTGATGTGCCATAGAATTCTTAATATGTACATGTAAAAATATAGTTCTGTAAGGTGAATATTGAGTGTAAGAGAGGTTGGGGAAGTGTAATTGTGAATAATAATTAAGCGGTTGAGTAGTTGAATAATGTCCATGTAGTGTGACTGGGTTAAACTCAGTCAGCAGCAGCATCCCGTCCCCGATGGGAGGAATTGAAGAGTCTGATGGCTCTCGGAATGAATGATCTTCTGAGTCTGTCCGTTGTGCAGCTCTGTGACAGCAGTCTGCCACTGAACACACTCCTCTGCTTCATGATGATGGTGTAAAGTGGGTGACTATCATTGTTGATGATAGAAAGCAGTTTATCCAAAGTCCTCCTGTCTGCTATTGTTACCAGAGTCCAGCTCCACTCCCACCACTGCCCCGGCCCTCCTGACCAGCTTGTCCAGCCTTGATGCATCTCTTCTCTTCATGTTGCCTCCCCAGCAAACCACAGCGTAGAAGAGAATGCTGGCCACGATTGAGTGGTAGAACATCTGCAGAAGCTTCTTACAGATGTTAAAGGACCGCAGTCTCCTCAGGAAATAGAGCCGACTCTGTCCTTTCCTGTACAGGGTGTCCGTGTTTGTTGACCAGTCCAGTTTGTTGTCCAGATGCAGACCAAGGTACCTGTAGGTCTTGTCCGTCTCCACATCAACCCCCTCAATGGAGACTGGCTGCAGGGGTAGTCCAGACCTACGGAAGTCCACCACCAACTCCTTGGTCTTGGATATTGGCAAATTGAAGTCACCAAGTAGGATGAGTGGAGTCTCACCAACTGGAAAGAGGCTCAGGAGAGTGTCCAGCTCCTCAATAAAGTGACCTAGTGCAGAAGGGGGGCGATAAACAACAAGAATGTGTAATTTGCTTGGAAAGTACACAGTGACAGCATGAAATTCAAAAGTAGAGATAACAAGCTGTGGAAAAGAAAGTGGTGTGAAGCGCCAGTGTTTAGACAGAAGCAGACCCGTGCCTCCACCTCTTCCAATCCGGCGGGCAGAATGTGAAAAAGAGAAAGCTGAAGAGAGAGCAGCAGGGGTAGCAGAGTTCTCTGGAGTGATCCAGGTCTCTGTCAAAGCCAGAAAGTCAAGAGACTGAGAAGAAGCAAGGCTTGTGATGTAATCAACCTTCTGTACTGCAGACTGGCAATTCCAGAGTCCACCAGCCACCACTATTGGACCATGTGTCACAAGTGGAGGGTAGGTGAGATTGCTGGTTTCACGCTTTCTCCAGTAATGTTTCCGTCGTGTATGACTCTGAGAAACATGGACAGGGATTGAAAAGTGCATGATGCAGTTAAAACATTTAAATTAGTTGATGGCATGAGTATTTAACCAAAGAAGATAAGAGAAGATAAAAGAGAAGATACTAGAGAAGATACTGGAGAAGATAAAAGAAAAGACAAAAAATGTACTAGAAAGGATAAAAGAGAAGATACTTAGCCAAGGTGAATGTCAGCAGGAAAATCAAGCAGAGAGTGCACTACCCACTGTTCTGGGCAAGTGTGCTCACTAGCTGCTCACAGTGTGTATGTGGTGTTCCACTTCATGGATGGGTTAAATGTAGAGGTGAAATTTCCCCGTTTGTGGGAATAATAAGTATCACTTAATAAGTAATACAGGAAACAGATTTAGTTCACTTTACCAACAGCATGTCAAGCCTTTTCAGACCACTTATGTGTTTTGGAGTATATTATCTTGGCACTACTTTTCAAAGTTGGATTGATTAGATTTTTTTCTGACCAATGTTTTCTGTCGATTTGTTTGTCTTTAAAAACTTCTATTCAAAACTTGAACTTGTCTGATGTTTCTGATTTGTCCTCGTTTTGCCTGAAACATTTTGGAAGCATTTTCTTTCTCCAGATGGGGTTTGAGTGTGAGCCTTTCTTTTACAGGGATTTGAATAAAATTACATGTAAAACGTCATGTAAACTGTTTAGAAAGAGGTAAATCATACATCAGCTGAGTGATGAGACGTTGCCATATATATACAAATATGTAATGCTTATTAACTGCAATTTCTTTTATTGCAGTTTAATGTTAAGGCCAAACATAAATATAAGCTGACTCTATTTAATTGACTGGAAATGTGCAGCTTGACTAAGTTAGGTTCATACAATAATTAATTACTTTGAGGCCAGTGAATGAACAGAGGTTTGACATCAATGGACTTCAGCTTTGCTGTGGCAACCGTCTCCAAGTTTGAAACTTCCACTGAAAAGTGCACTTGAAAACACACTGGAGCATCAGAAAAACCCAAATATTTAGAGTGGCAGAGTTTTAGGAGCTGCTTGTTTGAATCTTCAAGAAACTACAAAGATAAATAGGACCAGATTTTGCCACTTCACTTCAAGGCACACTTTGTGCATTCTTTTCTGCCTAGTCATCAAGTGGCTTTAACACTGTGGTGATGTCTTTTGAATGCCTTCTGACATAAGCAAAAAGAGATTTATCAAACTATTCATCAACTATTTATTATCCATCCATCCATCCATTTTCTAAGCCGCTTCTCCGTCAGGGTCGCGGGGGGATGCTGGAGCCTATCCCAGCAGTCTTTGGGCGAAAGGCAGGATACACCCTGGACAGGTCGCCAGTCCATCGCAGGGCAGACAGACAGACACAGACAGTCACTCACACACTCACTCCTAGGGGCAATGTAGCATGTCCAATTGGCCTGACTGCATGTCTTTGGACTGTGGGAGGAAACCGGAGAACCCGGAGGAAACCCACGCAGACACGGGGAGAACATGCAAACTCCACACAGAGAGGACCCTGGCCACCCGGCCGGGGAATCGAACCCAGGCCCTCCTCGCTGTGAGGCGACAGCGCTACCCACTACGCCACCGCGCCGCCCTCAACTATTTATTATTTATCAAAAAAAATATATATTATGGGCATTTAAACATATAATGTCAAAGAGGCAGAATCGGTTCATTTCTCTTGCACAAACGTTATCTACATTGAGCTTATGCAAGGTCAATATAAAACTCAAGTTTTAGATATTGTCACATAATAAAAGCTCATATTCATCAAATAATGATTTTATACATCATGTGTACAAAAAGATCCTGGGGGAATTGATGTATTGTATAAGTGTTCATTATAAGACCATTCTTTCAACAAGATTGAGCCCATCCTCATCCCAGGAGCAGAGCTGGTGGGTCAGCTTAGATGTCATCACTCTTTATCACCCCCTCTGCAGCCAAGTAGCTGTGATGTAGTGCTGCTCATGTGGCCAGCCCAGGAAGCCTCATTGCTAGAGTGAACGCAGGGTGCAAATTCAACCAATTGTAATACTGACCAGAAAATGGTTAACATACATCAAATCAATACATATGATGTGTTATTGTTACTGTTATTTGTATTTACTGTAATATTAATGTTTGTTGCCAGGATATATATATATATATATATATATATATATATATATATATATATATATATATATATATATATATATATATAATTCTAATTTTATTGCATGCCAATGAGGTGCAGTACTGTACATACACACATGCACGTACATGTATAAGTGGCATCAATTAAAGCTTAGAACAGTGGTCACCAAGCCTGGTTCTGGAGATCTACCATCCTTCAAAGCCTAGTTCCAACCACAGTCTGCCACAGCTGCTTCAGCTAATGAGCCTCTTCTCAGTGTTAGGTAATGGAGATGGGGCAGCTTATTAAATACAGGTAGGAACTAAAGTCTTCAGAAAAATAGATTTCCAGGAGGAGTGTTGGTGACAAATGGTTTGGAAGGTCACTTCTTCTTTATGTTAAGTCAGGTTTGTTGGTGGTTAATTTAAACAAATCCATGTTTTGTCTAGGGGCTAGCTCCACTGCCTTCTGGAAAAGAAGACATGCTTGTTTCTTTTTACCATATTTATATTTATATAATTATATATTACTGCCAAGATAAATGGTTTTGAATAACTGCTTAAGCCTTAAACTTTTATATATGGTATAAAAGTATAAAAGCTTATATAGCATTATGTGTATGTTGACTGTATGTTGACTGTATGTTGCTGTATGTTGACTTCCCTGATGGGACAACAAAGCATATTTTACCTTATTATCAGTGGTGAACCATATACCATTAGAGTTAGGTCTTAGGTTTGGGCCATAAATGTCAAAACTTAGTGTATCTAGGGATTCCAGAAGACCTCAAGTGACATTTTTCCCTCAGGAAATTGTCGTCACCTATTGTTAATTACAATAAAATTGGTTGATTCATCTGTCACTTGCTTATTATGTTAGGTGTTAATCTGATACCTCAGGCCTTTCCTTTAGCTACTGAAGTTATATTCAATGAGAAAGCTGCCTTTGCTGTATCTATAGTGGTGCTTGAAAATTTGTGAACCCTTTAGAATTTTCCATATTTCTGCAAAATTTGACCTAAAACTTCATCAGATCTTCCCAAGTTCTAAAAGTAGATAAAGCGAACCAAATTAAACAAATGAAATCATCTCTGTTTGGACAGAGTTTTTGGACTCTGCCAACCCACAGTCAGACAGATGGTGTATGAATGTAGGAAATTCAAGATCATTGTTACGTTCCCCAGGAGTGGTCGTCCAACATAGATCAGACCAAGAGCAAGGTGTGTAATAATCCACATGGACAAATCTCACAGTGGCTAATGTTAATGGTCATGAGTCCACCACCAGGAAAACACAGAACAATAATGGCGTGCTTGGCACAGTTGCAAGGACAAAGCCACTGCTCTTCAAAAACACAATGCTGCCCGTCTGCAGTTTGCTAAGGATCCCATGGACAAACCAGAAGGCTATTTGAACAATGTTTTGTGGACGGATGAGACCAAATTAGATCTTTTTGGTTTAACTGTTAAATGTAAAAGCATTATGTTTGGAGAAAGGAAAACACTGCTTTCCAGCTTAAAAATGTTATCCCAACTGCACACAGTGATGGTACTATCATGATTTGGGCCTGTGTTGCTGCATCTGGGCCAGAACAGCATCATCAATGGAACAATTAATTCTGAATTATATGTGCAAATCGTAACAGAAAAATGTCAGGACATCTGTCTATGAGCTTAAATTCAAGAGAACATGGGTCATACAGCAAGACAATGATCCTAAGCACATGAGTCACAAACTTTCAAGCACCACTGTATCTAGAGATGTCAGAGAAAGAAACTCGGATTTGACAATATACCACTGAGAATAACCTTTTTGTTTCCAACCAAAACCTAACAATGAAACAAGAATATCACTACAACACTTGCAGAAAGCAATTTCAATACAAGCAACAAACATGATTATTCTATTTGAAAATGAACTAAAATTACAGGCACTTTGTGTGACATTTACAGTAAAATAGAGGCAGCGCAGTTGCCAGTCAGTTCATCCTTACTGTCTGTAAAGACTTCTTTATAGAATGGTCCTGTAATAAAGCTGCACAGTTGAAAGCCGTCTACCATAAATGAGACAGCACAGAAGTTGTAAAATGGCTCTACATATATTTACTGTGTGTTACTTGAAAAAGCAGTAATCTGCTGGCAGCACAGTGGCCAGACAGTTCCTTTAAATTCGGTGTGTAATTTGTCTGTACTTACTGTATTATTTTACTGTCATGTTACAGAGAACAACCTTGGTAGCTTTGTTAGCATTTAGCAGCGTCTGTCTGCAGTCATAGGAAATATAGTACATTGTTGGCTTCTCCTGAATTAACCTCAAACATTTGACATTCACAACAGAGCAGCCAGTGTTATTTGAGGCTAAACTGAGCTGAAATCTGTAGCGACTAACATGGTTACTTTGTGGACATGATTTCACACAGGCTAAAACAATTCAGGCCACAGTGCTTTAACCAGAGGGCTAAAGTTAACCACTTGGCTAAAATGAGTGAAATTTTGCTGCACAAGGCAAACACATTCTTTAAAAAAAATTTTTGCTCTGGGCTAAACTGAATAATGGAAAGGATGTCTGCACAATTAAAGGGATTTCTTTCAATTTAAGGCCATTTTGTTGATCCAACTTAGTTTACTAAAGCTGGATAAACCTAATGAATGTAATTCAGTTCATTAAGTTTGATTTACTAGTGTAGATTTAAGTCATGATAGTCCAATTTATCATGCTGGAGTTGGATGAAAAGTGTAAATTTTTCACTAGTAACTGGTCAGTTTAGAACCGCACTTAGTAATAGAGAAAACGATAACACACTAACAAGGACAAGACTAGATGACTAACTTACATACAGTATTGTGCGAAAGTCTTAGGCACCCAAGACACATTTTCAAAATGTATTAATTTGTGTAGTTTGTGTTTATTTGCAGAGAAAAGTGTTAATGTTTGAATAAACAAAATGCTATATATTATAATAATATAAATTTATATATATATATATATATATATATATATATACAACCGCAATTCCAGTGAAGTTGGGACGTTGTGTTAAACATAAATAAAAACAGAATACGGTCATTTGCAAATCCTTTTCAACCTATATTCAATTTAATACACTACAAAGACAAGATATTTTGGAGGCAGATGATCCATTGTGGTGACCCCTAAAGGGAGCAGCCGAAAGAATAAGACAAAGACAAGATATTTAATCAGATAAACTTTATTGTTTTTTGCAAATATTCACTCATTTTGAATTTGATGCCTGCAACACGTTCCAAAGAAGTTGGGACAGGGGCAACAAAAGAGTGGGAAAGTTGAGGAATGCTAAAAAAAAACCTGTTTGGAACATTCCACAGGTGAACAGTTTAATTGGAAACTGTGAGTGTCATGATTGGGTATAAAGGGAGCATCCCTGAAAGGCTCAGTCATTCACAAGCAAGGACGGGGCGAGGTTCACCACTTTGTGAACAACTGCATGAGCAAATATTTGACATTCAACATTTGACACAACGTTTCTCAACGTGCAATTGCAAGGAATTTAGGCATTTCATCATCTACAGTCCATAATATCATCAAAAGATTCAGAGAATCTGGAGAAATCTCTGCAAGTAAGCGGCAAGGCAGAAAACCAACACTGAGTGCCCATGACCTTCAATCCCTCAGGCGGCACTGCATTAAAAACCGACATCATTCTGTAATGGATCAGGAACACTTCAGAAAACCATTATCAGTGAACACATTTTGTCACTCCATCTACAAGTGCAAGTTAAAACTCTGCAATGCAAAGCAAAAGTCATATATCAACAACACCCAGAAACGCCACTGGCTTCTCTGTGCCCAAGCTCATCTGAGATGGACTGACGCAAAGTGGGAAAGTGGCCTGTGGTCTGACGAGTCCACATTTCAAATTGTTTTTTGAAATCATGGACATTGTGTCCTCCGGGCCAAAGAGGAAAAGGACTGTCCGGATTGTTATCAGCGCAAAGTTCAAAAGCCAGCATCTCTGATGGTGTGGGGGTATGTTAGTGCCCATGGCATGGGTAACTTACACATCTGTGAAGGCATCATTAATGCTGAAAGGTCCATACAGGTTTTGGAGCAACATGCTGCCATCCAAACAACGTCTTTTTCAGGGACGCCCCTGCTTATTTCAGCAAGACAATGCCAAGCCACATGCAGCACGTGTTGCAACTGCGTGGCTTCATAGTAAACATGTGCGGGTACTAGATTGGCCCTGCCTGCAGTCCAGACCTGCTTCCCATTGAAAATGTGTGGCGCATTATGAATCGCAAAATACGACAACGGAGACCCCGGACTGTTGAGCAACTGAAGTTGTACATGAAGCAAGTATGGTAAAGAATTCCATCTACAAAGCTTCAACAATTAGTGTCCTCAGTTCCCAAACGCTTATTGAGTGTTGTTAAAAGGAAAGGTGATGTAACACAGTGGTAAACATGCCCCTGTCCCAACTTCTTTGGAACGTGCTATAGGCATCAAATTCAAAATGAATGAATATTTGCAAATACAGTGTACCTCAGCAGTGAGTTTATCACAATATACATTAGAATAAAGTCATATTCATAATTCAAATAAACATAAAAACAATAAAAAGTAACAAGAGTTTCTTGGGTCCATATTTTTCCTTGACACATTCACAGCTGCCACAGAGACTTGTTAATATCATCAATTACATCATGAGCACAAGGTTGCCAGTCCATCACAGACAGACAGACACAGACAGTCACTCACACCTAGGGGCAATTTAGCACATCCAATTGGCCTGATTGCATGTCTTTGGAGTGTGGGAGGAAACCCACACAGACACAGGGAGAACATGCAAACATGCAAAAGGAGGTCGCCTGGCCGGGGAATCGAACCCAGGCCCTCCTTGCTGTGAGGCGATAGCGCTACCCACCATGCCACCGTGCCGCCCAGTATAATTCATTCTACTGTTAATGTTTATCCATGGGGATTGCTTGGCTATGTGCTTGATTACACCTGTTAGCAATGAGTATGGCTGAAACACTTAACCTCAAAAATCTGGACAGGTGTGTATGGATTTTTTGGCCAGATAATGTATTACATCAACTCAGTAATTGTAAGTAAATACACCAAAACACAGTCAACTTTTATTTAAACTACACTGGGTGCATTAACGGTGACCCTCATTTACAATGAAGCTGAGGATTATAGACAAAAAAAAAAAAAAACACACACAGTTGCGATTGCAGAAGCAACATGTAGCAAAGACAATAAGATAAAGCACAAGTATAGGATTAATGCAGTGTGGAAGACAAACTAAAAGGTTATGCACTTTGAAATGATTCAGATGATCAAAACAAACTGAACAACTAAAAGAGTTACAGGCTCAATGGTGAAATTAGATATGCAAAGTGATTTTTTTCAGTGTACACTTACAAACAAAAGTGCATTGAACTTTCTCTCTCTGCATAGAAACACTCCTCTAACTCTCCAGCGTGTCTCTCCTGGCTGTAATCTGAGAGATCAGCACTGAGCACAACGTGCACTCTGTGACACTCCATCACCGTTGCTAAATAAAGCTCAGAGAGCAGAGGTATGCCTTATTATAGCTGCCAGTATGGCTTCACCTGGCACAGGAAAAGAACAGCAGTCATAAGACCGTTTGCTCTCTCCAGCAGCTCCAGCGCGACCCAGAATGCTAGAGGACACTGTACACCTGCTGAGGATGCACATGGTGGCCAGGGGTCATCTCTGAGCGGTGAAGGGTGAAGGGCTGGACTTTTCCATGGAAACGTTGGAGACTCCAGATCTAGTCCAGGTTATGCAATGGATCCTTCATAGCTAACAGCCAGTTAGCATGGCTGACGAAAGCAGCATCTCATCTAGCCCGTCTCAGCCCGTCTGACCCAACTTCCACTTCAGCTTTTAAAAGGCCCATGTCACAGGGAAGAAAATCATTGCTTTTTTGAAATGCAAGAGTTGGATATTGTATGCAAACATTACTATTTTCACATCTGGCACTGTTCACTCCCCTGTCTATATAGTCCATATGCACGACGATGATCAAAATATTATAATAAACATTATAATAAACATTATAAACCACCTAATATGCTGTTGGTCCAAAACAGCTCCAACCCGCTAAGGCATGGACTCTTTGGTATCTGGCACCAAGACTTTAGCAGCAGATCCTTTAAGTCCTGCAAATGGCGAGGTGGAGCTGCCATGGATTAGACGTCTTGTTCCAGCATTTCCTATAGGTGTTGATTGGATTGAGACTAGGGGAACTGAAGGTCAAGGCTGCACCTCAAACTCTTCATCATGTTCCTCAAACCATTCCTGAACAATTGTGTGCAATGTGGCAGGATGCATTACCCAGCTGCCGTAAAGGGGTCCATAACGTTATGTAGGTAAGTGGCACATGTCAAATTGGGTCCATGCCAGGACCCAAGATTTTCCCAGCAGAACAAGAGCACTCTCTCCACTTGTCTTCTTCCCACAGTACATCCTGGTGCCATCACTTACACATACCCAGCTGTCCATATGATGTAAAAGAGGTTGTGGTCAGTGGTTAGCATGGGAACTCTGACTGGTCTGCAGCTATGCAGCCCAATATGCAGCATATTGTGTTGTGATATTCCTCCCGTAACCATCATTAAACATCTTAGTAACTTGTGCCATAGTAGAACCTCTGTAGGTCCAGACCAGATGAGATAGCCTTTGTTGCCCTCATGCATCAGTGAGGCTTGGGCGCCCAACACCTATTACAAAAAGTGCTCAAGTCACAGAGTGCTGCTTCATATTATCTATAAGTTGGTGACAACTGTTTTGATAGGTCTGGATACTGTACAGAAAATATAACAGAGCTTAGTTATAGTGCACTGCAGCATTAATTTAATTCAATATCTAATTAACAAGTTTGAAACAACTTTAAAACAATCAGTCTCTTCTCCCTCTTTCAAAGGATAACATGTTGAGAAGTTATCAATATGGAAAATGTCGCAACTCCACCCGGCACAAACATATTGTGTTGTGATATTGCCAGTTGGAGCTCAGTGTGGCCAGCTGGTATAAAAGCTACCACCACAGATTCACTGGACATAGCCAGTAATTTCTCCCAATGAGTGACATATCAGTGGCAGTGTTGGGGTAACGATTTATAAAGTAACATGAGAGAGCACTCCTGCATGAACACATGATAATGTGATATGTTTCAACTTATCTCACTAATTTGATCCTTTGAAAGAGTGGGGGGCAACTGATCCTTTAAACTTCAAAAGAGTTACTTTGAACTAAACTGATTTCCTTCTGATGATCACATTTTCTAAACATAACCACTGATTCCATATTGAAAACAATAAAGTTGTTAGACTATTTTTAGTGTCTATGGAAGTGGATCAGTGCTGATAAACTATATTTTTGTGGTATCTTGTAATATGTTACATTATTTTATAATTCATGTCATTTATTATTTTGTTATTTTTTAGATGTGAAGTACCTGGACTTGTAACTCTCTCACTCAAGTTAAGCAGGCTGAAGATTCTCCACAAAAGGACCACAATCATCACTTAGGTTTGTATAACCACAGTTGAACTCAAGTTTCACACAAGTTGCCACTAATTACAGTGAATTCCACTGAAAAAGATGCATTCATACTCGCTGCTAAGCTAGTATCACAAGACTTTTAAATTAAAGTTTCCCAGTACTGGTGATTTTATACATATGTGATACAGTCTTTGAGCTCTAAACACTCACATTCATATATATGCACATCACCAAAGTTGACAGAGAGTTTCAAATCAAGCCTAAAAAGAGTCAGAAATCTACTGTCTACTTATAAACTCGTTCTAAAAATACAATATCTTATGTGTGTGGATTGTGAGTATGACAATGAATTGCCATTAAGTCACAGTGTGACTAGACTACCAGGCAAACTGTGACATTAATGACAATTCATTGTCCACAACACATGCACTGCCCTAGTGTTTGTTGCATAGCTGCTCTTTGACCACGAGGTCCAAGCAATGCAGTTTACAAGCAGTGATGTCATCTTAAAAAGACACAAAGTTACAACACACACTGTCCACTTCGGTGCACTGAAAACACCCACTGTAAACAATCCTGTTTGTCAGCACTTCAAATAGAAACTTGCATTGCAAAAATATTGGCCGAATGAGTGACATCAACATACTCACTATTAATACTATAAACAAGAAATACACTAAAGCTATTAATACGTTAAACAAATCACGTACTAAACTTGAACACCTACCCCATTGCCCAAGTGCCTCTTAAGTCTTGGAAGATGTGTTATTACTGTTATTTTTGCTACATTATTCTAATTATATAATTACATAATTATTTAAAGCTTTGAAACGTCAATTTTACATAAAATAAGTTTGTAGACACAATATCTTGCATTTTTTTTCCATTGCATAACCAGAAACAAGACCTGACCAAGACAGGAACCAACACAACTTATAGTTTAATTCTAGTTTATTTTCCACTTTCTATTTTTTTTTTAGGAAATGCATTTTCTTTTGGAACTTTTTTGCCTTATAACTCCCTGCATGTTGTGATTCTCCACCACGGATGGATTAAAAAAAACAAAAAAAACAAAAACAAAACATGATTAGGAAAAACATCAGGCATCAAGCCATGTATTTGTAGCTATTTCACGTAATATCTTTCTTTGAGGAAGATTTTAGAGGCATTAAACTTTTCAAATGTCTAACTTGTACTGCCAATTCTGCCTTGGTAAGTTTCTCTAGAATGGAGAACCATGTAATAATGCAGTCACTGGGGAAAATCAGTGGAATTCCACTTTAATACACAGGTGGAACCATCATAATAACCACATGTCTTTTTTTTTTTTTTTTGGTCATCATAGTGACCACATTACTGACATTACTTTTTGGTCAGTTTCGGTCATATTTTGGCTTAAGATTAATTTGTGAATTTAATTACCAAGTTATCTTAGCTACATTTAGTTGTGCTGGCTAAATTACACTAGTAACTTTAGTACTAGCTTCCTGACAAGCTGGCTAACAAGTCACCTCAGTAAACTCTCTACAAGATAATAACTTAAAAGATCCACAAATCAGCATATCATTCTATACATTCTGGTGCATTTGTTGGTGACCTTCAGCTACAAGCATTACCAAACAGTAGAGAAGATGATTAGATCATTACATCATTAGATTCTGCTGGTACCCATTTTAAACAGTCAAATTCCAAAACTAGAATCTTCAACACTTGACCAATGGTCACTGGGAAAGGCACAGATCTAATAAAATCAAATTTTATCAAATTTAATCAAATTACCTCTCAAGTGTTTCAGTGCTTCCAGCATGTTAATAGGTAAACACATCTTATTTTAACAGCTTTCAAGAAACGGCCGTTTATAGACAAGTAAATTAAAAAAATCTGTTGCGAAACTTGACATTGTAATTAAATAGAAAGCTGTTATCGTTGTAGATCTTTCTAAGGAACTCTTTGACAAAGTCAAACGTAAGATATTTAAACCACCTCTGTGTGAAAAGAGTTCTGTGCCTTTTTCAGTAGTATAGAAAAGCAATCTGTCAAATCATTATTGAGGAGAAACCTGCTCTTCTTACCAAGGAAGTCACTTTGATGAACAAGAAACTGAATGCTGAAACTAAATATTCCCACTTCTTTTAAAAATAACATTGCAAATCAAATATTACTTGGAATATTTCAAAAGAAGGCAAAGTGTCCACACAGACAGTGTATACTGAGTTGTCCACAGTGGCCAGTTGTTCTGTCCAGAGCTGTATGAATCGCAGATTTTTGCAATGTTCTGAACCCTAACCTTATACTTGTTGTTTTTGGATAAAGGGTTTGAATAAGATGGCTCAGGTTAAGCACTACAATTAAAGCTGATCTCAGTGCTCTGCGGGGGTGCACGTCTCCGCTAGTGATTGTGGAGTGATTTTACACAATCCCCTCAGTGTTTTGGTGGATCGGCTGACATGTTGTTGATGAGGATTAATGAGATGGTAATAACTGTGTTGTTGATGTTTAAGCAAAGCTGGGTTTGTGGATTGGCAAATTGAAGGGCAATTCCACCAATTTTCACATTTTCCTCAAAATTCAAGAGTGGTGGAAATTACTGACTCAGATTTTTTAACAATGGTGGTGCTAAGAACCAGGGGCTGTGATGTGTACAATGCAAATATAGTCATTTTATTTTCCATTGAATATACAAATGTCTTCTGAGTTTTATAGGTAATACTGATAATGATAAAATAATGGTTAAGTTTGGGGACTACTTTGCCTCACTAAACCCTGTGTGTACCTCTCCACCAAAAACCAAATTTAAAAACATATTTTAGACCAAAACCTTGTCTCAGAACTATCAGTAAAACAGTATCTCAGACACTGTATCTGTTTATTCATGTATTTTGTATAATAACATTCTGCGAATGAGCTTTTAGAGTCATTAAACTCATCAGACTCTTCAAAATTCACAGCCAGAGTTCTCAGAGCTCTAAATGAAATAACCCACAGACAGTGACATAAACAAACACACATACATTCTTTAAATGGCTGATTTATATTTGCTTGGTGGTTTTTGGTTTTATAAGCCAGGCAATAAAAATGTCAATATTTTGCCAAATAATGAGGAGCAGTTATATATGGAAACTAAATCACCTACTATAAACAGTGCCACCTTCAAAAATCAAAGATATACATAAATGTGATGTCACTAAGTTCTCATTGTGTCATAAATTGCTCTCTTGGTTATATTTGGTGTTGGTTCAGCCACAAGAAATTAAAATGACTGGAGGACAGAAAACATCTGGTCTGTTCATTTCTATTATTAGGCAACATGTTTTCTCAAAAGTCACTAGAAAGAAAGACTCAGCAGTCTTCTTTAACTGTGTGGCCTACACTCACGGAAGCAAGCAGAGGACACTAAGCAGTTTTGCCGGACAGTCTATGACTGACTGCTTGGCATTCGTCAAGAAAGTTTCTGTAGTATGTAGAATTAAAAAACTTTAAAGCTACTTTTTCTCCTGCCTCTCCTCTAATCTCAAAATGACAGTGAGAATGCTTTCATCAGTGCCCCGGTTCTGTTTGGGGTGACTGTCAGGCCTGAATAATCTTTCCACTGCTGCAGAGCTGCTGCAGCTCCACAGCAGAACTAGGTTTCTAGGTAAAATAACACAATAATAATAACACACAGTTCTAACACAGTTTTCACAATAAACAATCTTAAACGCTGGAATGTGTGGAACTGCTAATTCACCCTTTAATGTTGAAGACTGATGTGCAGACTGCTGGTCACACAGCAACACAGATAACAAAACAGCAAGAAGAGAGAATTAAGACGAGCATTGATTATTTGGAGATGGACGACTTCTCGTTAAAACTTTCCTGTTCCACCACAAATAGCGCAACTGTACAATCTGGTGCCTGAAGCACCATTTAAGGTGGAATGGGACATTTCAAATGAGAAGCTTGTGAATGAGAACCAAGTTCAGCCTCGTAAAAAGTTGAACATTTTACAAGAAACTCACGGAAAAGTTTCCAGACTGTGGTGCGAGAAAAGCTGCTACATATGAGCTAAAGTGTAAAGCAGAGCAAAGTGAGTCTGTGTTTTCATTTATATTTTTAGCCTTTTAGCCTATTATTAGCACATCAGCACATACTGAGACTTATTTACAGCCAAGATGGTAAAGCAGACATAACATGTTGTGGCTCCCAAGGTGGTTTGTTTTTCGTTGAAAGGATAAAATGGCAGTTCTTAACATTTCGTTTGCGACCCCTGAGCTAAACCTGCTAGTAAGGGGTGATCAGCGCATGGGACTCACGCGTGACCATTTACTCAAACTGTCGATGGCTCAGTCAGGATTGCATGGTCACCAATAGCCCGGTTAACGGTCACGGTCTGTGGTTCAGTTTTTTGTGCGGATTGTCTGAAGCCTGTAATGAAACTGTTGTGAAAATTTTTGCTATAGGTACTACAACTATTGACTCGTTTCATAGCAGCGAAAAGAATGAATATATTTAAATGAATATTTATTAAGCAATTAATTAAAATATCATTCCAGCTTAGATTTTGGCCCATTTCATGGCCATGTACTAGTGCGTGGTGCAGTAGTTGCAGCTGAATTGACTACTGTAGCCTTCAATCACACGCTGGTGCCTATTTTTGAAACAATTTTTTTCACCTCTGCAGCTAGACAATATAGACAATATAAACTTTTCAACAAATACACCCTTTGAATTAATGGTTCTTTGGAGAACCAATTTTGCAGATGAAATATATGAATGTTAAGATGTGAAGAACCATCACACAGTTTTTAGAAAAAAAAAAAAATAACCATTGCATTTTTGTGAAGCTTCTTTGAACCTTCTAAAGGTTTTTCATAGCACTTTCTCCAATATGGTTCTTTAAGGATACAAAGAGGTTCTTCTATGGCATTGCTAGTGGGCTTTGCTTCCTTAAAGAAACCATTACATTATGTGAAGGTTCTTTGAGCTTTCAAAAAACTCTTGATGGTACCTTTACCTTTTAAAGACTAACAGAACATCAATGTAATAGCTCAAATAATTGGTAATACTTTTCTGTTGGGCTGTTCCATAAGGCTTTATGAAGCCTACATAAGCCTTTCATGACAGCTGACCGGTTGTGTCATTACACTTTCTAAGGTAAAATGGCCTTTGAAGGTCAGTGTATGTCACAGTGACATAATACTGACATAGCTTACCAACCAAAATGCCTAAGCCATTATTCATGTTTATGCAGGTCTTTGTCAGTTGTCATGGAGAGCATAAGTAGGTGTAATGTAGCCTTGTGGACATGACCTAAAGTAAAATCTTACTGAATAATTCAGTAACTTTTGATACTAGAATCAAATTAAAAGTTATTACTATTGGGCTTTAACTCAAGTGAAAATATAAATAGAAAACTTCTTGTACTTGAATAATATTTCCCAAAGGCTTACTTTTACTTTTACTGTGCAGGAGTTTTGCACTTCATCAACCACTAGTCCATCCATCCATCCATCCATCGTCTAAGCCGCTTCTCCGTCAGGGTCGCGGGGGGATGCTGGAGCCTATCCCAGCAGTCTTCGGGCGAAAGGCAGGATACACCCTGGACAGGTCGCCAGTCCATCGCAGGGCAGACAGACAGACACAGACAGTCACTCACACACTCACACCTAGGGGCAATTTAGCATGTCCAATTGGCCTGACTGCATGTCTTTGGACTGTGGGAGGAAACCGGAGAACCCGGAGGAAACCCACACAGACACGGGGAGGACATGCAAACTCTGCACAGAGAGGACCCTGGCCGCCCGGCCGGGGAATCGAACCCAGGCCCTCCTCGCTGTGAGGCGACAGCGCTACCCACCACGCCACAGTGCCGCCCAACCACTAGTCATTTAGGGAAAATGTATAAAGGACAAAACAGCTTTGGAACATTTGACGTGTACCACAGCATATAATAGCAGCCTTTTCAGTTTTCAGAGTGACTTATTGGCCTGTCCCAAATACCATATTAAGCATGACTTCCGCAGGCCTGGGTCATCAAGTTATTGGCCCCATCAAGCATCATAAGCTAAAGCATACTGCCATGGAAAATGTTTTTGTTCCTTCTCACCTCTGATTATTTTATGCATAATGTAGCATTCTTTTTTTTTATGTTTGGCTTTGAAAACGAACATCCTTTACTGAGTCAAAGTCTTTTATAGATCCCTTAAGGATCATGGTCGCGTGCTGGGTAGCCCTGTTGCCTCACAGTGAGGAGGGCCTGGGTTCGATTCCCCAGCCGGGCGGCCAGGGTCCTCTCTGTGTGGAGTTTGCATGTTCTCCCCGTGTCTGCGTGGGTTTCCTCTGGTTTCCTCCCACAGGCCAATTCGGTGTGCTAAATTGCCTCTAGGTGTGAGTGACTGTGTCTGTCTGTCTGCCCTGCGATGGACTGACGACCTGTCCAGGGTGTATCCTGCCTTCCGCCCGAAGACTGCTGGGATAGGCTCCAGCATCCCCCCGCAACCCTGACGGAGAAGCGGCTTAGAAAATGGGTGGATGGATGTTTCATTTATTTATGTTTTTACTGTGCTACTAGTAAAGGTTGCACCATGAGTCAAAGCAGTTGTTTAGAGTTTGTAAATTTTGCTCCCTGAAATATTATACATTAACAATATTTGTTTTCTTTCAATTACCTGTCTTCTGGAAGTAATTGTGTCAGTCAAGGGCCACTAGGCCAGTTTTAAAGGTCTTTAGCCCCCCAAAAACGCTGTATGACAATCATCTCAGCCCTGGGGGTGGGTCTCAGATGTTGTTAACTCTGCAAAGTAATGTCACTTGACAATAGATTACACTGTGACAAGATTTTAGCTAAAAGCTTATTAAACATTATTAACATTAGGCCTTGCTCAAAGTAAAGTATGTGTCATACATAGTGAAACAGTAAGCAGTTGATTATTTACAATACGACTTTACAAACAAATTTGTGAATATGTGGCACAGCCATTTCTGGATAAATTTCATGCCTATTGCTACTCTAAAAATTAATGATGAACAAACATTAAAAAATGTCCTGGTGAAGCTTGCCTCCAGACGCCCCCCTGTCAAGGATGGACTAGCCATCAGGAAAACCAGGACAGTTCACAGTCGGCTGCTATGTGTGGGACCACTGAGAGTGAGAAAGAAAGAAATGCAAGGCCCTTGGCAGGAGACTCTCGGGAACAAACAGAACGTACCAGGCGAATACTGGAGTGGTACATATGTAGAAGCATTAGTGGGGCACTGTGTTCTCAGTGGGATCAGGGGTGGGGGGGTAACATGGAGATTTGTGGACATGATATGGGTGGGGATCACTGTGGTTGTAGTAGGCTGGTCGAGACAAAAGTCCAGTGCTGAATTAAGTTCAGCCCTGTCCCTTGTAAAAGCTTACCTCTTCTATCCATAAATCTCAAGTGGCACCGCTGGTGTTGATGTACCATATTTTGTCGATACGGAAATGACAGTAAGTTCAGTGCAGCTCTTCATTCAGTGCTGTTGACACCTCTTGATTTTAAAATATAATTTCTTCCACTCGACCACTGAGGGTTGGCATATTTGTGTGTATTTCGCCTGTATGGAACATATTCTGCAGTTGCATGATGTTGTATGAACACAGTAATAGCAGTAAAGAGCAGTTAGTGGGTTCCATGGTGGCAGAGCGCTCAGAAAGTCAAGATGGTCTGACCACTGGATGACCTTCAGGAAGTGTTTACAGGCAATGAGGGCAGGGTCACCTTCCAAACCAACCACAATACACACACACCGTATGAGGTCAACACTCAGCTGACCATGTTCAGACGCTCTGACATCTGCAAACACACACAGCTGAGCCAAGTCACACATTTTCACACATGGTCAAACAGTGGTCGCTCTTTAAATGTCTCAGTCCCTGAAAGGCCCATATATATGTTTACAGATCAACACCCCACTCTAATCTCATTATCCACATGACTTTCACATTAGTTTCGTTAGATTAGATTGATTGTCATGCATAATATACATGATATGGAAAGATAGTGTAACTCATTAAGTTGTTAAACTCATTAAGTGTAAGGTCCTGGCAAAAGTACAGTAGTTAAAAATACATGAAGTCAGAGATCTGTCATTTATTTAATTCCCAATCAAAATGGTCATTAAGTACAAGGTTATCAAAAGTGGACAGCCAAAATAAAACAATTGTAGTTTCCAGAACTGGAGCTCAAAAGAATAAAATTTACAAATGAAACAAAGAATATGCTGGTGTTCTCAGAACAAAAACAGTCTAATCCTTAATACAGCGTCATAGAATGTGTTTTTAAATATTTGGACCACAAGAAGTAGAATATACAACCAGCAGATCCCTGTAGATTCTCCCAAAAAGTATGAATAATAAAGACAAAATGCAGAGATTAAATATTGAAATCAAATATGTATATTTTGTTGTTGAGGGTTAGTTTTCTGTTAAATATGCAGTACTGTGCAAATGTTTTAGAAACCTATTTATCTGGGCAGTAAGCAATTACTTTCTCAGAAGACCAATATCAGAATAAACACAAACAATATTCATAATAATTAATGACTTAATGCATGTCAATGTGTTCATTAAGCCATCTCCAGACCTCTTCTCATATTTTTATGTTATTTTCATATGTGTGAGGAACTGTCTTGAATATGTACAAGCAACATAAATATCTCTCCTACTAATGAATGCCTGAACTTTGTTGTCAGCACCTACTGTTCATGTACAATTCCACCAAAAATGAGAAGAAGTGCAATGTTACAGTTTAGCCTTAGGGAGGGTTAGATGTAACACTTGCAAGGAAAGTGATGAATTAGTGCAAACAAAGTTAATTCAATATAATTCTATGTTATAAGAAACACACATTTTCCAACTGTACTGCATATATTATTTGTAGCTATAGGCAACAAGATGGTAACTAAAATAGTGTAAGGTTGCATTTTGTGATTTACAGAAACCGGTAAATCAGTAACCGAAAAAAATAATGTTGAAAAAAAAGTTACTTACATGCCCTGAAAACACAAATCTCTTTAAAAACCAGACGATCACTCTGAATTTTTGTGGTGAGACCCTGGCAATGTGGTATTGTGGCCAGAAGCACACACTGCTTGACCTTGTAGAGCAAAATAAAAAGTGTTAATTTGTGTTAAGTTCTTTCCCACATTCCTCTATATTTTCTGCTTTTTTTCTAAATGTTAAAAAACGAATACCTTGTACTCGGTGAGTGTTTTGACTGAAAATTAAATAAGGGTGGTCTCTGACTTTTGCACAGCACTGTAAAAAAATAATATCATCAAAAAATATCAATAAGTGAGAATGAGAATAAAGTTTGATGACAAAGTAGTTTCTTATATTCATAGTAGATTCTGAATAATAAGTCTTACACATAATAACCAAACAATAAATCTAGGGATGAAGAGACATATCTGTGCATTCATGACAGTTTTCACAGAGCACACTCATAGAGTCTGAAACATGAAACACGAGCCTCACTATAAACACTCACATCCAGATAAATCTCATAAACACTGTTGTGGTTAACTCTCCTCCCAGCATATGATCAGCCTG